>NW_017617183.1:170000-564064 GCF_001879475.1 Ipomoea nil
CCAAGGGAGGATTAATTAAGGCTAAGAGGTAACCGATGTCTCAACAAAACCGATTTTCTTCGCTATAATCTCCTTTCTTGGCCTCCTTCTATATGCTTGGGTCTTGATGAATTCCTCTATGATATTTGTGATATAATCTTGATGATTGATGAGATGGTTCATGTGTAATCTTGACCATCTTGATATTGAAAAGAGATTCTTGATATTGATGTGATGATTCTTGACGAATCTTGATATTTCTTGACGTTAAAGATAAAATATGATCTTGGAGATTTGGGTGGGATTAGAGCCCTAGGTTGGGTTGGGAATTTGTGTTGTAACATTCTTGATATATATATTTGGGTGGGGATTAGCATGTTCGGGTGTTTTTTTACGTCTAGAAGTTGTAATAGGATGAGTTATACGTGATTCTTGCTTTTGATCCATTAATTGCCTATATGGTGTCGTTAATTGCGTTTAAAAGTGTCTAAGCATGGTTTCGGATTCCACAAAGGATCCCGGGACGTAATTGTGATAAAAGAGTTAGTGGGGGGTAGGGGAACCCGCCACCTACCCGCTGCTCGAAGAACACCGCCAGGCAGCGGGCAGCCGCCTGCCCGCCGGCAACCCGCTGCCTGGACAGTGTTCTCCGGCGGGTGACCCCCACCCTCCGGCTACCCGCTGGTCTGTACCCCACCCCGGGTCTTTGACTTCCCCGTTTGTTGTTCCCCGCTCCCCCATGGTGTCCCAACGGACCCCGTTTGTCATGCTTGAGTCTAGTTTGATATTTCGGGTACCACTCGTAGGGTAAAAGAGTCTTAGGAATTGCATGCTAGTTGAATTGGTAACCCGTTGACCTAGGTGGAAGTTGTATGAACCCCTTAGGACTATTCTTAGTATGTGAATGATCACACGTAAGTTTATTAATATGTCCTTCCCTCCCAATATGCTACTACGTGCTCCTATGTGTTATGTGATGCATGATCCCCCATTTTGGTTAAGATCAAATTGGGTGTTCCCGGGCTAAGGTTCGAAAGTCGGCTGAAGGTCGAATGGATTGTTCCCGAGCTAAGGTTCGGAAGTTGGATGAAGGCCGAATGGATTGTTCCTGAGCTGAGGTTCAGAAGTTGGCTAAGGTCGAATTGATTCACTTCTTGGGCTGCGGTCCACATTGGCCTCGGTGCTATGACCCACCGATCTGGACGCGCCAGGCGGTGTGTAGGGCCAATAAGCCGAGAAAGGCTGTAGTTCACCGACCTGAGTAATCAGGCGGTGTGTAGGGCTACGGCTCGCTGCGATCCACCGAGTGATGGCACAGCAGTCTGTAGGGTCGTAGTCTCCGAGGATCTTCGCCCACCGACTGAGTCCCTCAGCGGTGTGTAGGGCTTGATCCGCTACGGTCCACCGACTGTACGCATCAACGGAGTGTAGGGTCGTATGTCCCCCCTTGTAAAGGGGATCACAGTCCACCGACTGTGCGCGTCAGCGGTGTGTAGGATTGTGGTCCGACGTTGAGTTCATCAGCGGTTCTCAAAGCGTTGGTTGCGATCAACTCCCCTCATACCGCGGTACTGAGGTAGGGTGCTGCGGGGCTGTGTTAATGCTATAAGCATTAACCCTCATGTTCGGGGCATGCGATTGGTCCCGTGGCGCCATCAATGATTATGTGATATGAATGATGCTTCGATAATGACGTGTTTGAATTGAAAAGTGATCCGTGACCTTAGATGCGCATTCCTTTTGTTAACTCTACTTAACTGTTTATCATTGATTAATGTGCTTGTCCCTATTTGCTGAGTCTATTCCTGGTTTTAAAGCTAGAGTCTCTTAAGTATATATCTTCCTGCTTCAAAATGATTTTTTCTATATATATATATATATATATATATATATATATATATATATATATATATATATATATATATATATATATATATATATATATATATTTATATATATACCTATATTGTATTTCAACGCGTTGGAGTGGGTTACCAGCATCTCTCGCTGAACAGATATATTTGGCTTTCAGGCACAGATGAGTAGACCCTAGAGTGCGCTAGAGATCCGAAGCGTAGATTAGTTAGTTTTCCTTTCGGCCCGCGTGCCATGATTATGTATTGACATTGCTTGAGGATATTTAGTTAGTTTAGCCTGTGCATCTGAGTTCTCCAGCTCAGATGTGGCATAACACCCCGCATTCTTATGTTTAGTTTTGGGATTTAATGAGAATTTACCTCTATTATATAAGTTTCAAAAGTTTCAAAATTTCGGGGTGTTACACCTTCGTGTAAGGTTCACATGTTTGTGGGGGATAACATGTGTTATTCAGGGCATGTGTTTCCATGTGTGATCGGTACCTCGTGTACTACGAAATCGGTGGTTTTGTTGGAGGGACTGTTAAAGGGGGAATGACGGTTCCCGGGGGAATAAGGTTGGACTTGGTGTACAGGGGTCTTGGAGGTAAAGGTTGGAACTAGATATAAGGTTGGGGGTAGCCATAAGGTTGGAACCGGGCATAAGGAAGGCATATCAACTCTTGATGAGTGATGTCACGAGGGCTTGTGTAGCCGTGGTTGTGAGTTCTCTTCTTGTGATGTGTGTAGTCACAAAGGCATGTGTTGCCAACGGTCTTGTCATTATCCTTTGTGTTGTGGTTAACGTTTGTGGTTTGGGATCTGTTCCCGTATCCTTGTTGAGAGTGTTGAGTTTTGTGTTGACTATTGATCTTGGTTTTTGACTTATATACTTATGTATTCCGTTTCGAAAATGGTTTTACAACTTATATCTTACTTATGTATGTTATTTCACATGTATTGGTGGGTTACCAGCTTTATTCGCTGACCGGGCGTCGTCCCATGTTTTATTATGTTCTTTCAGGTGATGTCTAGGCGAGTGCGCACTCTAGTGCTTGTTATCATAGCTTCTCTCGTTGGTTTTATGGCCTGTGCGCCACTCTAGTTGTAGACTGTTGAGACTTTTGGATAGTTGTAAACAACACAGATATTGCCGTAGCGTTCATCTTTGTTGGTGAATGTGGCATAACACCCCATGACTTGGATTTATGTTTATCCAGTTATCTCTTAGTCTTCCGTTGTGTTTGTTGTTTAGTTGTGTTATCTGCTTGTTTAAGGTTTTTAATTAGCCTATTTTTAGGGGGTGTTATAGTTGGTATCAGAGCCTAGGAAGGAGTTAAGTCTAGACTTTCTATGTGGCTAAGTGTGGCTTGAGACCTTTAAACGACCTTAAGAATCTAAGTGTTAGGCTTAGGACTCTAGGTTACGCGGTGAGCTAAGTGTTGCTTTCTGTTCTTTGCTTGTTTGCTATCTTTTGGTAACCGTGTTGTTGTTGTAGAAGTTTGCGATGCCTCCTCGTCCCCGAGCTCGCACCCCGGAGACCCCGACGAACGAGCAACTCGCTCAGAATCTCCACCAGCTGACGCAGACGATGCAGACGCTTAGTGTAACACCCCGTGTTACGATCTCCAAACCCAGAATTAGTTATATAATTAATTCCGCCAAGGACAGCTAATAGGGAGTTAAACTTTCATTAATTGATTAATGTGGTCCACGGAGGACCATGCACCCTTGCCTATAATAAAGACCCTAAAGCCTAAATATGTTACTATGGACCTTGGATAATTAGTACATAGGCTATAATATTAGATGCCCAAATCATGAGCCCAAATAAATAAATAAATAAATAAATATATATATATATATATATATATATATATATATATATATATATATATATATATATATATATATATATATGTTCCATATGCCCAATAGGTATTATCTAGCCCAAATGATTTTTATCATCTAGAAAGTCCACCTAGGAATCCTAATCCCACAAAGAATAATATACATGAATATTAGGCATGGTTAGATTAGGATACTTACTATACGCATAGTTAGATTAGAATGCATAATATACGTATATATATACACAGTACTAATACCCTGCCCAAATATATATACATACGTATACGCATGCATAAATACACATACCTCCCCCCTCTTCCTCCTCACCGCACCGTCTCACCCACCCTCTCCCTCGCTCCAAACCCCAATCGAACAACAATAACCATCAAGCCACCCTTCCTTCCCTTACTTCCAACAATAGAGGAAACATAACAGCCAAGAAACGGAGCAGTCCAGCGACAGCAATCGACGGTAGTCAACTCGAGCAAGTTCGGCGGCGGAATCACGACAACGATCCTCCCCTTCCGGTGACCCTCCTTCACCCGGCAAGTACGCTAACATGGAGACAGTGGGTGGTTGGCAGGAGATGAGGTCCCCGTGGAGCAGCCGCTGCATCTCGACGAAGAGGATCGAAGAAAGAGGAAGGTGAGTCCTCATACTGGGTTCACCATTCGGGAAAGGGTAATTAGTTTAATGTTGGGTTCAAGACACCAAGATGGTGCTTAGCTCGACTGGCAAGGCGAGTGGTTAAGCATAGGTTTGGCCAGGGTTTGAATCTGGAAGTGAGTAATCTAGTTTATTAATCAACCCTTTTCTTAAACAAGGAGGATTATTGACTAAGTAATAATAATTATGGTCACGAATAGCATACAATTAGGGATAAGAGAAGTCTAGGGTTGAGTCCCTTAGGGTTTGAATATCTTATTAGCTTGATTATTTAGTAAAAGTCCAATTTGATTCACAGGTCCCATTGACGGTGTTTTGGAATGAATAAGCGAACAAGGTAACCCATGTCTCAACAAAACATATTTTCTTCGCTATAATCTCTTTCCTTGGCCTCCCTCTATATTCTTGTGTCTTGATTGAATCCTTCTATGATAATTATGTTATGTTCTTGATGATTGATAAGATGACTTATATGCGTTCTTGAGAATCTTGATGACCTTCATGATAAAAAGAAGTTCTTGATTATGATGTGATGATTCTTGACGAATCTTGATGATTTGGGTGGGATTAGAGCCCTAGGTTGGATTGGGAATTTGTATTGAGGACATTCTTGATTTATATTTGGGTGGGAATTCGCATGATCGGGTGTTGTTTATATATAGGATAAGTCCTACTTGATTCTTGCTTTTGATCCGTTAATTGCTTATGTGATGTCGTTATTTGCGTTTAAAAGTGTCTAAGCATGGTTTCGGGTTCCACAAAAGATCCCGGGACGAATTTGTGATGAATGAGTCAGTGGGGGGTAGGTGGGGGTGGGGGAACCCACCACCTACCCGCTGCCCAAAGGGCACTGGCCGGCAGCGGGCAGCCACCGGGCAGCCGGCTGCCCGCCGGCTACCCGCTGCCCGGAACAGTGCCACCGGCGGGCAGCCGGCGGGTGACCCCCCACCCACCGGCTACCCGCTGGTCCATACCCCACCCCGGGTCCCCAGCTTCCCCGTTTGATGTTCCCCGTCCCCCGTGGTGTCCCAACGGACCCCGTTTATCGTGCCTGAATCTAGTTTGGAGTTTCGGGTACCACTCGTAGGATAAACGAGTCTTAGGAATTGCATGCTAGTTGAATTGGTAACCTGTGGACCTAGGTGGAAGTTATATGAGCCCTTAGGAACTATTCTTAGTATGTGAATGATCACATGTAAGCTTAATTATATGTTCCCCCTTCCCTATGTGAACAATGTGTCATTATGTGCTATTGTGTGTTACGTGATGCATGACCCCAATTTGGTTAAGACCAATTGGGCTATACAGGCAGTTGAATGGGCTGAGAACCATCCCAACTGTTAACTAGGCCGATTAAGATCGGTCAGGGATATTGATATGATATAGGACTGAGGTCCACTATACGGGCAGTTGAATGGGTTGAGAACCATCCCAACTGTTAACAGGCTGGTAGAGACCGGTCAGGTATATAAAGATTATGTATAGGACTGAAGGTCCACATGGGCCTCGGTGATATGACCCACCGACCGGGATGCGCCAGGCGGTATGGGGCCAACAAGCCGAGGAAGGTTGTAGTCCACCGACCTGAGTAATCAGGCGGTGTGTAGGACTACGACTGGCTGCGATCCACCGAGTGGTGGGACATCGGTATGCAGGACCGTAGTCTCCGAGGATCTTTGCCCACCGACTAAGTTTAGCTCAGCGGTGTGTCGGGCTTGATCCGCTACGGCCCGTCGATTGTGCGCACCAACGGTGTGTAGGGTCGTAAGTCCCCCCTTGTAAAGGGGATCGCGGTCCACCGACTGGGCGCGTCAGCGGTGTGTCGGATCGTGGTCAGACATTGAGTTCGTCAGCGATTCTCAAAGGGTTGGTTGCGATCAACTCCCCTCGTACTGCGGTACTGAGGTAGGGTGCTGCGGGGCCGTGTTAATGCTATAGGCATTAACCCTCATGTTCGGGGCATGCGATTGGTCCCGTGGCGCCATTGATGATTATGTGATATATGATTGGATGATAATGTGGATTGGAATTGAGAAGTGGCTTGTGACCGTAAATGCGTATTCCTTATGATGTTATTATTGTCGTCTGATGTGCTTATCCCAATTTGCTGAGTCTATTCCTGGTTTTAAAACTAGTGTCTCTTAAGTATATATCTTCCTGCTTCGAAATGATTTTTGTATATCTATATATATATCTATCTATACTATATTTCAACGCGTTGGAGTGGGTTACCAACATCTCTCGCTGAACAGATATATTTGGCTTTCAGGCACAGAGGAGTAGACACTGGAGCGCGCTAGAGATTTGGAACATAGAGTAGATAGTTTCCCTTTCGGCCTGCGTGCCATGCTTATGTATTTACATTATTGAGGATATTAGTTAGTCAGCCTGTGCACCTGAGTTCTCTAGCTCAGGTGTGGCATAGCACCCCGTACTCTATTATATTATGTTTTGGGATTTAATGAGAATTTACCTTTATTATATAAGTCTTAAAAGTTGAAAAATTTCGGGGTGTTACAGTTGGTATCAGAGCCTAAGTTTGACCCTAGGATAAGACTCTTAAGACCAGACTTTAGGACATTAGACTTGAACTCTAGGTATCTAGGAACATAGGATTCAGGAGTCTTAGGACGCGCGGTGAGATTATGAGCTTGCCTATCATCACATAACCTCCCCTCACTTCATCCCTCACTAATTTAAAGAATTCCCCCCTTCGCTTATCACATCAAGGTAAGGGTACAACACACTAACTCTTCATTCCACATACCTGCCCTAGAAATTCGTGATGCCCTTGCATGCTTTTACCTGCTTTGTTGCTTATCACTCTTTGATCATCATACTTGTTTATTTGCTTAAACGTATGTTCCTAATTGATTTTAGACCAAGTTAGGAACTGCATATTATTGCTTAGACTATTTGGTCAAACATACGTTATTAGGATATCTGTTAATTGATAAAGTATTTTGGAACTTGTAATTGGTAATTTTATTCGACATATAATAGCTCACTCTCCCTAATCATAATTGACCAAATACCCTGATAATTAACCAACTAAAAGACTTAATAAGTACTTGCATAAGTTTGCATGGAGGAAAATTGTGGGGGCGTAGCTTTAGTTAAGAAGGGGGAGAAGGGGGTGTGAGATCCTTATGATATCTCATTGAACGTCTCCCGTGTCCCTTGTTAGTATCATTATAATGTGATTTCCTAAGATTTTCTATGCATTTAAATCCCTTTTATTGTTCATATGAGCGTGAAACTGTTTGGACTTAAATCTGTGCATTCTCGGGACTTTCTCGAAGTGATTCCTTCTTCACAATCACGTTCCAGTGGGGCCTCGGCAGGAGGTCGACCACCCACCACGTGCCCACTGCCACGTTCCAGTGGGGACTTGACAGGCGGTCGACCGCCCACCTCGCACCCACTAGTACAGTATGTTTTCTTGACTTCTCATTTTATTGATCCATTGTGCATTTGTATGCCCCCCTTGATACTTCTTATGTGTTTAACATGTAAATAACAATATAATGCTTGAACATAAAAGTCAAATTATCTTCTTAAATGATTTGTTTATAAGTTACATAGAAATTATAGAGACTAATTCTATTTCTAGAAATCTAAATCCTCGGGTGCATTACGTATTAAGTTTCGACCCGAAAGATAATATGAGTGAGACCGGGAAAAACCCGGGGAACCTAAACCAAGTGGTCATCTAGAAATTATTCTTGGAAAAATTATATTTCATCCCCAAATTATCTTAAAACTATCCCTCTAGACTTTGGTCCATGTTGCATAATAGACCACAAGCCTCCGATGCCTTGTTTAGAACCCTTGACCACTATGATAAGGACCCCCTAAACAAACATTTACACATAAATAGGTATATCACTACTATCCTGAATATGTTCCCCTAAAGACTCTATTATATATATATATATATATATATATATATATATATATATATATATATATATATATATATATATATATATATATATATATATATATATATACACGTTCCTAAAGTATGTAGTAAACCACAATTACATTTGTATGCTACACCTACGCGCAAATAATCATCATTATTATTATTATTATTATTATTATTATTTTCATTATAATTACACTCTAACCCTAGTCACCTTGCCTAAGCCTAAGTCTTCCATGGTTGCGTCATACACGGTACACCCTTATATGCTCATATATATATATATATATATATATATATATATATATATATATATATATATATATATATATATATATATATATATATATATATATATATATATATAGACTTGTGAACCCCTAGAACATCCTCCCTTATTCATAAATATTCATATAAATTGTTACAGTCATATTATATACAATGATATCCCTAGCCCCAAAACCGTACACATGTACCCTAGCTATGATAATCTTATATGCAATATTATTAATTACAAGCAATCCCCATATAAGCACCAATACTCATTATGTGATTACCCACCATTATTCATGGTATGCAAAATAAAGACACTAAGTTCCCTTAAGGATTCGTATATGAGTGCCGCGGATCTGTATCGCGTTCAGCAGCTGCAGAAAGGATCTTATGAGCTAGCTAGGAAGAGAGTTGAGAGCGGAGGTTCTTCCACCTTCAAGAAGCCCCGACCGAGTTTTCAAGCCAAGAGCGTGTCATCCTCTTCTCAAGGACCTAACCGGATGGAGCAAGGGAATCAAGTCAAGGCACCTCCTTGTCATAGGTGTGGGAAGATGCATGTCGGTCAAAGTTGCAACGGCTTCGCGCTTCGGTGTTTATGATGTGGAGATCGTTGACACAAAGTCGCGGAGTGTCCCCAGTGTGACACCCCAAAAATCCAAATTCAATCCATGGATTAATTGAGTAATTAATTCTATTTTCATTTGAGGAATTAATTCCTAAAATCTTGATTTTTAATACTCAAGGACTAGAATTTGACTAGTCAACCTTTAAGTTGTGTTGTACTTTGTGCTTTGAGGGGAGTTCCCTTGTTCCTTACACTTTCTAGGGTTAGTAAGGGTATTCTTGTCTTTTCACCAAGAGTTAGTATTGTAACCTAACCTAGAAGACTTCTTCATTTCATTCCCTACAATTCTTAGAAAATAGTTCTACCTTCTCTCTAGAAAAGAAGTGTAGCTTATTCTCCAAGCCAAGTTGAGACCCTTGTCAAGATTCCAAGATTTGCTTCCAAGATTCAACCTTTCACCTATTTGGGCATCTAGGAGGGTAAGATCTAAGTTCATCTTGTGTTTTTGGTTCCATCTTAGTTGTCTTTTTCTTAAAGGTAGGATCTTTATGATCTTTTGGTTTAATCTTGAAGTGGGTTTGGAAAGTAAGCCTTGTGGAGAGCTTGTTGTGGTGTAAAGTGAAGTCTTTTGGTCTTCAAGAGGTAACCCATGCTCTACAAAACCTATTTTGCTTACCTATATGTGATTTCTTGGATTCTACTTGTGTTTTGCTATGAAATGTGAGGGTTTATGCATTTTTCTTGTGATATTGCATATCTAGAGCTTGTGTTGGCATTTTCCATGGTTCAAGTCATTTTGTTGTGTTGGGTGAGATTTGCCATGTTTTGGACTTGAATTTGTGTTTGGAGAAGAAAATCCCCGAAGGGATTTGTTGTGGAACAGGGATGTTCCCGCGGGCGGAACGGCGGGCGGGGCACCACCCGCCGGCCTACCCGCGGGTACATAGGCCTGTGGGGATGTGTTCCCGCGGGCGGGACCACGGGTGGGGCACTACCCGTGGGTCCACCCGCGGGGAACACGATGGTGTTCGTTCGGGATTTGTTCCCCGTGATTTGTTTGGCTCGGTATTTGGTGTTTTGGCTTCCCGTTGTTCTTTTGTGGAACTATTTGAGCGTCTTATTGATGTTTCGTATGTCTAGAACTATATGGTTGGTATCCATGTAGGGCTTTGGTGTCTTGAATCGTGCTAAGTGTTCAACATTGTGTTTCGGTGGACCAAGAGGTGTCTTGTGTGTTCCTCGGAACTATCTTTTGTTTCCCCGTTGATAAGCATGCTAGTTTGTTGTCTTAATGCTAGCGTGTTTGTTGTTTGTACCTTCCGTTTGGTTGATGATAACTTGTGTTATCCATCGTTGTTGTCGTTGGGCTGTGACCCGTTCCTTGATTGAGTATGTTTCATACCTTCGTTGTGATCCGTTGTTTGATTCTTGTTGAGTTGTGGTGCGTGTGTGGCTCTACCTGGATTGCACGATTAGTAGTATGGGACACTAGTCACCAAGGTATTGCAGCGGTCCTCGTGGTGGGCGTGACATGATTATGGAGTTGTGGCCTGAGTGATGGGTCCACGTTTTTGGGGGATAACATGTGTTATCCGGGCATGTGTTGCGGTGATTGGTGGTTTTCGTTGGTGGTTGTTGGTGGGGGACGACGGTCCCGGGGGAATAAGGTTGGACTAAGAAGTACAGGGGTCCTGGAGGTAATGGTTGGAAAGAAGGTACAAGGTTGGGGTAGCCATAAGGTTGGAACAGGGCATAAGGAAGGCATACCAACTCGTGATGGGTGATGTTGTGAGGGCTTGTAAAGCCGGCGTTGTGTGATCTTCTCTCGTGACGTGTGTAGTCACGGAGGCTTGTGTTGTTTTGGCATGTGTTGCCGTTGGGTGAGTCTTTATTCTTTGCGTGTGGTTAACCTTTGTTGTTTGGGATATGTTCCCGTGTTATCCTTGATAGTGATGAGTCTTGTGTTGACAGTTGATCTTGGTTTTGACTTATATATATTGTTTGTCCCGATAGGGTGGTAGAAAGTCTAGAGGGGGGGGGGGGGGGTGAATAGACTTTCTAAACTTTTTCACAATTTAAATAACTCTTTGGTGTTTAATTAGTGTGCTCCAGTGCTCCGTATAAGTCGTGAACTCAGATCGTGATTCCAACGACGATCTCCGATCGTGTTCTCTAATCGTGGCAACATCTCTTGGTTGTGACCAAGGGAGTGTCTCCCTAGCGTTCTAGGGTTTTCCTTATAAGTTCTGATGATGGATCTTCCGTTGATTATGTGTTTTATCGTTCTAGCGTGTCAGTTTCGTTTCTCTAGTTTCACCGTGGATTTACGGCCGATTGAGGAGCGATGTGCTGATTTGTCACTCGCGGAGGAGGAGATCAATGGTGTCGAAGCCCCAGATATTCAGACGGGGCCAGATGCTACGATCGACAACAATCTCGTGGGGCGGTTTCTTACGGACCGGCCGATCAAGTATGAATTCATGAAACAAGTTATGGCCTCAGTGTGGAGGCCTGTAATGGGTATGCATGTCGTCCCATTAACAGATGAGTTATTCCTTTTTCAGTTCCCCCACCCGAGGGATCTGCAGAGGGTTCTTGAAGACGGTCCGTGGACTTTCGAGAACCATACGTTTGTTTGTGCGCAGGTCCGGGTGGAGATCAGATCCGAGGATGCGAAACTGGAACATATATCGATCTGGGTTCAGGTTCACGGGTTACCGGCAGTGTACGCCTCTACGGAGTTCCTGGAACGGATCGGCAATTATTTAGGCTCTTTCATTGCTATTGATCCGCTCAGTTTTGGCGGATTGTGGAGGAGCTATCATCGAGTCCGGGTTCGGATGCACATTGATCATCCATTGAAGAGACGGATGAAACTCATTCGTAAGGATGGTTCGTCGGAGTGGATTACGTTCCGTTATGAGAGAATCGGCACTTTCTGCTTCTGCTGTGGGGTCCTGGGGCATGCGGATAAATTCTGTCGTCGGGCCTATGATGAAGGTATTTTACCAGATGCTTTTCCGTTTGGGGCGTGGATGAGGGCGGGGGGCAGGCGTCAAGTGAGACCAGTGGGAGCCAAGTGGTTATTGCCTTCTCCGAGTATGCAACCGATGGGGCCATCGACTACTAGTCCTGGACTCTCACCGGCAGTTCTGGTGAATATGGAGGAAGGTGGGGGTTTGCATGGCGATCTCAAGCGACGCAGAGGCGAAGAAGAGGCAGAAGTCAGTTTGTCTGCGAGGGATGTCACGATGGTCGAGGATCCAAAAAACATGTTGTCGGCGAGTCTGGAGGATCAGGCTCGCCAAGCCAAATGAGTATTCTTAGCTGGAACTGCCGGGGACTGGGTGGCACCCGGACAGTTCGCGAACTCTTGGGCATGGTGTCCAAGCAGCGACCCTTTTTCGTGTTCCTCATGGAGACGAAAGCGACAAGTTAGAAAACGGAGGATGTACGTGTTAAGTTAGGGTTCGAAGGAATGTTTAATGTGGAGCGAAGAGGTATGGGTGGAGGTTTGGTGTTGTATTGGAGGGATTCCGACGCAGCATCGTTACTGAGCTATTCAAAGAATCATATCGATATGGCGATCTCACTGCCGGGACAGCCTGCATGGAGGCTCACGTGTTTTTACGGTAATCCAGACAGAGTCGAGAGACACATCACCTGGGAATTATTGCGCCACCTCAAGGACAGATCGGGTTTGCCTTGGATCGTAGTTGGGGACTTCAACGATATAGCGGGTCTATCAGAGAAAAGAGGAGTCCATTCGCAGCCTGAGTTCTTGATCGAAGGTTTCAATGACGCCCTCGGAGATTGCCAATTGAATGACCTGGGAATGGTGGGCGGTAGATTTACATGGAGCCGTGGTAGAGGGACTGCAGCATGGGTGGAGGAGAGATTGGACAGAGCGGTGGCCACGGTGGAATGGGCGGAGATATTTGAGGAGGCTTTGGTTCATAATCTGTATACGTTGAATTCTGACCATAGCGCCATTTTTGTTGATACGGATTCAAGGCATGTGCGATCGGCAAAGCGAGCTTTTAAGTTTGAATCGGCGTGGCTCTTAGAAGAGGGTTGCGCGACGGTTGTTGATGAAGCATGGCGTCAATCACTGGGTCTGACTTTTCAACAACGGATAGAGCTTTGTGGCCAATGATTGGGGAAATGGGGCGGCGAGCACTTCCAGAGATTTGGGAACCGAATCCGGTTCTTGCGAAATCGACTCGATCGGTTAAAAGAGGATCGCACACCTGCGGCTGTTGATGAATTCCAGAATGCTGAAGGGGAATTGGAGCTGTTAAGTCGGCAAGAAGAGATCTTCTGGAAACAACGTTCTAAACAGTTGTGGTTACGGCATGGAGACTTGAATACGAAATACTTTCACAAGGTTGCGTTCGGTCGTCGACGGTGTAATCTTGTACTAAGGGTGAAAGATCAATCCGGGACATGGAGGGAGGACGCAGCGATGCATTCAGAAATATTGAGGTATATTGATCACATTTTCTGTTCCAATTCAAGTAATCCGAACCTCTTGAATCGTGTCCGGCATCGGGTATCGAACGAGATGAATGTCTCTCTGATGCGCCCGTTCACGATCACTGAGGTTAAAGCTGCGCTTTTTTCCATGGCACCGGAAAAAGCGCCCGGGCCTGATGGTATGTCACCGGCCTTTTACCAGCATTTCTGGCCGGTGCTTGGGCACGACATGGCCGTCTTTATTCTCCAATGTGTGGCCGATCAAAGTTTGCCCGAGGGATTGAATGAATCAAATATTGTTCTTCTACCAAAGAAGAAGGTCCCGGAAAGGGTGACGGATTTGCGTCCAATAGCGCTATGTAACGTGGTTTATAAAGTGCTAGCCAAAATGTTGGCGAATAGACTTAAAATGTGCTTGGAGCAGGTTGTGTCGCAATCGCAATGTGCCTTTGTCCCAGAAAGGCTCTTGACGGATAATGTAATAGTGGCCGTGGTCACTATTTGCGGAGGAAAACAATGGGTGTAGTGGGGTGGGTTGCGTTAAAGCTAGATATGGCTAAGGCGTACGATAGGATGGAGTGGGGTTTTTTAGAAGGGATGTTGGGGGCGTTGGGGTTTGAAAGGCGCTGGGTTGAATTGTTGATGATGTGTGTTACTACTGTAAATTAAACAATCCAGGTCAACGAGGAGGCGGTAGGTACTGTTCGTCCCTCTAGGGGGATCAGACAAGGGGACCCGTTGTCCCCTTATCTGTTTATCATATGTGCCGAGGGGTTATCTGTTTTGCTACAGCAAGCGGAGGCGAGGGGTGATATTCATGGGGTGCGTGTGGCCCGGGGTGCCCCAGCCATTACTCACCTGTTTTTTACTGACGATAGCTTATTATGCTTCAGGGCAAATCAACAGGAAACTTTGAAGGTTAAGGAGTGTCTGGATCTATACTGTGTAGCTTCAGGACAGCTCATTAATTTCGACAAATCTAATGCTGTTTTCAGTTTGAACACGACAACCGCGATGGAATTTAATAGCTAACAACCTCGGGGTTAATGAAGCAACAGATTTAGGCCGGTATCTGGGCCTTCCGTCAGCTTTGGGCAGAAGTAAAACGGAATCTTTTCGGTATGTAGAAGAAAAGGTTCAGGAACGCATTGGGTCTTGGCAAAATAAACTCCTCTCGAGGGCCGGGAAGGAAGTTTTGCTTAAGAGCATTGCTCAAGCCATGCCTATATTTACCATGTCAATGTTCTTGTTGCCGTTGCGTGTTTGTGATACCATTGAAAAACTGTTTAACAGGTTCTGGTGGGGCGGTGGTGGAACGGGTACGCGAGGAATCCATTGGCTGAGATGGAGCAAATTGTGTGAGGCAAAGTCGAGGGGCGGGTTGGGGTTCAAACGCCTGCACGAGTTCAATATGGCGCTATTAGCAAAACAAGGGTGGCGTATCTTAACAAATCCTGAATCCCTGGTTAGTCGGTTACTAAAAGAAAAATATTTCCCGAGGGGTGGATTCATGGAGGCAAATTTAGGAGGCAATCCAAGTTATATATGGCGGAGCATACTATCGGGGCAAAAAGTTCTGAAGCTGGGAATTGCCAGGCGCATTGGTGATGGTCTTGACACTCGAATTTGGGATTGGCCGTGGCTTTTGGATGGCACCAAACCGACTCTATACACTCCTTGTATAGATGAGCTTAAGGACGCTACGGTAAGTGGCTTACTTACTACTCACGGAACTTGGGATACGGCCATCTTACATGACATTTTCCAGGAGGAGGATGTTCATCGGATTCTTGCTACACCTGTGAGCCCTCAATTTAAAGATGCTTGGCGGTGGTTGGAGGATATAAGGGGTAAGTACACGGTGAGACATGGGTATCGGCTTCTTATGAACAGCGGCGAGGAGAATAATTATGTGGGGGAGTTTCACGCTTGGAACACTTTATGGTCGTTACCAATTCCTCCAAAGGCGAAGAACTTATTATGGCGTTGTGCTCGGGGGGTGTTACCAGTTCGTGAGAATCTAAAACTGAAACATGTCTGGATTGGAGGGGGTTGTCCGTTCTGTGGTCACAATTGGGAAACTATGGAACATCTGTTCTGTGTGTGTCCGTATGCAACAGCACTATGGGGACAGGAGGATGTTTTAAATGGTCGGGGCATGCAGCTATGGATCAGTGGCTTGCTAACGCGACCATGGAGCAATCAACGACGTTGGCGGCAATCATATGGGTGATTTGGTCTACAAGGAATGACATTGTGTGGCGGGATATCCAACCATCTGTGGCAGCCATGCATACGCAAGTGATGAGGGTAAAAGCTGGCTGGGAAGCGGTGAATCGAAGGGACGCACGAGATGATGACCGCGCCGGGCATGCATCAACGTGGGAACCGCCACCTAGCTCATCCGTAAAGTGCAATGTGGACGCAGCCACATTCTCGGATGGGGCTGGTTATGGAGCGATCATTCGAGATCATACTAGACGGTTTATAGCGGCGAAAAACGGACGCATCATGAGCAACCGTGAACCGCTGATGGTGGAGGCTATTGCAGCGAGGGAGGCTTTGAAATGGCTCAAGGATTTACATTACCGTAATATCATCCTCGAGTCAGACTGTTTAAATTTTTGTACCGCTTTTAATTCCTGCAGTCGTGATTTTTCTTATCTGGATGTAATTGTTAAGCAATGCGTGTCTATTGCTAATGACATTGGAAACGTTAGTGTTTGCCATGTCAGGAGAACAGCGAATCGTGTGGCTCATGAACTAGCACGGGCAACAGGGTTCCTCGTCTGTCTCTAGTACGTGGGAATTTATCCCACCGGCTTGTATCTCGGGTTTGTTAAGTTATTAATGCAGTTTGTTTGTTTGTTTCAAAAAAAAAATAACTCTTTGGTAACTTCAACTCTAAGTAGCAAGTAAATAGAGTAAGTTTAAACTGCACAGCGGAATAGGTAGTATGTAAAGAGTTATGCCCAATTAATGAATTAAATACGCATGTAAGATAGGTACAGATGATATTTAAAGTGACAGAGATATCTTGAATATATAAAGGAGATGGTTCACTCAATATGTAATAACAATATTCAAGATTGTAAATAAATATCGTATCACGTCGACCGTGTGATGAATGTTCCATGCAACACGTCAAACTTGCTTAGAATAATTCAATATTTAAGCTTGAGAAGTTTGAATCACATGCATACGTGAAAACACACTAAACCCGAAAGATTAAGATTAACTGTGAATAGTAAACGGGTTAGTCGGATAAGATAGATAGATAGAGCAAATTATGTAAGTGCGGTATGTAAGTGAGAGAGGCAATTTATAGTGGTTCGGAAGTGGCGTAATCTTCCTAGTCCACTTTTCTCCTTTCGCGTCTAGGAGAAATTCACTATTTTTCCACACACAGTTACAATAGTGAATAAGCGCTACACAAGCACTTCTTCCGGATGTCTTGCACACAGCTACACCCAACTCCGAGTGTCTCGCACACAACTACACTCAACTCCGAGTATTTCGCACACAGCTATACTCAACGCCAACTAAGTGTCTCGCACACAGCTACACTTAGCAACTACGAGTGTTTTGCACACAGCTACACTCAGCAACTACGAGTGTTTTGCACACAGCTACACTCACTAGAGTATTTTGCACACAGCTATACTCTTTTTACAATTACAAATACAAAGGTAATTGTATCTCTCTCTGACTAGATTTTTGAGACTATTCAGACTAGGTCTCTAAGAATATTTGAGCACTTGCACTTTTTGAATTTTCGTGTGTATTGCACTTCTATCTTGTGTCTATCTTGTACACCTCTGCTCCACACACTTTTTGTCTTCAAGTCTTCATGGCTTTTTATAGGCAATCAAATATATCCGTTGGAGTGGGATAATTTGATTTTTGAAATTTGAATCTTCATAGCCTGATATTGTTGACAATAGTAGGTCTTCAATTTTGATTTGATTGTCAACTTGCCTGACAAATAATATTTTATCACAACTTGATTTTCTAGTTGTTTCTTAAAATATTATTTTTCTTGTCATATTGAATATCCAACGTATCTTTGAAATAAATTCATCTGATAGAATTTATTTCTAGGATAAGTTTTTATATTCATGTCATCATAAATATTTTTCCGTTCTGATCAAATGTCTTTCAGGCAATTTTGGATTCTTGCGGCATGTGGGTAGACTTGGAATAAATTCCTTCGAATTAATCCAATTTCTGATCATCTTGCTTCTTTGCCACATTGTGCTCCTTTGACTTGAACATCGTGCTCCTTGACTTGAACATTGTGCTTTTCTGATTTGGTCACATTGTGCTCTTTTGGGCACATCGTGCTTGTTCACATTGTGCTCCTTTTGAACATTGTGCTCCTTAGCACACATTGTGCTCTTTTTTATACATCGTGCTCTTTTTTATACATTGTGCTCTTTTGATAGCATTGTGCTCCTTGGTGAACATCGTGCTCTTTTGCACATTGTGCTTGTCCGAAAATTTGACTTGTAAAAATAAATCCTTGGGGGGAATCGATCTCGGGTGTGATCGTTTTGAGTAAGGACTTTTACCATTTCGCCGTTAAGCTCATCCGATCATTCTTTGCAACATCATTTCTTTATGCTTCTTTCTCGGATGAATACTGGTAGATTCCTTTTGACTCGATATTCTGATTTATGATGCTTGTACTAAAAGACCTAAAAACTAAGGGGATCTAAAGTACATTTGGCTCATCAAAACTTACAAAAAAATATTCCTATCATATATGTATTCCGTTTCGAAAATGGTTTTTTTGATGACTTATATCTATCTATTTATGATACTTAACGGTATTGGTGGGTTACCAGCATTATTCGCTGACCGGGTGTCGTCCCAATGTTTATCTTTGTATCTTTCAGGTGATGTTTAGACGAGCGCGATGTCTAGATCCTGGTAGCTTAGCACCTTTATCCTGGCTTTTGTGGCCTGTGCGCCAATGTAGTTAGACTGATGTTTTGGGATAGATGTATACACTTGCAGATTGTTTGCCGTAGCGTTTACCGTGTTTGGTAGACGTGGCGTGACACCCCGTTGGATTTCTTTTATCCAGTCTCGTTTTATCTTCTGCTGTGCTAGTTTTGTTGTTTAATCTGCATGTGTTAAGGCTTTTATATAGGTCTTGTTTGGGGGGTGTTACAGTTGGTATCAGAGCCTAGGTTTGAGCCTAGGAAGAGCTAAGTCTAGACTTTCTAAGTGGTTGATGTTATCACATCTGTGCTTGTTTTTATAATTATTTTGAATCATCACAGTAATTAAGTTCTTTAATTTTGCTTATTTAATACATATTTTCCTTGCTATTATCATTTAATTATGGTTCGCACTTGTTTTGAATGTTTTACGATGTTTGTTAGTGATTTTGAACCATTTTAGGTCAAAGATATGAGCAAGGGGAGTTCAAGGATGAGTTCGGAGCAATTTTAGACAAGTTCGGGACCCAGAGGATTCGACGCGTCGAGCCTTCGTCGAAAATTTCCAGTACACATTCCGGTCGAGACAGCAGGTCTCGACGCGTCGAGCGACAATCAAATTGGCGAAGCAGTGCATTCTAATATCAAATTTGCAAAGTGATTAGTGGCTGCAATGTTTCCCAATTCAACTTCAATTCCAAATTCCAATTCCAACTTCAATTTTAAATTAAATACTTCCAATTTCTTTATTTAAATATAGGAATTATAATTTGAGTCCAATTTTGTACAAGATTCCTATTTCATCTCAACTTTGTACCCACTATAAAATCCCTCCTTCCTCAACCCTAATAACAACCGGAGAGACCGAGAGAATTCAGAGATTCTTGGAGACAAGAAGGAGAGAAATCAAGAGCCACAAGTTGTCTTGGAAAGCAAGAAGAAGACTAGGGAGATTTGGGAAAATCGTCTGGTTAATTCTTGTACTCTTTTGATGATTTGTAATTCTTTATTTATATTTGCTATGTATAATTTAGTCATGCTTGGCTAAATTCTTTAGAGATTCTTGGGTAAAAGTGTTTATGAACCTATGTGCCTGAGCTCTCAGTTTCTTTAATATATTATTATTTGGGTTTAATACTTGTGTTGCAATCGTGATAATATTGTTTGATGCTTGTAATTAATGGCCATAGTTACTAGCTTCATAGCCATGTTTGTGTCACCAATGGGAGTTGGGGCATAAATTAGGGCACACATGATTGCACCTAATGGTTGGTCCTTGGGAAAGGGGAACTTATTAGGGGAAGTTTATTCTAGATTATTGCTCATCGGGAGATGGTAGTAATTAGGAATAATTGAATGCTGATCTTTGATCTTATTGGGTGTTTAAGCCATGGGAGTGGAAATTCACTAGGAATAGAGATTACGGGAGTAATTCGATTCCACTTTGCATTCCCACACAAATCTTAATTCCAAATTAAATATTGCAAACGATAATTGGCACTAGGTGATTAAATACTTGAATCCCATGAATCTCAACTTCTCTCTAATTGTTTTCAAAATCCTGAACCTCTGTTTTATTTTATTTATTTTATGCCAATCAATCATCTAAGTAATTGTTAGGATTAGCTCCAATGAATAAGTTAGTAACTAGTGCTTGATACAACCACTTCCCTGTGGATCGATAACTCGTACTCCGAGAATTATTTGTTCGCAAATATACTACGCATCAAATTGGCGCCGTTGCCGAGGAGGCGGTGTTTCTAGTATTAACATTAGTGAAATCTTTATTCTAGGAGACTAGTCCATTTTTATTTATTTTATTTTATTTTATTTTGCTAACCCATAACTAGTTCATTGTTTTGAGTGTGATTTAGTTTATGGATAGATACGCATTCCAAGGAACCATGCCACCGTTTTACCCTCCTTCTCAAGGTTATGAGATGAGTTGGAATATGAATCGAGAATATGGAGGAATGGAACAACAATTCCCTTTCTCAAATTTTGCCAACTCTAGTCAAGGATATTATCAAGAAAGTTCATATCAAACATCACAACCCCAATGGTGCTCATTTTGTGGTGGGAATCACTTTGTGGAAAATTGTTACATGCTCAACCCCACCAACCATATCCATCAACAATCTACTCAAGGATTTTGTGCCAACATGAGTCAAGCTACTTATCAAAGATGCACACCACCTACTCCACAACCCTCACGGTGCATGATATGTGGTGGATCTCATGAGGCGGAAAATTGCTTTATCATGGATCCCAATTACAAGTATCAAGGGCGAGCTCAAGAGTTGCCGTACCAAGAGTTTCAACAAGATTGTCAATCACTTGACCAAATAATTGAGATGAAGTCCAAAGAGACCAAGTTAATGCAATTGTGCTCGAAATATCTGGAGTTACAAGATCACATGAATGCTCAACTTGATCACATGAATGCTCGACTCGATCACATGATGGCTCGACAGCAAGATTTGACAATTCAAGAGCCACTTCAAGATTCATTTAATGGAGAGGTTCTAGAAGAGTTGCTCTTGCCAAATGAAGGTCATGAAGTTGAGAGAAATAAAAAGGATGATGAGGATCTTAGAGAGGGAGATGAAGAAATATTTGATAAATGCATTGAGATGGAGACACCAAGCTGGGAGGAAAATGTAGAGTTGCAAGGTAATGATGGCAAGGAACATATAGAGAGTTGCCCATTAGATGAGGAAGTTCTTAATGGAGCACATGATTTGAATGAGGATGTCTCACCAATGGAGAACACTTCCCTTGGAGAGAACTTCAGAGAAATTTTGAATTTGGGAGGCATTGGAGTTCTTAAGGATAATGGCACACATTTGCCTATCTATATATCCAATGATTCCCAATACTTGCTGGTTCATGTGAATGATCCGAGACTCTCATTACTTGTTGAACAAAAGAGTGTTGAAAAAGAAGGAAAAGAGAATGGAGGCATAATTCTTGATTCGGGCAAATGTGGTTCCTTACATGATGACGTGAAGGGTTCGAGCTTAAGAGAGTTTATAAATGGACACCACTTGAAGAAATACTTGGAAGAGAAAGTTGATGGAAAGAAGGGGATTTTTCTTCTCCAATCACTTGATGGCTAGAGAGGTAACGTCGAGCTAACGACGTTAAATTTAGCGCTTCATGGGAGGCACCCCATGTTATCTTTTATTACTTTCCCTATTTATTTATTGCTTTCTAGTTTCGTCTTATTTAGTCTTATTATTTTCTAGTTCGTGATTATTTTATTGCTTTTTAGTTTTCTCTTTTCTCTTGTTCTACTTTTCTTTTATTTTGCATCAGGGATGATGCAAAGTTTTAAGTGTGAGGGGGAGGAATCATTAATTTGGGGATATTTCTAAATTTTTGAAATTTTTGCTTTTGCTTGGATGACTCATATGCTATTTTTGGTGAATAAGTTACTTGTCTTAGCATGCAGTTACAATTATTCTCTCTTGTTGGTTTGTGGTTTGTTTTAGTGATGCTTGCTGCATCTCAATTTGTGATGGATGATTTGAGGTGTAACACATATTTGATCTTTTCCCTTGCCAATAGCTTTGTTAACCATTTAATAATTGGATTAATTCTTGATCTTGTGTTTTGCATTGCTAGTGAAGGCTTATGTGAGATTCCGGTCATGGGTGTTTTGCTAGAACTTGCCTCATTACTCCCTAAGTGATGTCTAAGTTTTGCATGTTTTGAAGTGATTTAGGCCATTTTTTTGCTTAGCCATACCCTTTAAACCTGTCCCTATATATATTTTTATCCTTCGTATCCCCATTGTGCCTTTTGTTTGTTTAAATAAGTGCTAAGCACTTATCCCCTCTTTGTGATTGTTTTTCTTTGATTTACCCCATTATTATAACCCTTAGCCCGTGGCCAAATAATTCCCTTCCACCCTTGAGAGAATGAAACTTTTATCTTCATCTTTTCCGTAAGAAGAGTTTTATGGAGTTGTGCTACGAAAAAAAAGCAGCTAGTGTTACAAATGTTCAGGTGTGGAGGTCATGAAAGTTTGGATTAAAATTATCTTGCTATATCCAAAAGAAGTCCAAAGACAAAGAAAAGAATGAGAAAAAAAAAGATTGAAAGTTTTTGAGTTTGGATCCCCACTTTACCAAAAAGTTGCTAAGTTCTTAAAAGAAATTTGCTCATTGGAATTATGATTATCTCATCTCTTCCAAATTTTGAAAAGTTTAGATAAATTGTGACATTCTCTCTTTTTGATTAATTTTTCCATACCACTTCTTTGTTAGCCATCACCCGTAGCCCCATTACAAGCTAAATAAAGTCCTATTTGATCTTAGCATGCATTCTTAGATTTGATCTAGGGGAGTATGAAAGGCAAGCCTAAGGGATCTCATTCATGAACCGTATCTTGCATAATCTCAACTGAGTATTTGTGCACACTTGATCCTCACATACTTTAAATTCTTGGTGCTTGGTTATTGGCTTGGAAATGGGTCTCTTATGTGCCAAGCTAATTTGATTCTTGAAGCGTGTTGTTTTGTAGCAAGTGGGTTGGCGGTTTGAAAGGTTGTGCAAGAGAGAGCATGAGTAATTTGTATGTTTTGACTTGTGATTTTATTCCTTAGTTTTGCTTGAGGACAATGAAAGGCTTAAGTGTGAGGGGGTGATGTTATCACATCTGTGCTTGTTTTTATAATTATTTTGAATCATCACAGTAATTAAGTTCTTTAATTTTGCTTATTTAATACATGTTTTCCTTGCTATTATCATTTAATTATGGTTCGCACTTGTTTTGAATGTTTTACGGTGTTTGTTAGTGTTTTTGAACCATTTTAGGTCAAAGATATGAGCAAGGGGAGTTCAAGGATGAGTTCGGAGCAATTTTAGACAAGTTCGGGACCCAGAGGATTCGACGCGTCGAGCCTTCGTCGAAAATTTCCAGTACACATTCCGGTCGAGACAGCAGGTCTCGACGCGTCGAGCGACAATCAAATTGGCGAAGCAGTGCATTCTAATATCAATTTTGCAAAGTGATTAGTGGCTGCAATGTTTCCCAATTCAACTTCAATTCCAAATTCCAATTCCAACTTCAATTTTAAATTAAATACTTCCAATTTCTTTATTTAAATATAGGAATTATAATTTGAGTCCAATTTTGTACAAGATTCCTATTTCATCTCAACTTTGTACCCACTATAAAATCCCTCCTTCCTCAACCCTAATAACAACCGGAGAGACCGAGAGAATTCAGAGATTCTTGGAGACAAGAAGGAGAGAAATCAAGAGCCACAAGTTGTCTTGGAAAGCAAGAAGAAGACTAGGGAGATTTGGGAAAATCATCTGGTTAATTCTTGTACTCTTTTGATGATTTGTAATTCTTTATTTATATTTGCTATGTATAATTTAGTCATGCTTGGCTAAATTCTTTAGAGATTCTTGGGTAAAAGTGTTTATGAACCTATGTGCCTGAGCTCTCAGTTTCTTTAATATATTATTATTTGGGTTTAATACTTGTGTTGCAATCGTGATAATATTGTTTGATGCTTGTAATTAATGGCCATAGTTACTAGCTTCATAGCCATGTTTGTGTCACCAATGGGAGTTGGGGCATAAATTAGGGCACACACGATTGCACCTAATGGTTGGTCCTTGGGAAAGGGGAACTTATTAGGGGAAGTTTATTCTAGATTATTGCTCATCGGGAGATGGTAGTAATTAGGAATAATTGAATGCTGATCTTTGATCTTATTGGGTGTTTAAGCCATGGGAGTGGAAATTCACTAGGAATAGAGATTACGGGAGTAATTCGATTCCACTTTGCATTCCCACACAAATCTTAATTCCAAACTAAATATTGCAAACGATAATTGGCACTAGGTGATTAAATACTTGAATCCCATGAATCTCAACTTCTCTCTAATTGTTTTCGAAATCCTGAACCTCTGTTTTATTTTATTTATTTTATGCCAATCAATCATCTAAGTAATTGTTAGGATTAGCTCCAATGAATAAGTTAGTAACTAGTGCTTGATACAACCACTTCCCTGTGGATCGATAACTCGTACTCCGAGAATTATTTGTTTGCAAATATACTACGCATCAGTGGTTAAGTGTGTTTTGAGACCTCTAAGCGACCTTAAGAAGCTAAGTGTTAGGCTTAGGACTCTAGGTTGTGCGGTGAGATGTGCGTTGCTTTCTGTCTTGCTTGTTTGCTCTTTTTGGTAATGTCGTTGTTGTTGTAGAAGTTTGCGATGCCTCCTCGTCCCCGCGCTCGCACCCCGGAGACCCCGACCAGCGAGCAGCTCGCTCAGAATCTCCATCAGCTGACGCAGACGATGCAGACGCTCAGTGAAGCCTTGCTGAACAACAATCATGCTGTGCCGCCTCCTCCCCCTGCTGGGCATCGCGATGTAGGTCGTTTGGTATCGGGGCATCGGCCGCCAACCTTCGCTGGCGAGGAAGACCCTGTAGTCCTAGAAGAGTGGCTACGGGTGTTTGATAAGATCTTCATCGTAGTGGGTTGCCCTGAAGAAAGGAGAGTAGAATTGGCAACGTTCTACTTCTGCAAAGAAGCTGATCTGTGGTGGGTCCACGAAGGTTCGACCTTCCTTGAAGAGCTTGGGTTTGATTGGACCGCGCTCAAGGACAGAATGCGCGAAAGGTTCTACCCAACGCATGTGCGACCCGCCATGTTTGATGAGTTCCTTCATCTGCAGCAAGGATCCTTATCTGTGGTCGAATACCACAAGAAGTTCTTAGAGCTAGCGCGCTTCGCGAGGATGCTTGTGCCTACAGAGCTTGCCAAGGTTGAGCATTTCGTTGCCGGTCTGAATTATGAGGCACGAAAAGCGCTGACAGTGAGTAGGCCCAGTTCCCTTAAGGATGCGTATCTGTGTGCCGCGGATCTGTATCGTGTTCAGTAGCTTCAGAAGGGATCGTATGAGTTAGCTAGGAAGAGAGTTAAGAGTGGTGGTCCTTCCACCTTAAGAAGCCCCGGCCGAGTTTTCAAGTCAAGGCCGTGTCATCTTCTTCTCAAGGACCTATCAGAGTGGAGCATCAGGATCAAGCTAAGTCGGTTGGTTGTCGAAGATGTGGGAAGGTGCACGCGGGCCATATTTGTTATGGCCAGGCGTTTAGGTGCTTCCGATGCGAGGATCGTGGTCACAGAGCCGCGGAGTGTCCCCAGCTTGCCGGTCAGAGAGCGTTGCCGCCACCCCCGAGAGCCGGAGGAGCACCAGGTGGGAGTTCAGGTCGCGGAGCTGTCGGAGCTAGGCCACCCGGAAGATTTTTTGTGATGGCGCGTTCTCAGGCTGAGTCGGAGGGCTTGATGGAGGATGATGTGGCAGGTAACCCCTTTCTTCTAGCCTATCCTTGTTTGTTTCTCCAGAATCATCGTGTTCGTTGTATCTTGAGTGTTACCTTGTGTTTCATAGTTGTCTCTTGCTTGGCAATCCTTTGTACTCTTTCCTTGCTTGGCAATCCTTGGTACGCTTTCTTTGATAGCAATTCTTTTGAGGCTTAGTGTAGACTCTTATTGCTAAGCGATTTCTTTAGTTGGTATTTGAGCTTCGTTGTGAAGTTAGCAATCAACCCTTGTACTTGGTTGTTCTTACAACAATTCCTTGTGCACTTCCTAAATTTTCCAAGTATTTTTGAATTGGAAAATAGCCAAAAATTCATACCAAGAACCCTTCCTTGTGTAGCTTACAAGCCAAGCTTAATGTTTAATTGTAACCTTTGAGTTTCAAACCCAAACCTAATTTTTGCCAACCCAACCTCTAAACCACTTGAGCCAATTATCTTTCTTGAAATCTAGCCAATTTTAATTCCATCTAAACCATAAATTCCCACTTTATCCAAAATCCCCAAATTAAATCATCTTTTCCCCCAATTTCACCCGAATCCCTGAATTTCCAAACTCTCTCTTTCTTTCTTCCTTCCCTACCCGTGAACCACCCAGCACCCACCCCCTCCCCGTAGCTCCATCTGCAACCCGCCACCACCAACCTGCCCGTCGCCCCGCCGTCGCCGAGCCACCGCCTCACCGCCGTTCGCCGTCGCAGCAGCCGGAGCCCGTCGCGTCGCCGTCGCCGAGAGAGAGCAGCAAGAGAGAGAGAGAGAGAGCAGCGTGAGAGAGAAGAGAAAGAGGATGAGCCTTGGGTTCTTTTTGTTGAGCTTTGGATGATCTTCAATCATACCTAGAAGGTCAAGTTTGGCAAGGAAAGCGGAATGGGTGGATACCCATTACCTCGTTCTTGAAGGTAAAGCTTTTGATCCGGAATCTTTCCCTAGTTCTTTGTTAGATATGCTTAGATATCAAGGTTTGTTGGATGGGTTTTTCGCCATAAGGGCCGAGAGTTACCCGAGTTTGGTGAAAGAGTTTTATCGTCACATGGTTGTGAAAAAGGAGGGCGATAAGTTGGAGATCACCTCTAAGGTGAGAGGTGTGAAGGTTGTGTTGTCTGAGAAGAGGTTGGCTCAGTTGTTGAGTTTGTCTGCTACCGGAGTGGCTCAGTACAATGGTCATTCTTGGGTTAGTACGGATACCATGGGGTACCGTGACTATTTGAGCTATCTGTTGGGCCGTACGAGTGGTTTCACTCAAGCCTCTAGGCCGGAAAAGAAGTGGTTTTCTGCGGAGCAAAGGATCTTGGTGATGTTGGTGTCAGATTGTTTGTTGCCTAATAACAACAAGAGCAGTTTGTTGGGTAAGTTGGAGTGCACCTTTGCTTTCTGGCTGAAGAACATGGTTAAGTTCAACCTGCCTGCTTTGATGATGCAACACATGGTATTTTGCCGGGATCACAATCGGAATAGCTTGCCGTATGGGATGGTGCTGAGTTGGATCTTGGTTAAGAAAGGTGTTAGTGTGGACGGTTGCCTCCCAAAGGCCGTGGGAAAGATGGTGTTGGATACCACCAATCTCCGGAGTTGTAATCTGTTTCGGTTGGATGATGGTGAGTACATCACGCTTGAAGAGGTTGCAAGGAAAGCACATGATGAGAGGGCGGAGTTAGCTGCTGAGCTTGGAATCCATGCCGGGAAGTTGAGCCTCGCAGTCCAGAGTTTGGGCGGTGACGAAGAAGCCGAGGAGGAAGCAGACCAAGAAGAAGATGTAGGAGCACCGGAGGCTGCCGAAGCTGAAGAAAGTGATTCATCAGATAGTGAGGAAAGCTGGAGAAGGAATGAAGCTTGCATGAAGAGGGAGCATGACGTCGTCACCTTGCTTCGTCAGCAGAACAACATGATCGCCGAAGGCTTTGCGTTTGTGAAGGCGCAGTTCGTCGAAGTGCATCAGAGGCTGGACCAGATTGAAGCCAGTTCTAGCCACAGAGACGAAGACGAAGAGGAGTCCGAAGAGGCCGAGGAGTCGGAGAGCGAGGAGTTTTAGTTTGTGTTGCGGTAACCCCGTTCACTTTTTCCTTGTTGTTTCTTTCTTAGCCGTTGTTAGCTTGGTAATAGGTTGTTGTGTGCTTTGTGTGCTTGCTTGTTTTGTTTGTTGCCTTGTTGTTTAGCTAGTTTGATAGTGGTGTTTGGAGTTAGTAGTTTATTTCTTGGTTGTTGTCTAGAAGTTGGTGGTTGTGTTGAGGCTAGAGTTCTTGATGCTCAATCTATCCGTTTGTTGACCTCTTGCCAATCCTTGAAATTTGAAATGCCTTCTTCTTTGCCTTGGGAATCCTTGTGAGTCTTTTGGAGTCTTTGACCAAAAGAGTTGTTCTTGAACTTCTTGTCACAATTTCATTTCCTTTTTGCCGTTCGCTTGTAATTCGTCGTACCCAAGCTTCGGGGACGAAGCTTCTTTGAAGGGGGAGAGGATGTGACACCCCAAAAATCCACATTCAATCCATGGATTAATTGAGTAATTAATTCTATTTTTATTTGAGGAATTAATTTCTAAAATCATGATTTTTAATACTCAAGGACTAGAATTTGACTAGTCAACCTTTAAGTTGTGTTGTACCTTGTGTTTTGAGGGGAGTTCCCTTGTTCCTTACACTTTCTAAGGGTTAGTAAGGGTATTCTTGTCTTTTCACCAAGAGTTAGTATTGTAACCTAACCTAGAAGACTTTTTCATTTCATTCCCTACAATTCTTAGAAAATAGTTCTACGTTCTCTCTAGAAAAGAAGTGTAGCTTATTCCCCAAGCCAAGTTGAGACCCTTGTCAAGATTCCAAGATTTGCTTCCAAGATTCAACCTTTCACCTATTTGGGCATCTAGGAGGGTAAGATCTAAGCAATGTTGCAAAACACGCTAGGCGCCTAGGCGCCGATTTTTTTTATTTTATTTTTATTTTTTTAATTAAAAATAAAATTAAAAATTAAAATTTTTTAAAATTTAGTAATAAAACATAAGGTTTCCATAGTTATTTCTTAGAAACTATTTACGAAAGTGGTTGTAAAAGTGTTCAAAAGATTGTTTAAACCATCCAAATACATAAAAAAAAAAACTAAAATTAAGAGCTAAAGAAGCATTTTTTTGAGAAATTAGTGGACCAAAACGGACAACCGAGTCAAAAGTTATGCCTTCCCGAAGTTTTCGCAATTTAAAACATAAAAAAAAAAAAAAAAAAATTAAAGCGCCTAAGCGCGATTTTTGCAACATTGGATCTAAGTTCATCTTGTGTTTTTGGTTTAATCTTGAAGTGGGTTTCGAAAGTAAGCCTTGTGGAG
The DNA here is from genome assembly GCF_001879475.1 of Ipomoea nil. Lineage (NCBI taxonomy): Eukaryota > Viridiplantae > Streptophyta > Magnoliopsida > Solanales > Convolvulaceae > Ipomoea > Ipomoea nil. The sequence continues at coordinate 199,197 of NW_017617183.1, forward strand.
AACTTGTTGTGGTGTAAAGTGAAGTCTTTTGGTCTTCAAGAGGTAACCCATGCTCTACAAAACCTATTTTGCTTACCTATATGTGATTTCTTGGATTCTACTTGTGTTTCGCTATGAAATGTGAGGGTTTATGCATTTGTCTTGTGATATTGCATATCTAGAGCTTGTGTTTAGGGTTCCTTTGTGCCATTGCTTGGCATTTTCCATGGTTCAAGTCATTTTGTTGTGTTGGGTGAGATTTGCCATGTTTTGGACTTGAATTTGTGTTTGGAGAAGAAAATCCCCGAAGGGATTTGTTGTGGAACAGGGATGTTCCCGCGGGCCGAACGGCGGGCAGGGTACCACCCGCCGGCCTACCCGCGGGTACATAGGCCTGTGGGGATGTGTTCCCGCGGGCGGGACCACGGGTGGGGCACTACCCGTGGGTCCACCCGCGGGGAACACGATGGTGTTCGTTCGGGATTTGTTCCCCGTGATTTGTTTGGCTCGGTATTTGGTCTTTTGGCTTCCCGTTGTTCTTTTGTGGAACTATTTGAGCGTCTTATTGATGTTTCGTATGTCTAGAACTATATGGTAGGTATCCATGTAGGACTTTGGTGTCTTGAATCGTGCTAAGTGTTCAACATTGTGTTTCGTTGGACCAAGAGGTGTCTTGTGTGTTCCTTGGAACTATCATGAGTTTCCCCATTGATAAGCATGCTAGTTTGTTGTCTTAATGCTAGCGTGTGTGTTGTTTGTACCTTCCGTTTGGTTGATGATAACTTGTGTTATCCATCGTTCTTGTCGTTGGGCTGTGACCCGTTCCTTGATTGAGTATGTTTCATACCTTCATTGTGATCCGTTGTTTGATTCTTGTTGAGTTGTGGTGCGTGTGTGGCTCTACCTGGATTGCACGATTAGTGGTATGGGACACTAGTCACCAAGGTATTGCAGCGGTCCTCGTGGTGGGCGTGACGTGATTATGGAGTTGTGGCCTGAGTGATGGGTCCACGTTTTTGGGGGATAACATGTGTTATCCGGGCATGTGTTGCCGTGATTGGTGGTTTTCGTTGGTGGGGGACGACGGTCTCGGGGGAATAAGGTTGGACTAAGAAGTACAGGGGTCATGGAGGTAATGGTTGGAAAGAAGGTACAAGGTTGGGGGTAGCCATAAGGTTGGAACAGGGCATAAGGAAGGCATACCAACTCGTGATGGGTTATGTTGCGAGGGCTTGTAAAGCCGGCGTTGTGTGATCTTCTCTCGTGACGTGTGTAGTCACGGAGGCTTGTGTTGTTTTAGCATGTGTTGCCGTTGGGTGAGTCTTTATTCTTTGCGTGTGGTTAACCTTTGTGGTTTGGGATGTGTTCCCGTGTTATCCTTGAGAGTGATGAGTCTTGTGTTGACAGTTGATCTTGGTTTTGACTTATATATATGTATTCCGTTTCGAAAATGGTTTTTTTATGACTTATATCTATCTATTTATGATACTTAACGGTATTGGTGGATTACCAGCATTATTCGCTGACCGGGCGTCGTCCCAATGTTTATCTTTGTATCTTTCAGGTGATGTTTAGACGAGCGCGATGTCCAGAACCTGGTAGCTTAGCACCTATATCCTGGCTTTTGTGGCTTGTGGGCCAATGTAGTTAGACTGATGTTTTGGGATAGATGTATACACTTGCAGATTGTTTGCCGTAGCGTTTACCGTGTTTGGTAGACATGGCGTGATACCCCGTTGGATTTCTTTTATCCAGTCTCGTTTTATCTTCCGCTGTGCTAGTTTTGTTGTTTAATCTGCATGTGTTAAGGCTTTTATATAGGTCTTGTTTGGGGGGTGTTACACCCAGCAAGCCGGTCAGAGAGCGTTGCCGCTACCCCCGGGAGCCGGAGGAGCATCGGGAGGTAGTTTGGGTCGTGGAGCAATTGGAGCTAGGCCACCCAGGAGAGTCTTTGTGATGGGGCGTTCGCAGGCAGAGTCTGAGGTTTTGGTAGAGGAGGAGTTGGTAGGTAATCCTATCCTAGCCTATCCTTGTTTTTCGCAAATATCGTGTTCTTTGTTGTCTTGAGTGTTACCTTGTGTTTCGTTGTTGTCTATTTGAGTTACTTGGCAATCCTTGGCATGTTTTTCTTTGGTAATGATTCTCTTGGAGTTAGGTGTAAGCTCTTCTTGTTAAGTGACTTCTTTAGTTTGGCATATAAGTTTCGCTGTGAAGTTAGCTATCCATCTTTGGAATGAATCATGTTTGGGTTAATTCTATAATCCCTACACTTAGTTGTTCTTGCAAGCTTTCCTTTGTGAACCCTCTAAATTTTCCCAAGTATTCTTTGAAATTGAAAATGGCAAATCCATATCAAAAATCCTTTCTTGTGTAGCTTAAAAGCCAAGCCAAAATGTTTAATAATTGTAACCCTTGAGTTTTAAACCCAAGCCTATTCTTTGCTAACCCAAACTCTAAACCACTTGAGCTAATTGTATTTCTTAGAACTTACTCAATTTTAATTTCATTTAAACCATAAATTCTCATCTTTACCCAAATCCCCAAATTAAATCATCTTTTCCCCAATTTTTCCCCCAGAATCCCTAAAACCCCAAATTCTTCTCTTCTTCCTTTCTTCCTTTCCCCAACCGTGTCCAGCCGAAAACAACCCCCAGCCCGTCGCCTCACCTGCCCGTCGACGCACCACCTGCCACTGCCAGACCATCGCCATCGAAGCCGAGCCGCCGTCGCCGGAGCTTCGCCGCCGACCTACTGTGTTTCCGCGACGCCGAGAGAGAAGCGAGAGAGAGAGAGAGTCGCCGGAAGTGAGAGAAGAAAAATGAGGAGTTGTGGGCTTCTTTTGTTGAGCTTTGGGTCATCATCAACCATGCCTAGAAGGTCAAGTTTGGCTAGAAAAGCGGAATGGGTGGATGCCCATTACCTCATTCTTGAAGGTAAAGCCTTTGATCCGGAATCTTTTCCTAATTCCTTGTTGGATATGCTTAGATTCCAAGGTTTGTTGGATGGGTTTCTCGCCATAAGGGCCGAGACTTACCCGAGTTTAGTTAAGGAATTTTATCGTCACATGGTTGTGACAAAGGAAGGTGATAAGCTTGAGATCACTTCTAAAGTGAGAGGTGTGAAGGTTGTGTTATCTAAAAAGAGGCTGGCTCAGCTTTTGAGTTTGACTGCTTCCGGAGTTGCTCAGTACAGTGGTCATTCTCGGATTAGTACGGATACCATGGGGTACCGGGACTATTTAAGTTATCTGTTGGGTCGTATGAGTGGTTTCACTCAAGCTTCAAGGCCGGAGAAAAAGTGATTGTCTGCGGAATAGAGGATCTTGGTTATGTTGGTATCGGATTGTTTGTTGCCTAATAACAACAAAAGCAGTTTGTTGGGAAAGTTGGAGTGCACCTTTGCCTTTTGCCTCAATAATATGGTTAAGTTCAACTTGCCAGCTTTGATGTTGCAGCATATGGTCTTCTGTCGGGATCATAACATGAAAAACCTACCGTATGGGATGGTGTTGAGTAGGATTTTGGTTAAAAAAAGGTGTAAGTGTGGATGGTTATCTTCCGAAGGCCGTGGGAAAGATGGTGTTGGATGCCACCAATCTTCGGAGTTGTAATTTGTTTTTCAGTTGGAAGATGGTGACTACATCACGCTTGAAGAAGTGGCATAGAAAGCACCTGAAGAGAGGGCAGAGTTGGCAGCAGAGCTTGGGATCCATGCCGAGATGTTGAGCCTCGCAGTCCAGAGTTTGGGTGGTGACGAAGAAGTTGAGGAAGTAGTAGGCCAAGAAGAAGAGGTGGAAGCACCGGAAGCTGCCAAAGCTGAAGAAAGTGATTCAGATAGTGAGGAAAACCGGAGAAGGAAAGAAGTTCGCACGAAGAGGGAGCATGATGTCATTGCGCATGAGGAGCGCGTTGTCACCTTACTTCGCCAGCAGAACAACATGATCGCAGAAGGCTTCGCGTTTATGAAGGCGCAGTTCGAGGCAGTGCATCAGAGGCTGGATCAGATTGAGGAGTCTGAGGAGGCCGAAGAGTCGGAGAGTGAGGAGTTCTAGCTAGTGTTGTGGTAATCCCGTTCGCCTTTTCCTTGTTGTTGTTTCCTTCTTAGCTGTTGATAGTTTGGTAGTAACTTGTTGCTTGCCTTGTGTGCTTGTTTGTTGCTTGTTGCCTTGTTTTTTAGCTAGCTTTGTAGGATGTGTTTGGAGTTAGTTGTCTAGTTCTTGGTTGTTGTCTAGAAGTCGGTGGTTGTGTTGAGGCTAGAGTTCTTGATGCTCAATCTATCCGTTTGTTAGACTCTTGCCAATCCTTGAATTGAAATACCTTCTTTCTTGCTTTGGAATACTTCTTTGCTTTGAAATTCTTGTGAGTTCTTTTGGAGTCTTTGACCAAAAGAGTTTGTTCTTGAACCTCTTGTCACAATGTTGTTTCTTTTCACCGTTTGCTTTTAATTCGTCGTACCCAAGCTTCGGGGACGAAGCTTCTTTGAAGGGGGAGAGGATGTGACACCCCAAAAATCCAAATCCAATTAAGGGATTAATTGAGTAATTAATCCTATTTCAATTTGTAATTTAATTCCTTAAATTCCTGAAATTTAATAGTTGGGGACTAGTGATTGACTAGTCAACCCCAAAGTCAAAGTTGTACCTTGAGCTTTGTAAGGAGTTCCCTTGTTCCTTACACTTCCTTATGCTAGTAAGGGTATTCTTGACCTTTCACTTGTTGTTGGTAATGTAACCTAACCTAGTAAGACCACTTTCATTCTCCTTACACTTTTCTAAAAATCTAGCTCCACCTCTCTCTAAAAGGTGAGTAGCCTTTCTTCCAAGCCAAGTTAGAACCTTGCCAAACTTCAAGAGTTGCTTCCAAGATTCAACCTTTCTTATATTTGGGCATCTAGGAGGGTAAGATCTAAGTTCATCTTGTGTTTTTGGTTTTATCTAAGGTGTCTTTTCTTAAAGATGAGATCTTTATGATCTTTTGGTATGTTCTTGAAGTGAGTTTGGAAGGTGAGCCTTGTGAGGAGCTTGTTGAGGTGTGAAGTGAAGTCTTTAGTCTACAAGAGGTAACCCATGCTCTACAAAACCTATTTTGCTTACCAATATGTGAATATTTCTTGGGTTCTACATGTTTTTTGCTATGAAATGTGAGTGTTGATGCATGATCTTGTGAAAATGCATATCTAGAGCTTGTGTTTAGGGTTCTTGTGTGCCATTTCTTGGAAATTCCTTTGATTCAAGTCATTTTGTTGTATTTGGTGAGATTTGGCATGTTTTGGACTTGAATTTGAGTTGGAGATGAAAAATCCGCGAAGTGTGGTTTTGTGGTACAGGTTGTACCCGCGGGCGGAACGGCGGGTTGGAGGCCCACCCGCGGGGTACATGTGGTGTAGGAGCCTATACCCGCGGGCAGGACCACGGGTAGGGGCCTACCCGTGGGCCCACCCGCGGGTACACAATGTTGAATGTTGGGGGATTTGTTCCTCGTGATTCTTTTGACTCGTTATTTGGTCTTTTGACTTCCAGATGTTCTTTTGTGGAACTATTTGAGTGTCTTCTTGATGTTTCGTATGTCTAGAACTATATGGTAGGAATCCATGTAGGTTTTGGTGTCTTGAATCGTGATAAGTGTTCAACATTGTGTTTCATTGAACCGTGATGAGTCTTGTGTGTTCTTCGGAACTACGATTGGTTTACCCGTTTGATAAACATGCTAGTTCGGTGTTTAAATGCTAGCGTGTGTGTTGTTTGTACCTTCTCAGTGGTTGATGATAACTTGTGTTATTCATCGTTGTTGTTGTTGCAAGTCTCCGTTCCCCGATCTTCGCCGGTGAAGAAGATCCTGCTCTGCTGGACGAGTGGATCCGGATGTTTGACAAGATCTTCGAAGCTATGGTTTGCCCGAAGGATCGTCAGGTGGAGTTGGTTGCGTTTTATCTTCGGCAAGGAGCGGACTCGTGGTGGATGCTTGAAAGGCCAGCTTGTAGGCAAGATCCGGAGTTCAGTTGGGAAGACCTGAAGGTCAAGCTACGTGAGCGGTTCTATCCTGCGCATGTCAAGGAGGCCTACCTTTGTACGACCGACCCCTACCGAGTTTAGAAAGTTCCGAAAAGAATCCGGGAGAACCGTAAGGAGAAGCTTGAAGGAAGTGTTGCACCTATGGTTAAGAGTTTGATGGCTACCGATGCCGAATCAACAGGAAGCTTTCAAAGAGATAGCTCTAAGAGAGGTAAGCTCCCCGACCAATCCAGAAGATCAAGGCTAAGGGAAGGCGCTCCGTTTGCAAGATGTGTGGAGGTGCCCACCCTGGCGGGGACTGTCTTGGGAAATCGGTTGAGTGCTTTGCTTGTGGCAAGAAGGGTCACCGGTCCTTTAGTGCAGGACTAAGAAGAAGACTCCAGCGGTCCTGGAACTAGTTAGTAGTGTGAGGCCCCGGTCGGGAAGAAAGTCTCGAAGTGGGAGCAACAATGGAATAAGTGGAGATAACATCCAAGACCTGTGTACGAAGTCGGGTCCTCGGCAAGGCAAGATCCGCAGTCGTGAGACAGATGCAAGTGGGATCCGTTGAAGTAAGCTCTTGTACCCTTTTTGTTGCACCTTCCTTTGTCTTTGTGCCCTTCCTTGCGTGTTAGCTTCAGGTGTCAGCTTGTTTGAGAGTCACCCTTGGCCCTCTGTAACCTTTTCTTATCCCTAGACAAATCCAATCACCCTTTTTGCCAAGTGATCATTTTCTTCCAAACCTTGTTCTTGTTTCTTTCCAAATCATCTTGTGCAAGTTGGCGGTGTCATCAGCTTATGAAGGAATCTGGCAAGGTCTAAGAGTTAAGCCGCGACTGAGTTGTGGTAGAGAGCCTACAGTTCGAAAAGCGTAGTGATCAGCATCAAGCCGAAGCTTCGCCGGAAGTCGTGAACCCTTTGTGTCCCTTGAAGCCGATCTCTTTTGTAACACCCCGTGTTACGATCCCTAACCCTAACCAAATATTTAATCACTTGCCCTAAAAATAGAATTAAAAATCCATTAAACTAGGAAATGTCCACCATGGTCCATGGGCCACATCCCTATAACCAACCCCTTAGTCCTATAAGGAATAGAATTAGCAAGCCCATAATATTTAGACCCCCATTAGGACTCTTGGGAACACATATATATATATATATATATAGGGTCATAGGAGGCACCTAGACCACACACCACAAATAATTTCTCACCACACAAGAAGTTCCAAGAATTCCCTTAGGAGAAATCAAGAAAGGAGAAATCTTAAGGAAAGACCCTTCATAGCCAAGGAAAACCTATTTTCTTCGCTATAATCTCTTTCCTTGGCCTCCCTCTATATTCTTGTGTCTTGATTGAATTCTTCTATGATAATTATGCTATGTTCTTGATGATTGATAAGATGACTGATATGCTTTCTTGATAATCTTGATGATCTTGATGTTAAAAAGAAGTTCTTGATTATGATATGATGATTCTTGACGAATCTTGATATTTTCTTGATGTTAAAGATAAAATATGTTCTTGATGATTTGGGTGGGATTAGAGCCCTAGGTTGGATTGGAAATTTGTATTGTGATGATCTTGATTTATATTTGGGTGGGAATTCGCATGTTTGGGTGTTGTTTATATTTAGAAGTCGTAATAGGATAAGTCCTACATGATTCGTGCTTTTGATCCGTTAATTGCTTACGTGATGTCGTTATTTGCGTTTAAAAGTGTATAAGCATGGTTTCGGGTTCCACAAAGGTTCCCGGGACGAGTATATGAGTAAAGAGTCAGTGGGGGTGGGGGAACACACCACCTACCCGCTGCCCAAAGGGGCACTGCCCGGCAGCGGGCAGCCACCGGGCAACCGACTGCCGGCCGGCAACCCGCTGCCCGGAACAGTGCCCTCCGGCGGGCAGCCGGCGGGTGACCCCCACCCACTGGCTACCCGTTGGTCCGTACCCCACCACGGGTCCTCGGCTTCCCCGTTTGATGTTCCCCATTCCCCGTGGTGTCCCAACGGACCCCGTTTGTCGTGTTTGTGTCTAGTTTGATGTTTCGGGTCCCACTCGTAGGCTAGATGAGTCTTAGGGATTGCATGGTAGTTGAATTGGTAACCCATTGACCTAGGTGTAAGTTGTATGATCCCTTAGGACTATTCGTAGTATGTGAATGATCACACGTAAGTTTATTTATATGTCTTTCCCCTCCCGATATGCTATTACGTGCTCCTATGTGTTATGTGTTGCATGATCCCCCATTTTGGTTATAGGCCAATTGGGTGGTTCCCGGACTAAGGTTCGGAAGTCGGTTGAAGACCGAATGGATTGTTCCTGGACTAAGGTTCGGAAGTCGGTTGAAGACCGAATGGATTGTTCCCGGACTAAAGGTTCGGAAGTGGCTGAAGGCCAAATGGATTGTTACTGAGCTAAGGCTCAGAAGTGGCTAAGGCCAAATTGATTCACTTCTTGGACTACAGATCCAAATTATGGGCCTCGGTGCTATGACCCACCAAACCTGAACGCGCAAGGACCATGTGTAGGGCCAATAAGCCGAGGAAGGCTGTAGTCCACCGACCTGAGTAATCAGGCGGTGTGTAGGGCTACGACTGGCTGCGATCCACCGAATGATGGGACAACAGTGTGTAGGGCCATTGTCTCCGAGGATCTTCGCCCACCGACTGAGTATAGCTCAGCGGTAAGCCGGGCTTGATCCGCTATGGTCCACCGACTGTGCGCATCGACGGTGTGTAGGGTCGTAAGTCCCCCCTTGTAAAGGGGATCGCGGTCCACCGACTGTGTGCGTCAGCGGTGTGTCGGATCATGGTCCGACGTTGGGTTCGTCAGCGGTTCTTAAAGGGTTGGTTGCGATCAACTCCCCTCGTACCACGGTACTGAGGTAGGGTGCTGCGGGGCCGTGTTAATGCTATAAGCATTAACCCTCATGTTCGAGGCATGCGATTGGTCCCGTGGTGCTATCAATGATTATGTGATATGAATGACGATTGGATGACGATGTGTTTGGAATATAAAAATGATTGGTGACCTGAAATATGTATTCCTGGTGATACTATCTCTATATAACTGTTTATTATTTGATATGCTTGTCCCTAATTGCTGAGTCTATTCCTGGTTTTAAAGTAGTGTCACTTAAGTATATATCTTCCTAATTCGAAATGACTTTTCATATATCTATATATATCTATCTATAATGTATTTCAACGCGTTGGAGTGGGTTACCAGCATCTCTCGCTGAACAGATATATTTGGCTTTCAGGCACGGATGAGTAGACACTGGAGCGCGCTAGAGATTGGAAGCGTAGAATAGATTCTTCCCTTTCGGCCTGCGTGCCATGCTTATGTATTGACATTATTAAGGATTTTAGATAATTAGCCTGTGCACCTGAGTTCTCTAGCTCAGGTGTGGCATAATACCCCATACTCTTATATTATACTTTTGGGAATTAATGAGAATTTACCTCTATTATATAAGTCTTAAAAATTGAAAAATTTCGGGGTGTTACAGATGGTATCAGAGCCTAAGTTTGACCCTAGGATAAGACTCTTAAGACCAGGCTTTAGGACATTAGGACTGAAATATAGGAATTTAGGAACATAGGACTCATGAATCTTAGGACGCGCGGTGAGATTGAGAAACATACACATGACCTCCCCTCACATTACCCCGCCCTAATTTAAATAAACCCCCTTCGCTTATCACACCGAGGTAAGGGTGCAACCCTCTAAATCACTATAAACATTGACTCTATAGGTCAAGCAACATGGCACCAAACAGAAGACAATCAAGGACTCCGGAGCCCACCACACACGACCCCCTGGCTCAAACCCTACAGCAACTCACCCAAGTCGCCCAAGCACTAAGCGACGTAGCCCTCCGCAACAACAGGCCACCATTCCCTCCATCGAACGCAAGCTCAGAAGTCGCCCGACAAGTTTCAAACCATCGACCACCCACGTTTTCAGGAGAAGAAGATCCCACCATCCTCGAAGAATGGATACGGACCTTCGACAAGATTCTGGGGTTGGTAGATTGCCCAGAAGAACGTCGTGTAGAGATAGCCTCGTTCTACTTCGGACACGAGGCAGACCATTGGTGGATCCACGAGGGGCCCTCTTACAGGCAAGAACCAGGATTCAACTGGGAAAACTTGAAAACACGCCTGCGAGAACGTTTCTACCCGGCACACGTAAAAGCCTCTATGTACGAAGAGTTCCTCCACCTAAAACAAGGAACGGCTACCATCATGGAATACCATAAACGATTCCTCGAACTGGCATGCTTCGCGCCAGAGTTAGTCCCTACAGAATCAACAAAAATAGAAAGGTTTGTATCGGGCCTCAACTTCGAAGCTCGGAAAGCACTAGTAGTAAGCGGGCCCCAGACCCTCAACGAGGCTTACTCCAGTGCTGCCAACCTCTACCGAATCCAACTACTACAACGTGGGGTTCAAGATCAGATTTGAAAAAGGAACACAGGAGGAGGTGCACCACCAATAAAGAGAACGAGAACCGACACCAGCACGAGGCCAAACAACCCAACTAGACAAAGACCACCCCCAAGAAACAACGAAGCCAATACAGGGGGCTTCCCTTGCCCAAAATGCAACCAAAGCCACAGGGGCAGGGACTGCATGGGGAACCCCTTACGGTGCTTCAACTATGGAAGAGAAGGACACAAGGCCTTCCACTGCTTACAACCCTCAAGCTCACGCCCCATGAACATGGGCCAACACGGAGGCGCAAGCAACCAAGGGAATCACGGTGCCCCCGGGAAAGTATTCATCATGAGCCGCACACAAGCCGAACTTGGGAACGAGGGCAACCTCAACGAAGAGAACATGACCCCGGAAGACGAGGATCACGCGCATCCACCAGAGGAAAACCAAGAAGACGAATTCTGTTTAGGATAGACTAAGAAACCCCTTGTAACCACCCTTGTAGAAAAAAAAAACAACTTAGCTTAGCTACTCCGGAATCATTTTTAAACAAAATCGAAATATTCTAGCGTAAAAAGAGAAAATTAGACAACAAACAGACCACAAGGAGGACCAATCAAATTCCCCACCACTAGAAGACAAAAGAAGGAAAAGGACAAAAACACACAATAGAGGAAACTAATACTACCAATGGGAATGGAAGCTTAGACCTCCCACTTATAAAACCAAGTTCCAAACCACTAGATTATGAGTGTTTCTTAAAACCTCAAGGGAACACTCCCTTCTTAAACCCCCACAAATCCCTAAAAATCTCAAGAACCCCCAAATCAAAAACCCTTCTTCTTCCTCACACCCCCTCTTCCTCACTCTCTCTCTCTCTTCCGCCGCACTCCCACCCCAAAGCCGACAACGCCCCCACGAACCCGCCGGCCACACGCCACCAGCCCGGTCGCCGCCCGTCAACCCCCACATCGTCGACGACCACCCGGCCAACCCCATCGCCCCGAGACGCCACCGTCGACGCCCGGAGACCGCCCACGCCGCACCCGGCCGCAACCCCCTGCCAGGCGACGCCACAACGCGCCCAACCACCACCACAGTGCGCCACCCTTCCCCCTCGCGGTCCGAACCCGACAGAAACACCGCACCACCACCGGATTCGCCGCCGGAGTCTCGTCGGAACCCCACCGGAAACTCGCCGGAAAAATCTCCGCCGCTAAGAAAACTTCGCAATGCCGAAAAAGCCCCTCGGAGTCCGCACCCCAGAATGGATCAACGCCAACTACACCGTGATCGGAGGTAAAGCCCTCGAACCCGATCAATTCTCTCCGGAATTAGTCGATATGCTCAATCACCAAGGGCTCTTGGATACTTATCTCACCATTAAAGGGGATACGTACCCCGAATTGGTGAAGGAATTCTATCAACATTTGGTAGCCATCAAGAGAGGTGATAAACTAGAAATCACCACTAAGGTCCGGGGCAAGGAAATCATACTTTCCGAAGGCCGCTTGGCCAAACTCTTGAAATTGACCACCACGGGTGTGTCAAACTATGTCCGGAGAGGGTGGATTGATACCCAAAGTACGGGGTACAAGGATTATCTCGGGTACCTACTCGGAAAAAGGGAAGGTTTCACCTCGGCCACACGACCAAATAGGAAGTGGCTCACCGCGGAGCAAAAGATATTGGTTATGATTGTGACTGACAGCCTCTTGCCCACAAATAATAAAAGCAAAGACGTGGGGAGTTTTGAGTGCACTTTCGCCTATCTCTTGAAACACAAAATCAAGTTCAATCTACCGGCCCTCATGTTGAAACACATTGAATTTTGCAAAACTAGCAACTGGCTTAGCCTACCCTACGGGATGATCCTAAGTTGGATCATGGAGAAAAAGGGGGTAGACCTGAGCCACACTGAGATCAAGACCGCAAATGGCATGGTTTTTAATGCCCAGAACATCCGTCGCAATGATATCTACTACACCGAAAGGGGACAGTACATCACCCTCGAAGAGATTTGCCTTAAACCCCAGGAGGAACGAAGAGAGTTGGTAGATCAATTGGATATCTCCAACAAGAAATTCAAGCGAGCAATGCAAGAATGTGGGGAACCGGGGGAAAATGAAGAACAAGAAGAAGATAGCGAGCCTAATCCACCAACGCCAGCACAAGCAAGAGGAAACCCAAGGGGCCAAAATGAAGGATCCATCAACGAACGCATCCTCGCGCAACTCACCCGACAGAACCAGATCATAGACGAGGGATTCTCGTCCCTAATCCGCGCAACACGCGCTTTGGACCAAAGGGTGGCGACTATCGAGGCCATCCTAGGCACCCGCGGGGCGTCCAGCTCAGGAGCAGGAAACCAAGGTAGACCCGAACCCTCCAAAAAACCACACCGCACCAAAAGTCCAGTCTACCCAGCAAGGACAACACGTGAAAATACATCTCCTAACCAGGAGGCCAAAATACGTGACGTCTAGGGATGGCAATGGGTCGGGGGTGGGTCGGGGTATAACACATCCATCACCCGATCCACCTCTACACCGACCCCACCCGCCCCCACCCCCGACCCGCGGTGGGTGGAAGATTTCGAAACCCACATCCAACCCACCGGATGCGGGTACCCACCATGGATACCCACCACTTGTTATTTAATTAAAAATTTTCAAAATATTAATAATGTTTATAGTAGTTTCACGAATAAAATTTGCTAAATATATTAAAAAGATAAATTAATTAAAATATTCAAATACATTAAGTAAATTGTTCAATGTTTTCCAAACAAACTTATAATTAAAAAAAAAAATCAGTAAATTTGAATATCTGATAAAAACAATGGAAACTGTTTCATAAGGGAATCATAAGGCTATTGTTTCTATCCACTTGATTAGTTGATTTCTTCTTCAGTTCTTCTAACCTTGAGTGCTGTCAAAATATGTTTCCAATTCCAAATTTTCATCACATTGTAAATCAATCCTACAAAAAAAATTAATAAATAAACAAATAATTAATTAATCAAAGTAAATTTGTCATTATTTGAAAAATAAAAGTTGTATTGAAAATAAAATTGTTAACGAATCAATAATAACTGAATTAGCTTCATTTTGAATCTCTTCATCATCATCCAAAATTGTAGCAATTGTACAACTTGATTCCGCATTAATAGCTTTAGTTGAAAAAATTAAGTAATTAAACATAAATAAATTAAATAAAAGAAGAAAATGCATAAATAAAATAACAAAAACTTAAACTTACACTTTTCTACCATTAACCAATTTTGACAACATGCTAGCGCTTCAACAATGTTTGGATGCAGTCTGCTTCGATGTGGACTGATGAGCCTACCACCCATACTAAAACAAGATTCTGAGGCAACTGTACTCACTGGAATAGCCAAAATATCTCTAGCAATTGCTTGCAAAGTAGGATACTTAGGACCATCCAATTTCCACCAAGTTAATATATCAAAACTAGATGTCATAGGTAATACTTCATCTTCCAAATACTTATCTAAATCTGTCTTGGATGCACCTCTATTTTGTCTTTTTTTTAGCTTGGAATTGAGCAAAGCCTGGCAAATACCCTTCTTCTTGCACTTTTGTTTCATCACTCAATTGAGAACAAGATATACCAATACTTTCATTGCTTGCAAACTTCGTTTCATAATCCATTAACAATCTAACAAATAATAGACGAATTTCCATAATCTTAGATTCAGCCATATCACCATATATTTGTTCAAAGTAGTATTGCACAAGATCGAGCTTGTACCTAGGATCTAAAATACAAGCTAAACCCATAACACCATGAACCACTTCCCAATACTTCTCAAACTTCTTCTTCATCTCATGTGCCATTGTGTTAATTGTAGCATCCGGATCACATAACCACTTATCAAGAGACAATTTAATATCACATAGCTTTGGAAAATAAAGATTAGCAGTAGGATACATTATCCCTGAAAACAACTCTGTGATATCAAAAAATAATTTCAATTTTTTACAAATATCACTTGCAAAGCGCCAATCATCATCACTTGGCAAAGACTTATATTTTTTTTCCCTTTGTTTTAGACGAAGAAAAACTATTTTGTAAGGCAAAGCACTCTCAAGCATCAAATAAGTGGAGTTCCACCTAGTTTTAACATCAAGAGACAACTTCTTTGACGCTTGAATACCCAATTGTCTAACAGTATTTTCAAACATTTCAACTCTTTTTGGGGAAGCTGTCCAATACACAACACTATCACGAATTCTTTCTATCCCTTTCCCAACAACACACAAACCATCTTGAACAACCAAATTTATTATATGGGCAGCACAACGCATATGCAAAATTTCACCATTTAATAAAAGATCACTACCTTGAACCTTCTCCTTCACATTCTCAATTATTCCATCATTCACAGAACAATTATCTAATGTAAGTGTGCACAACTTTCTATCAATATTCCAATCCATGAAACTCATCATCAAATACTTAGCTACCAATTCAGCTGTGTGAGGTGATGGCACATAACAAAACCTAATTCGTATTTTAAACAATTTATTAGTAATTTATAAATACAGAACAAAATTAATATAAGTATAAAATATAAAGTAATATAAAAGTGTACCTTAATACTCGTTTTTGCAACCTCCAAGTATCATCAACGTAATGCCCGGTGACAGCCATATAACCTTTTTTTTTATGATCCGCTGTCCACATATCTGAAGTGATAGAAACTCTACCTTTAACCTTTTCAAGCTCCCTCATTGTTTTTTCCATTTTCTCTTTGTACATATTAAGAATGTCAGCTCTAACAGTATTTCGAGAGGGAATTTTAAATAAAGGTTGAAGATATTCAGAGTATTCCCTAAATGCCTCATGATCTACTACAGACAAAGGATATTCATGCAAAATAATTGCTGTAACTAATTTTTTTCTAGCAACTTCAGGATTAAAAGAATGGCATCCATCAAGCACACTTTCTCCTTTCTTTTGCTTTGATTTCAATATCAATTGTTTGATATCAGTATATTTTCTTTTTTTGCATCTTAGCCTATAATGATCCCACAAATGACTAGTCCCACTCTTCCCTTTAGCACTTAATATGCTATTACAGTAGTTACAAACTGCTTTATATTGACCATCAATTTTTTTTCGAACAAAATGCTCCCAAACCTGAGAAGTTAACTTATGGTTTTCATTTTCCTTCACTTCTTTTTCATTCTGCTCTTCTTGTATGGGAAGATTCTCATTATTAGTTGGATTTGGATTTATGCATGCATCATCATTACTACAACAAAATGAACAAAAATATAATTTTTTAGTGATTATAAAGTGGATATTATTATTTAAAAAAATAACTACAGAAATAATATAATTTATTTGCTGGGAAAGAGACAAATAGTTACTTAGTAACAGTAGGCATCATTTGTATATTTTATGGAAAAATAAAAACCTGCAACATCATAGTGAATAAAATAAGTCAATTAGATTATCATGAAAGCTTGATTATTAAAAAATTCAGAGTATAAATAAAATCAAGAATCTAGCCAAACATAAATAAAATCAACCAAATTTGCAAAAATATTTTAAAAAAAATCAGTTATATACACTAGTTTTCATAGTTTCATATACTAAAATCAATAACCCAGACATTAAAAAATAGAAAAAAATCTTTACATACTTGTTTTCGAGGAAGTGATGATTCCACAATTTCAAGCCCTTCGTTTTCACTCTTCAGTTTGAAATCCTTGATTTTCACTCTTCAGCAAGTGGCAACTGGCATTGATGCGAAAGACTGAAATACTTCCAATTATTTGCTAATACAGTGAGATTCATACTTACATAGCTATGGAGAAGAGTAAAGAATAAGAAGACGATGGAGATTTTTATCTTTGCATTGATGTGTAGCGGATGAGACATTGGGGAAATCATTCGTTGCTTTAATTTATGCAGAAAACGAAGAGTTAGGGAAGTAAGTAATTGATTATGAATCGACTTCTACTCTTAAAAAATAACATCTACTGAATAATAATTTAAAATATTATTTTTAATAAATTATTATATACATATATATAATATAGAGGGTCGGGTCGGGTGGTACGCGGGTTTTGTACATAAAACCCGACCCCGACCCGAACCGCATCGGGTTTAGTTTTTTAACATCCACCCCCGATCCACCACCCGCTATCACCTAAAAAAACCCAATCCATGCGGGGTGGATTCGGGTGAATACCCACGGGTCGGATTCAAATTGCCATCCCTAGTGACGTCTAGGGGTGAAAGAGTGGACCCACGCACCGGCTTCGAGGACGAAGCCTCTTGTATGGGGGGGAGTGTGTAACACCCCGTGTTACGACCCCTAACCCTAACCAAATATTTAATCACTTGCCCTAAAAAGAGAATTAAAAACCCATTAATCAACTAGGAAAGGTCCACCATGGTCCATGGGCCACATCCCTATAACCAACCCCTTAGTCCTATAAGGAATAGAATTAGCAAGCCCATAATATTTAGACCCCATTTAGGACTCTTGGGAATATATATATATATATATATATATATATATATATATATATATATATATATATATATATATAGGGTCATAGGAGGCACCTAGACCACACACCACAAATAATCTCTCACCACACAAGAAGTTCCAAGAATTCCCTTAGGAGAAATCAAGAAAGGAGAAATCTTAAGGAAAGACCCTTCATAGCAAAAGAAATTAATTAAGGCTAAGAGGTAACCCATGTCTCAACAAAACCTATTTTCTTTGCTATAATCTCTTTCCTTGGCCTCCCTCTATATTCTTGTGTATTGATTGAATTCTTCTATGATAATTATGTTATGTTCTTGATGATTGATAAGATGACTTATATGTTTTCTTGATAATCTTAATGATCTTGATGTTAAAAAGAAGTTCTTGATTATGATATGATGATTCTTGACGAATATTGATATTTTCTTGATGTTAAAGATAAAATATGTTCTTGATGATTTGGGTGGGATTATAGCCCTAGGTTGGATTGGAAATTTGTATTGTGATGATCTTGATTTATATTTGGGTGGGAATTCACATGTTTGGGTGTTGTTTATATTTAGAAGTCGTAATAGGATAAGTCCTACATGATTCTTGCTTTTGATCCGTTAATTGCTTACGTGATGTCGTTATTTGCGTTTAAAAGTGTATAAGCATGGTTTCGGGTTCCACAAAGGTTCCCGGGACGAGTATATGAGTAAAGAGTCAGTGGGGGGTAGATGGGGGTGGGGGAACCCACCACCTACCCGTTGCCCAAAGGGGCACTGCCCGGCAGCGGGCAGCCACCGGGCAGCCGACAGCCCGCCGGCAACCCGCTGCCCGTAACAGTGCCCTCCGGCGGGTGACCCCCACCCACCGGCTACCCGCTGGTCCGTACCCCACCCCGGGTCCCCGGCTTCCCCGTTTGATGTTCCCCATTCCCCGTGGTGTCCCAACGAACCCCGTTTGTCGTGCTTGTGTCTAGTCTGATGTTTCGGGTCCCACTCGTAGGCTAGATGAGTCTTAGGATTGCATGCTAGTTGAATTGGTAACCCGTTGACCTAGTTGGAAGTTGTATGATCCCTTAGGACTATTCGTAGTATGTGAATGATCACACGTAAGTTTATTTATATGTCTTTTCCCTCCTGATATGCTATTACGTGCTCCTATGTGTTATGTGTTGCATGATCCCCCATTTTGGTTATAGGCCAATTGGGTGGTTCCCGGACTAAGGTTCGGAAGTCGATTGAAGACCGAATGGATTGTTCCCGGACTAAGGTTCGGAAGTCGGTTGAAGACCGAATGGATTGTTCCCGAACTAAAGGTTCGGAAGTGGCTGAAGGCCAAATGGATTGTTCCTAAGGCTCAGAAGTGGCTAAGGCCAAATTGATTCACTTCTAGGACTATAGGTCCAAATTATGGGCCTTGGGGCTATGACCCACCGGACCTGAACGCGCCAGGACGGTGTGTAGGGCCAATAAGCCGAGGAAGGCTGTAGTCCACCGAACTGAGTAATCAGGCGGTGTGTAGGGCTACGACTGGCTGCGATCCACCGAATGATGGGACAGCGGTGTGTAGGGCCATAGTCTCCGAGGATCTTCGCCCACCGACTGAGTATAGCTCAGCGGTAAGCCGGGCTTGATCCGCTATGGTCCACCGACTGTGCGCATCGATGGTGTGTAGGGTAGTAAGTCCCCCCCTTGTAAAGGGGATCGCGGTCCACCGACTGTGTGCGTCAGCGGTGTGTCGGATCGTGGTCCGATGTTGAGTTCGTCAGCGGTTCTTAAAGGGTTGGTTGCGATCAACTCCCCTCATACCACGGTACTGGGGTAGGGTGCTGCGGGGCCATGTTAATGCTATAAGCATTAACCCTCATGTTCGGGCCATGCGATTGGTCCCGTGGTGCCATCAATGATTATGTGATATGAATGACGATTGGATGATGATGTGTTTGGAATTGAAAAATGATTGGTGACCTGAAATATGTATTCCTGATGATACTATCTCTACATAACTGTTTATTATTTGATGTGCTTGTCCCTAATTGCTGAGTCTATTCCTGGTTTTAAAGTAATGTCACTTAAGTGTATATCTTCCTGCTTCGAAATGACTTTTCATATTTCTATATATATCTATCGATAATGTATTTCAACGCGTTGGAGTGGGTTACCAGCATCTCTCGCTGAACAGATATATTTGGCTTTCAGGCACGGATGCGTAGACATTGGAGCGCGCTAGAGATTGGAAGCGTAGAATAGATAGTTCCCTTTCGGCCTGCGTGCCATGCTTATGTATTGACATTATTAAGGATTTTAGATAATTAGCTTGTGCACCTGAGTTCTCTAGCTTAGGTGTGGCATAGCACCCCATATTCTTATATTATACTTTTGGGAATTAATGAGAATTTACCTCTATTATATAAGTCTTAAAAATTGAAAAATTTCAGGGTGTTACATCTTTCTCTTGCCCTCGTTAAAACCCTTGCCCCTTTTCAAGAAATCCTTCCTATCTTTTCAAACCTCGTTCTTGTATTCCCCGCTTCTAACGATTCTGTGCGAGGTGGCAACCTTATTTCCTAACTTTGATGACTTTGATCCTACTCCTAAGTAACGTGGTCCATGAGTTTCTGAACCTTAAAACCCTTCACTCTAATCTTTTCCGTTGAACTGAACCTCTTCTTGTAAGCCTTCTTTCCCGGGAGTTTCCTTTCTCCTTTGTTACCGTTCTTCTTTTGGACCTTTCGACCGAACCGAAGCCTTGAAGTTTTCAAGTGTTGCCTTGCTGTGAGTTGTGGTTGTGTGCTAATGCAAGTGTTAAGTCGGTATCCTGCATCGAGTTCACCTTACACTTTCCAAATTCTAGCTCTACCTTCTCTCTAAAAGGTAGATAGCTTTTCTTCCAAGTCAAGTTGAAACTTTGCCAAGACTTCAAGAATTGTCTCTAAGATTCTACCTTTCATACATTTGGGCATCTAGGAGGGAAAGATCCATGTTCATCTTGTGTTTTTAGTGTCTTCTTAGGTGTCTTTTCTTAAAGATAGAATCTTTATGATCTTTTGGTGTGTTCTTGAAGTGGGTTTGGAAGGTGAGCTTTGATAGAAGCTTGGTGAGGTGTTAAGTGAAGGTCTTTAGTCTACAAGAGGTAACACATGCTCTACAAAATCTATTTTGCTTACCTATGTGAATATTTCTTGGATTCTACATGTGTTTTGCTATAACATGTGAGTGTTTATGCATTATCTTGTGAAAGTGCATATCTAGAGCTTGTGTTTAGGGTTCTTGTATGCCATTTATTGGCTATTCCTTTGATTCAAGTCATTTTGTTGTATTGGGTGAGATTTGGCATGTTTTGGACTTGAATATGAGTTTGGAGTTGAAAATCCCCGAAGGGATTATTTGTGAAGGTATACGTGTAACACCCCGAAATTCTGAAACTTTTAAGACTTATAAAATAAAGGTAAATTCTCATTAAATCCCAAAACATAATATATTAGAGTACGGGGTGCTATGCCACATCTGAGCTAGAGAACTCAGGTGCACAAGCTAACAAACTAATATCCTCAATAATGTAAATACATGAGCATGGCACGCAGGCCGAAAGGGAAACTATCTACTCTACGCTCCAAATCTCTAGCGCGCTCTAGTGTCTACTTCTCTGTGCCTGAAAGCCAAATATATCTGTTCAGCGAGAGATGCTGGTAACCCACTCCAACGCGTTGAAATACAATATAGGTATATATATAGATATAGATATAGGAAAACCATTTTGAAGCAGGAAAATATATGCTTAAGAGACTCTAGCTTTAAAACCGGGAATAGACTCAGCAAGCAGGGACAAGCACATTAATCAATGATAAACGGTTAAGTAGAGATAACATCATAAGGAATATGCATCTAAGGTCACAGATCACTTTTCAATTCAAACACATCATCATTCAATCATCATTTATATCATATAATCATCGATGGCGCCACGGGACCAATCGCATGCCCCGAACATGAGGGTTAATGCCTATAGAATTAACACGGCCCCGCAGCATCCTACCTCAGTACCGCAGTACGAGGGGAGTTGATCACAACCAACCCTTGGAGAACCGTTGACGAACTCAACGTCGGACCACGATCCGACACACCGCTGACGCGCCCAGTCGGTGGACCGTGATCCCCTTTACAAGGGGGGACTTACGACCCTACACACCGTTGGTGCGCACAATCGGCGGGCCGTAGCGGATCAAGCCCGACACACCGCTGAGCTAAACTCAGTCGGTGGGCAAAGATCCTCGGAGACTACGGTCCTGCACACCGATGTCCCACCACTCGGTGGATCGTAGCAAGTCGTAGCCCTACACACCGCCTGATTACTCAGGTCGGTGGACTACAACCTTCCTCGGCTTGTTGGCCCCATACCGCCTGGCGCATCCCGGTCGGTGGGTCATATCACCGAGGCCCTTGTGGACCTTCAGTCCTATGCATCATCTTTATATACCTGACCAGTCTCTACCAGCCTGGTTAACAGTTGGGATGGTTCTCAACCCATTCAACTGCCCGTATAGTGGATCTTAGTCCTATATAATATTTATATACCTGATCGGTCTCTACCAGCCTGGTTAACAGCTGGTATGGTTCTCAGCCCACCCGACTGCCAGTATAGCCCGATTGATCTCAACCAAGTCGGGGTAACATGCACACATAACACACAGCAAGCACATGCAACCCATATTAACACATTGGGAAGGGGGAGAAAACGTATAACAAAACCTATGCGTGATCCTTCACATACTAAGAATATTCCTAAGGGGTTCATACTTCTTTCACCTAGGTCAACGGGATACCAATTCAACTAGCATGCAATATATAAGACTCATACGACCTACGAACGGTACCCGAAAATCAAACTAGACATAGGCACGATAGACGGAGTCCGTTGGGACACCACGGGGGTCGGGGGAACATCAAACGGGGAAGCCGAAATCCCAAATTGGGGTCCAAACCAGCGGGTAGCCGGTGGGTGAGGGATCACCCGCCGGCTGCCCGCCGGCGGTAGCAACTTCGGGCAGCGGGTGCCCGGCGGGCAGCTGCCCGCCCGCTGGCTGCCCGCTGCCGGCGTTGCCCAAGAAGGCCGCGGGTAGGTGGCGGGTCCCCTACCCCCCACTGACTCTTTCATCACAAAAACGCCCCGGGAACCTTTGTGGAACCCGAAACCATGCTTAGACACTTTCAAACGCAATTGACAACACACGTAGACAATTAACAGATCAAAGATCGAGAAACATATGGCACATAACCTATCATGCTTTTCTAAACATAATAAACACCCATTTATGCGAATTCCCACCCAATATACCAAGAGATATTCCATACGATACACCCTAGGGTCCTAATCACTTTTAAATCAACAAGGGCACAATTCATCTTCTAATATCAAGATTCGGTAAGAATATCACATAAACATCAAGAACATCCTACAATCACCAAGAACATCATATAATCTACAAGAACACCATAATTATCAAGAACCTTTCATCATCAAGATCACCCATGGAATTATCCCATCAACCATCAATAATAACACAAATCATCAATACACAATAATATGGGGAAATCCTAAGAGGGGAATCATAGCTATGAAAATAGGTTTTGTTGAGACATGGGTTACCTCTTAGCCTTAATTAATTTCCTTGGCTATGAAGGGTCTTTCTTTAAGATTTCTCCTTTCTTGATTTCTACTACGGGAGTTCTTGGAACTTTCTTGTGTGGTGAGGGATTATTTGTGGTGTGTGTTCTAGGTGCCTTCTATGTCCCTATTTATATAATTAAGAGTCCTAATTATGGTCTAAGTGGCATGGGTTTACTAATTCTATTCCTTATAGAACTAAGGGGTTGGCTTTAGGGATAATGGCCCATGGACCATGGTGGACCATATTAATTAATTAAAGAGAATCCTAACCATAATCTGAATAGTAAAGGTATACTTTCTTTATTCCTAATAGGCTTATGACTCTAGTTTAGGCAAGGGTCCATGATCCGTGGTGGACCACGTTTAATTAATTAAAGGGGTTTCTAATCAAATTAAATCCTTTTTATTTATTATTAATGGAATTAATTAAATAATTAATTCGGGATTAAGGGTCGTAACACGGGGTGTTACACTCTCCCCCCCTTACAAGAAGCTTCGTCCCCGAAGCTTAGAAATCATTTTGGGGTGAAGAGCCCGAATTAGTATAGTAGTTCATAAGGAAAGTATTATATGGGAAATATATACACATACACATATAAATTCACTGGGTTTGAGCCTAACTAAAATGCATCAAATAACAGGGTCATGAATATGCAACATACAATATGTAAGTTTTACGGGTGACTAATACATAACATAGGAGTCTTACATATGGCATGTTCTTTAATTAATTATTTTATAATGATTTAACATATCGGATCGCAAGTTGGGCTGATCATGTAATTATTTATGTACCTAAATGAGAGGAAAATATTATGCGGTGCAGATTCAGATAGTCACATAATTATTATAAAGTATATATGCACATATATCAACACAGGCGAACCTCATTTACGAATGGATGCAGGTGTTTAATTATGTAGTGTAGCATGTTGTGATCCTAGATGCCATATATGTCGGACCTATGCCTAATCTTTGTGCTTTAGCAGTTATACCAAATATTCACAGTTACGAAATAACAAGCCTAACATGTATGATAATTAGCTATTTATGTTTTATGCAAAACCTGCAAGTTGGCATGCCTATATGTGTTCAATCGTAATTATGCTAAATATGCAATTTCTTAAGTCTATAGGCATAGAGTGTGAAGGCATGTGGGCCTATTTCAAGTCTTAAATAATCGCTAGTCCCATGGAATCACAAAGCACATATATGTATTATTCCACATGTTAGTCTAGTGCATGATTTAACAATTAAATTTATGTGCTTAATATCATTGCATAACCAAACTTTTGTCATATAAATTCAGGAGGGTCGTAAATCATATAACAATATTATTCAAATAGCGAAATTTAGATTCTGAGGAAAAGATTGTAAGTAGTTAGGAGGAAAGCTCTTGCTTTTTATGGGGTAAATAAATTCTGGGGAGACAATAGAATTAGGATCTTTATTTTGTACATCATGGGTAACGGTGGGTGATCACATAACAAGTATTGACGCTTATATGCAGATTGCTTGTAATCAATAACATTGTATATATGTATAGTGGGACGCCTTATAACATACTGTTTTTGTCTAACGTGCTTTGTATATATACATGAATGCGTGTAAGTGTGTATTTTAGATAAACATGTGAGCTATGTGATTTGACATGTAATGCACAATGTAAATTTCAACCTATAGTTTGGACCATGCAATTTGCATACAAATATTTTAGAAATTACGAGTAAGATAGCCTAGGTTCACAAGTACTAGAGGTTCTATCTTGAGAATTTAATCGCACAAGCACATAGGAAAATTAGTTTTATCTTGGTGGTAATTAGATTTTAGGTAGCATAAATCTTACCTCTAGAAGCCCGGGATACCTAAATAACTTTAGAGTTGAAGACCCTTGGTTGCTAATTCCTAAATCAATTGATGACCTGATGATGAGACTAAAGTTTTTAATTATTTAGGGAAGGTAGGAGTGTTAACAGGGCGGTCATGCGAGGGGGAAAAGTAGAAATAGAGCTACCCCAGGATATGTGTATCTATATGTATATATATAGTAGTGATGCAATTTGTACGGAATGATATTTCAGGGTTAGGATATGCTAAGGGCAAGCTTATAGGTGTGCGTAAGATTATTGTAGCTAGGGTGCATGTGTATGGTTTGGGGTCTAGGGATTTATTGTATATAATGTAACAATTTATATGAATACGTATGAATAGGGGAGGATGTTCTATAGGCTCACAAGTTTATACACATATATATAGATTTAAGCGTATAGGGACGTACCGTACATGACGCAACCATTTTTAAGATTAGGCAAGGTGATTTAGGATTAGGGTGCAATAAAAATAATAATAATAATAATAATAATAATAATAATAATAATAATAATAATAATAATAATAATAATAATAATAATAATAATAATAATAACAATTTGGTGTAAGTGTAGCAAATGAATGTAATTGGGGTTTACTACATATTTTGGATATATATATATATATATATATATATATATATATGATAGGAGTTTTAGGGGAATATATCTAGAATAGTAGTGATGTACCTATTTATGTATAAATGTTTGTTTAGGGGGGTCCTTATCTTATTGGTAAAGGGTCCTAAACAAGGTATGGGAAGCTCGTGGTCTATTATGCAACATGGACCAAGGTCTAGAGGGATAGTTTTAAGATAGTTTGGGGGCGCAATATATTTTTCCAAGGATAATTTCTAGATGACCACTTGTTTTAGGTTTCTACCGGTCTCACTCAGATTGAATTTCGGGTCGAAACTTAATACACAATGTATCCGAGGGTTTAGATTTCTAGAAATAGGTTCAGTCCCTATAGTTACTATGTGACATATAAACAAATCAATTAGGAAGATAATTCGATTTTCATGTTCAAGCATTAGATTGTTATTTATACGTTTAAACACATAGGAAGTATCAAGGGAGACACAGAAAGGCACAATGGGTCAATAAAAATGAGAAGTCAAGAAAACATACCGGACCAGTGGGCGCGAGGTGGGCGGTCGACCGCCTGTCAAGTCCCCACTGGAATGTGGCAGTGGGCACGTGGTGGGTGGTCGACCTCCTGCCAAGGCCCCACTGGAACGTGACTGTGAAGGAGGAATCACTTCGGAAAAAGCCCTGAGAATGCACAATTATAAGTTTCAAGGAATTCCATACTTATGTGAACAACGAAAGGGGTATGGAAAACTCAAGGGATCACTTTATTATAATACTAATGAGGAATATGGGAGACTTCAACTAGATATCATAAGGATCCTACGCCTCATTCTTCCCCTTCTTAATAAAAGCTATGTTCCCCAGAATTTCCCTCCGTGCAACTCATGTAAGTACTTATCGGGTTATTAGTGAGTTAACTATATTGGTCGATTATGATTAGGACAAGTGAGCTCTTATAGGCCGAATAAAATTTCTAAAAAAATACTTTATCAAGTAATAGATATTCAAATAACGCATGTTTGATCAAATAGTTAAGCAATAATATGCAGTTCCTAACTTGGTCTAAAAATCAATTAGGAACATATGCTTATGCAAATGAACAAGTATGGTAATCAAAGAGTGATAAGCAACAAAGTAGGTAAAAGCATGCAAGGACATTACAAATTTCTTGGGTAAGTATGTGGAATGAAGAGTTAATGTGTTGTACCCTTACCTTGATGTGATAAGCGAAGGGGGAAATTCTTTAAATTAGTGAGGGATAAAGTGAGGGGAGTTCATGTGATGATAGGTAGGCTCACAATCTCACTGTGCGTCCTAAGATTCCTAAATCCTATGTTTCTAAATACCTAGAGTTCAAGCCTAATGTCCTAAAGTCTGGTCTTACAAGTCTTATCCTAGGGTCAAACTTAGGCTCTGATACCAACTGTAACACCCCGAAATTTTGAAACTTTTAAGACTTATAAAATAAAGGTAAATTCTCATTAAATCCCAAAACATAATATAATAGAGTACGGGGTGCTATGCCACACCTGAACTAGAGAACTCAGGTGCACAGGCTAACTAACTAATATCCTCAATAATGTAAATACATGAGCATGGCACGCAGGCCGAAAGGGAAACTATCTACTCTACGCTCCAAATCTCTAGCGCGCTCTAGTGTCTACTTCTCTGTGCCTGAAAGCCAAATATATCTGTTCAGCGAGAGATGCTGGTAACCCACTCCAACGCGTTGAAATACAATATAGGTATATATATAGATATAGATATAGGAAAACCATTTTGAAGCAGGAAAATATATGCTTAGGAGACTCTAGCTTTAAAACCGGGAATAGACTCAACAAGTAGGGACAAGCACATTAATCAATGATAAACGGTTAAGTAGAGATAACATCATAAGGAATATGCATCTAAGGTCACAGATCACTTTTCAATTCAAACACATCATCATTCAATCATCATTTATATCATATAATCATCGATGGCGCCACGGGACCAATCGCATGCCCCGAACATGAGGGTTAATGCCTATAGCATTAACACGGCCCCGCAGCATCCTACCTCAGTACCGCAGTACGAGGGGAGTTGATCACAACCAACCCTTGGAGAACCGCTGACGAACTCAACGTCGGACCACGATCCGACACACCGCTGACGCGCCCAGTCGGTGGACCGTGATCCCCTTTACAAGGGGGGACTTACGACCCTACACACCGTTGGTGCGCACAATCGGCGGGCCGTAGCGGATCAAGCCCGACACACCGCTGAGCTAAACTCAGTCGGTGGGCAAAGATCCTCGGAGACTACGGTCCTGCACACCGATGTCCCACCACTCGGTGGATCGTTGCCAGTCGTAGCCCTACACACCGCCTGATTACTCAGGTCGGTGGACTACAACCTTCCTCGGCTTGTTGGCCCCATACCGCCTGGCGCATCCCGGTCGGTGGGTCATATCACCGAGGCCCATGTGGACCTTCAGTCCTATGCATCATCTTTATATACCTGACCGGTCTCTACCAGCCTGGTTAATAGTAGGGATGGTTCTCAACCCATTCAACTGCCCGTATAGTGGATCTTTGTCCTATATAATATTTATATACCTGACCGGTCTCTACCAGCCTGGTTAACAGCCGGTATGGTTCTGAGCCCACCCGACTGCCCGTATAGCCCGATTGATCTCAACCAAGTCATGGTAACATGCACACATAACACACAGCAAGCACATGCAACCCACATTAACACATTGGGAAGGGGGAGAAAACGTATAACAAAACCTATGCGTGATCCTTCACATACTAAGAATATTCCTAAGGGGTTCATACTTCTTTCACCTAGGTCAACGGGATACCAATTCAACTAGCATGCAATATATAAGACTCATACGACCTACGAACGGTACCCGAAAATCAAACTAGACATAGGCACGATAGACGGAGTCCGTTGGGACACCACGGGGGTCGGGGGAACATCAAACGGGGAAGCCGAAATCCCAAATTGGGGTCCAAACCAGCGGGTAGCCGGTGGGTGAGGGATCACCCGCCGGCTGCCCGCCGGCGGTAGCAACTTCGGGCAGCGGGTGCCCGGCGGGCAGCTGCCCGGCCGCCGGCTGCCCGCTGCCGGCATTGCCCAAGAAGGCCGCGGGTAGGTGGCGGGTCCCCTACCCCCCACTGACTCTTTCATCACAAAAACGCCCCGGGAACCTTTGTGGAACCCGAAACCATGCTTAGACACTTTCAAACGCAATTGACAACACACGTAGACAATTAACGGATCAAAGATCGAGAAACATATGGAACATAACCTATCATGCTTTTCTAATCATAATAAACACCCAATCATGCGAATTCCCACCCAATATACCAAGAAATATTCCATATGATACACCCTAGGGTTCTAATCACTTTTAAATCAACAAGGGCACAATTCATCTTCTAATATCAATATTCGGTAAGAATATCACATAAACATCAAGAACATCCTACAATCACCAAGAGCATCATATAATCATCAAGAACGTCATATAATCATCAAGAACACCATAATTATCAAGAACCTTTCATCATCAAGATCACCCATGGAATTATCCCATCAACCATCAATAATAACACAAATCATCAATACACAATAATATGGGGAAATCCTAAGAGGGGAATCATAGCTATGAAAATAGGTTTTGTTGAGACATGGGTTACCTCTTAGCCTTAATTAATTTCCTTGGCTATGAAGGGTCTTTCTTTAAGATTTCTCCTTTCTTGATTTCTACTGCGGGAGTTCTTGGAACTTTCTTGTGTGGTGAGGGATTATTTGTGGTGTGTGTTCTAGGTGCCTTCTATGTCCCTATTTATATAATTAAGAGTCCTAATTATGGTCTAAGTGGCATGGGTTTACTAATTCTATTCCTTATAGAACTAAGGGGTTGGCTTTAGGGATAATGGCCCATGGACCATGGTGGACCATATTAATTAATTAAAGAGAATCCTAACCATAATCTGAATAGTAAAGGTATACTTTCTTTATTCCTAATAGGCTTATGACTCTAGTTTAGGCAAGGGACCATGATCCGTGGTGGACCACGTTTAATTAATTAAAGGGGTTTCTAATCAAATTAAATCCTTTTTATTTATTATTAATGGAATTAATTAAATAATTAATTCGGGATTAAGGGTCGTAACACGGGGTGTTACAATACGTACTCGCGGGCGGAACGACGGGTAGAGCTCCAACCTGCCGCCCACCCGCGGGGTACAAGGGCCGGTGGGTAGTGTACCCGCGGGCAGAACCACGGGTGGGAGCCTACCCGTGGGTCCACCCGCGGGGAACACTGTGGTGTTGTTGAGTGATTTGTTCCCCGTGATTCTTTTGACTCGATATTTGGTCTTTTGACTTCCCGATGTTCTTTTGTTGAACTATTTGAGTGTCTTCTTGATGTTTCATATGTCTAGAACTATATGGTAGGTATCCATGTAGGTCTTTGGTGTCTTCAATCGTGCTAAGTGTTCAACATTGTGTTTCGTTGAACCGTGATGAGTTTTGTGTGTTCTTCGGAACTACGTTTTGTTTACCCGTTTGATAAGCATGCTAGTTCGGTGTTTAAATGCTAGCGTGTGTGTTGTTTGTACCTTCCTATTGGTTGATGATAACTTGTGTTATTCATCGTTGTTGTTGTTGGACTGTGTTCCATTCCTTGATTTAGTATGGTTTCATATCTTTGTTGTGATCCGTTGATTGATTCCTGTTGAGGTGTGATGTGTGTGTGGCTTTACCTGGATTACACGATTAGTGGTATGGGACACTAGTCACCAAGGTATTGCAGCGGTCCTCGTGGTGGTCGTGACGTGATTATGGAGTTGTGACCTTTGTGTAAGGGTCACGTGATTCTTGGGTGGCATGTGTTGCCGTGTGTGTGTACGGGTACCCTCATGTACTATGAAATTAGTGGTCTCGTTGGTGGTCGTTGGTGGGGAACGACGGTCCTAGGAGGGAAAAGGTTGGACTTGATTGTACAAGGGTCCTGGAGGTAATGGTTGGAAGAAGATATAAGGTTGGGGGGTAGCCATAAGGTTGGAACCGGGCATAAGGAAGGCATATCAACTCGTGATGGGTGATGTCACGAGGGCTCGTGTAGCCGTTGTTGTGAGTTCTTCTCTTGTGACATGTGTAGTCACAAAGGAAGTGTTGCCTTGGCATGTGTTGCCGTGGGTGATTCTTATTCCTTTGAGTTGTGCATGTCGGGTTTTGATCTATTGTGTGATGATAGATCATGCCTTGAGCCGTTCCTGTGTGTCGTGTTGTTCTTTTGTGGTCTTGGGATGTGTTCCTGTGTTGTTGCGAGTGGTGAGTCTTGTGTTGACTATTACTCTTGGTTTTGTACTTATATACTTATGTATTCCGTTTCGAAAATGGATTTACAACTTATATCTTATCTATGTATGTTATTTCACATGTATTGGTGGGTTACCAGCATTATTCGCTGACCGGGCGTCGTCCCATGTTTTATTGTGTTCTTTCAGGTGATGTCTAGGCGAGTGCGCGGTCTAGTACTTGATAGTTTAGCTTCTCCCTTACGTTTTGTGGCCTGTGTGCTAGTTTATATGTAGAACTTTAAGACCATGGGTTTAGATGTAAACATTGCAGATGTTGCCTGTGCGTTCATCCTTTTAGTGAACGTGGCATAGCACCCCGTGTTCCAGATTATATCTATCTATCTATCTTTCAGTCTTCCGCTGTGATTGTTGTTTGGTTTAGTTATCTGCATGTTTAAGGCTTTTATATAGCATGTTTTTAGGGGGTGTTACACTTAAATATATATAAGGACCTAGGAGGTACCAAGAAATCACACCACAATAGATTCCACCACACAAGAATTCTCAAGAATTCCCCTATCACCAAACGTAGGAGAAATCACGAAGAGGAGATCTTAGTGAAAGAACCTTAATAGCCAAGGATTCTAATTACGGCTAAGAGGTAACCCATGTCTCAACAAAACCTATTTTCCTTGCTATAATCTCCTTCATTGGCTCCTTTGATATGTGGTTCTGTGTTTGCGTCTTGATAAGGCTTTTCCTGAGATTGATATGATGATTATGAGATAATCTTGATGGTTATGAGATGATCTTGATGTTTACGTGTTGATCTTGACGCTTATGTGATAATCTTGATGTTCTTGATTCTAAGATAAATTATATAAATGATCTTGTGTTTTAATTATAACTAGAGCCATAGGGTTAAAACGTGGGTTCCGTATTGTGTTATTCTTGGTATGTTTCGGTGGGATTTTGCATGTTCGGGTGTTGAGTCTTGACATGTTTAGGAGTCGCGTTAGGATGTATTTGATGTGATTTTTGGTTTTAATCCATTTCTTGATTACGTGGTGTCATTGATGTGTTCAAATGTGTCTGAACATACGAGGGATCCCGGGACCAAGTTATTACATAGGAGTCAGTGCGGGGTAGGTGGGAGCAGGGGTACCCGCCACCTACCCGCTGCCCAAACACCGCTTGGCAGCGGGCACCCGACTGCGCGCCGGGCACCCGCTGACTCGTGACTCGCCGCAGGCGGGTGGCCCTCCACCCGCCGGCCACCCGCTGGAATTTCGGTGTGGATTATGATCTTTTTCCCCGTTTGATATTTCCCCGTGTCCCGCTGTGTCCCGTTGTACCCCGTTTGTCATGTGCAAGTCTAGTTTGATGTATCGGGTACCATTCTTAGGGTAAAAGAGTCTTATATATGGCATGCTAGTCTAATTGGTACCCCGTTGGCCTAGGAGGAAGGTGCATGACCCCTTAGGCGTATCTCGAGTAGTTTAAGCTGGTTGACCACACATAGGTTATATTAAGTGTTCCCCAATGATTCCCCCCTCCTTATGTGTTAATGTGGGTTGCATGTGCTTGGCTATGTGTTATTTGTGCATGATACCCCAATTGGTTGCGATCAATTGGCTATACATGCAGTTGGATGGGTTGAGTTTCATCGGCTGTTAACCCGGCCGATTGCGATCGGTCGGCTATACAGGCAGTTTGATGGGTTGAGAACCATTGGCTATTATATATATATATATATATATATATATATATATATATATATATATATATATATATATATATATATAGAATTACATTCAGGTAAAAACACATCTTAAAATACAAACCTGTGGATTAAATGAGGTTGTTAGATCTTAAGTTGGATGGTTTGGATCTGCGCGTGAAATATGTGGATTTGTATTGTTATTTTGTTAGGTTTTTATGTTTAAGAGGGTAAATATGGTACTTGTCTATTGTAGAGACCAAGTCAGATGAGGCTTACAATTTCACGCGTGTGTGCACGCTGGACTCTAAATGTGTGCACGGATTCAAAATCGCATGCTTCGTCGTCCATTCACTGCCCTAAGAATGTATTACCGTGTATGTTTATTTTTTTCAGTGGTATGTGGGTTTTTAATGTGTGCATGCTCGTCTCTAACCGTGTGCACGGGTTCAAAATTGCATTCTTCATCGTTTACTCACTACCCTAAGAATGTATTAATGTGTATGTTTGTTTTTTAGTCGTATGTGGGTTTCTATTGTGTGCACGATAGCCTCTAACCGTGTGCATGGGTTCGAAATCGCATTCTTTAACGTTTATTCAATGCCCTAAGAATGTATTACTGTGTATGTTTGGTTTGTTCAGGCGTATGGGGTTTTCGTAATGTGTGCATGCTAGACTCTAATTGTGTGCATGGGTTGCTTTGCTGGAAAATCGCATTTTGTGTGCATGGGGGTTGGATTCCTGCTGGTGGCAGTGTTTCTATTTGTTAGTTTTAATCCTACTATAATTACTCTTCATTAATTTTAGGATATTTATCATATTCATATTTTTATTCTAATTAGGATATAATGTAATTGTCATATCTGCCCTTTTAATCATTAATTAGTGTGATGGAGTAATATTTTTCCCTTCAATCTAAGCCATTAATCTACTCTAATCTTGTAGCCCATATTTATCCACACGTTTGTATTTTAAGAGTGTTTGCATGTGAATGCAACCCTATATATATATATATATATATATATATATATATATATATATATATATGTATATATGTATATATATATATATATATATGTATATATATATATATATATATATATATATATATATATATATATATATATACATATATACATATATATATGTATATATGTATATATGTATATATATATATATATATATATATATATATATATATATATATATATATATATATATATATATATATATATATACATAGGCGGGTTCAGGTGCGGCAGTGTCTTACGGTGCGGTTATTTCTTACGGTGCGGCAACACCAATAGTTCACCAAATATGCACCATCAACGTTAGGAAATACACCACACAAAACAGAGTAAACAGAGCCCTGCATCACCAAACACACATTATTAGGTGTGAGTAAAAACACCATACACTGTTCAGAAATACACCATTGGGGGTGGTGAGTTATATGGTGTGTTTTTTTGAGTCTGTGGTGTATTTTTTGATGTTTTATTACATTTCATTGGGGTGTGTTTTTATTACACTGTTGGTGCATATTGTTAACGCTGTTGGTGTGTTCTGGAATTTGACCGCACCGCCGCACCGTAAGACCCCGCCGCATATGAGCGCTCTTCTATATATATATATATATATATATATATATATATATATATATATATATATATATATATATATAGGGCTGCGGTCCACCGTTTGGTTGCGATCAAACGTTATAAATGAGCTGCGGTTCATCGATTGGTTGCGATCACTCTCCTTGTGCTGCGGTACAAGCAGGGTGCTTTGGGGCCATGTCAGAGCTATATGCGCTAAGCCTCATGTATGGGCATGCGATTGGTCCTGCGGCACTACCAAATGTGTTTACGTGTTTGAAATAGTGATTGAATACTGTTATGATTGATATGGAATAGTCTTGTGACCATAGGGTGCATGCTAGTATCTTTATATGCGTGATTAATTCTGTTGAATGTGCCTACCCTTGCTTGATTGAGTCTATTCTCGGTTTTAAATTAGAGTTTCATAAGTATATATGTATTCCGGCTTCAAATGTTTTTCCTTATATATTTCTACCTATATTGTATTTAACGCGTTGGAGTGGGTTACCAGCATTATTCGTTGAACAGATATATTTGGCTTTCAGGCACAGATGAGTAGCTCCGGAGCGCGCAAGTTGGACCCGTGGGCTTAGCTAGTTTAGTTCTTTTTTCACCCTGCGTGCCATGATGATGTATTGGACATTGATTTGAGGATTTCTGCTGTTTAGATAGTTTAGCCTGTGCATCTGAGTTCTCCAGCTCAGATGTGGCATAGCACCCCAACAATTATGTTTAGTTATGTTCTGTTTGGGATTTAATGATAGAATTGCCTTTATTTCATAAGCATTAAAAGTTTGAAAATTTAGGGGTTTTACAGTTGGTATCAGAGCCTAAGTTTGACCCTAGGATAAGACTCTTAGGGGGCGTTTGGTTCAGGTTATATAACATAACCAAGGGAATGTGACATTCCGAAGCTCACATACCTATGTTTGGTTCACATTATCTCAGGGAATCTAACATTCCCCAGGAATGTCACATTCCCTCCACATAGGATTTTGAAGGGAATGTGATTCCCTTCAATTTCTAAGGTTATGTAAGATAATCTTGGTTATGTTAGTTTATCACACACACACACACACACACACACACACACACACACACACACACACACACACATATATATATATATATATATAATTATTTTTGTAATTATATATTTTTTATTTTTATTATGTTAGGTTAGCATATAAAATTATTTTGTTTCTCAAGTTCAATATTTTAGTTAATATTTTAAAATCATGTAATTATATATGATACCATTATCTTATTTATTTATTTTAATTTTTAAATTTATTAAAATATATGAAAATATGTTAAGGATATTATAGTGTGTGAATAAAAGATAACCCTAAACCAAACATGATTATATCACATACCCCAATTTTAACCAAACACAGGAATCTAACATTCCCAGTAATCTAACATTCCCAGCAATCTAACATTCCCTAAGCTAATCTGACATTCCGTGAACCAAACGACCCCTTAAGACAAGTCTCTAGGACATTAAGCTTGAACTCTAGGTATTTAGGTACATAGGATTCAGGAAACCAAGGATGCGCGGTGAGATTGTGAGTTTACCTATCATTACGTGCCTAACCCCCCCTCACTCTATTCTGTGCTTAATTTAAAGTTTCCCCCTACACTTATCGCATCAAGGTAAGGATGCAACCCACTAAATTAACATTATGAACGATGTTGGCCCTGTAGACCATCAGCATGTCACCAACAAGAAGTCAGTCCAGGACCGCTGAACCCTCCGTTCACGAATCCTTAGCTCAAAACCTACAACAACGAACTCAGGTCGCCCAAGCACTAAGCGACGCGGTCCTCCTCAACAATAATCGACCACCAACACCACCAAACGGAAGTTCAGATGTCGCCCGGCAGGTTTCGAGCCATCACCCACCCACCTTCTCAAGGGAAGAGGACCACACGATCCTCGAAGAATGGATCCGAACCCTTGACAAAATCCTCGGGGTAGTAGAATGCCCGAAGGAGCGCCGCGTAGAGATAGCCTCATTCTACTTCGGACACGAGGCCAATCTTTGGTGTATCCACGAAGGACCCACTTATAGGCAAGAACCGGGGTTCAACTGGGAGTTCCTAAAAGCACGGCTCCGGGAACGGTTCTTCCCTGCACACGTAAGGGCAACCATGTACGAGGAATTTCTCCACCTAAAATAAGGGATGGCCACCATCATGGAATACCACAGACGATTCCTCGAACTGGCTCGTTTCGCGCCCGAATTAGTTCCTACGGAGACAACCAAGATAGAGAAGTTTGTGACAGGCCTCAACTTCGAAGCCCGAAAGGCCCTAATCGTAAGCAAACCCCGAACCCTTAACGAAGCCTACACCAGCGCCGCCGACCTCTATCGAATCCAACTTCTACAACGGGGAGTTCAGGAACAGATCCGTAAAAGAAACACAGGAGGCGGGGCGCCACCTGTAGAAAGGACAAGAAACGACTCTAACACAAGGAGGGTCAACCCAACTGGCCAAGGGCCGCCCATGAGAAACAACGAAGCAATTACAAGACCATTCCTTTACCGAAGATGCAACAAGGACCATAGAGGCAAGGACTACCTGGGGAACCCCTGGCGGTGCTTCAACTGCGGGGGAGAAGGACACAAATCCTTCCAGTACACTCAACCCCCAAACACACGCCCTACGGTCATGGGCCAACAAGGAGGCACAAACAACCAAAGGAGTTACGGTACCCCCGGAAAGGTATTCATCATTAGCCGCACCCAGGCTGATATTGAAAATGAAGACAACATCGACATGAAAAACGTGGCCCTAGGGGACGAGTACCCCGCTAATCAATCAGAGGAAAATCAGGGAGAAGAATTCTGCTTATGCTGATCTATGAACCCCTGTAAACCACCCTCTTAGTAGAGTCGCTTGTTTAGTTTAGTTATTTAGAGATTTTTATGACGTTAAATAAAAGACGAAGTCAATTAAATCAGCATAATGAGGAGGACTAACATCCCCCATAAATCCACGAGTCTCAAACCCAACACACGGGAAAAGCAAAAGTCCGACAAGGGGATCCCGTCAAGCCACTTGCCACATCGGGTCAAGAGAAGGATAGGAAAACCCAAGGGATGCACAACAAAAAAGACTAATGCCACTAATGGGAATGGAACTTTGGACCTCTCACTTATAAGACTAAAACCTTAACCACTAGGCTATGAGTGTTTCTTAAAACCTTAAAGGGACACTCCCTTCTTAAACCCCTCCAAATCCCTAAATCCCACAAAATCCCCAAATCAAAAACCCTTATTCTTCTTCTTCCTCCCACACACTCCCTCTCTCTCCCTCTCTCCCCCTCAACACCGCCGGCACCTCCTCGAGAGACACCCCGGCCACGCACCGCCAACAGCCTGCCACCACGCTACCGACGACCGCTCGGCCAGCACCGCCGCTCCGCGCCTGCCATCACCGTCCCGCAAGCTGCCCACGACGAAGCCGTCTAGCCACCGCTCGCCTCCCGTCGACCTCCCGGCCATCCCCCACTGCCGCACCTCAACACCGCCTCCAACCTCGCCCAAGGACAGCCGAGGCCTCGCCGCCGACCCCGGGTCGCCACCGGAACCAAACCGCGCCGCCACCCTCATCGCCGGAGTCTCGCCGGAAAGACCCTCGCGGGAAAAGTCACCAGACCACAACGACACTAAACGATGCCGAAAAAGCCCATTGGTACCCGAATCCCGGAATGGAACGACGCCGACTACACAGTGATCGGAGGTAAAGCTCTCGAACCCGACCAATTCTTCTCAAGAGTTGGTCGATATACTTAAATTCCAAGGCCTTTTGGATACCTATCTCGCGATTAAAGGAGATACGTACCCCGAATTGGTGAAGGAGTTCTATTGTCACTTGATAGCCACCAAATGGGGGGACAAGTTGGAAGTCACCTCCAAGGTCCGGGGCAAGGAAATAGTGCTCTCCGAGGGCCGCTTAGCTAAACTTCTGAAACTAACCACCACGGGTGTGTCAGACTATGACCGGAAGGCATGGGTCAGTACCCAAAGCACGGGATACAAGGATTACCTCGGGTATTTGCTAGGGAAAGAAGATGGTTTCACTTCGGCCACCAGGCCAAACAGGAAGTGGCTAACCGCCGAACAAAAATTGCTAGTCATGATTGTGTCTGACAGCTTGTTGCCCACTAACAACAAGAGCAAGGAGGTGGGGTGCTTGGAATGCACCTTCGCCTATTTCCTTAAGAATAAAGTCAAGTTCAATTTTCCCGCCCTTATGTTGAAACACATGGAATTCTGTAAATCTAGCAACTGGCTCAGCTTACCCTACGGGATGATCCTAAGTTGGATCGTGGAAAGAAAAGGGGTAGACCTAAGCCACATGGAAGCCAAACCTGTGAGTGGGATGGTTTTCAATGCCCAGAACCTCCGCCGCAATGACATCTACCATGTCGGAGAGGGATAGTACATCACCCTCGAGGAGGTTTGCCTGAAACCCACAGAAGAACGACGGGAGTTGGTTGACCAATTGGAGATCTCTAACAAGAAACTAAGACGGGCAATGCAAGAATGTGGAAAATAGGAGGAACAGGAAGAAGACAGCGAACCTAACCCGCCTGCACCCACACAAGAAAGAGGGAACATGGAGGGCCGAGATGAGAGGTCTGTCAATGAGCGCATCCTTGCGCAACTCACCAGGTAGAACCGGATTTTGGATGACGGGTTCTCATCCCTAATTCTCGCAACAAACTCATTAGACCGGAGAGTGGCAGCAATCGAGGCCATGTTGGGCACACGCGGGGCGTCTAGCTCGAGAGCAGGAAACCAAGGTAGACCCAAACTTTCCAAACACTACTTGCCGCCCACCTCACCAAGCTCCACTCTACCCCCAGCAAATGACACGTGGAGCCACATTTCCTAAAACAGGAGGTCGAATGCGCGACGTCCAAGGATGATAGAATGGATCCAGCGCCTCTTGTAAGGGGGGGAGGGTGTAACACCCCGTGTTACGGCCTCTAACCCAAACTAATTATTTAATTGCTTACTATTAAAAGAGGATTGAATTCCCTTAATTAATTGAGAAGGGTCCCCAATGGATCATGGACCCTTATCCCTAAACCAAACCCTTAGTGCTATAAGGAATAGAATAAGCGAATCCCTACCTTTCAGACCTTAGTTAGGACTCTTAAATATATATAAGGACCTAGGAGGCACCTATAAATCATACCACAATAGATTCCACCACACAAGAATTCTCAAGAATTCCCCTATCACCAAACGTAGGAGAAATCACGAAGAGGAGATCTTAGAGAAAGAACCTTAGTACCCAAGGATTCTAATTAAGGTTAAGAGGTTCCTTCATCGGCTCTTTTGATATGTGGTTCTGTGTTTGCGTCTTGATAAGGCTTTTCCTGAGATTGATGTGATGATTATGAGATAATCATGATGTTTATGAGATGATCTTGATGTTTATGTGTTGATCTTGATGCTTATGTGATAATCTTGATGTTCTTGATTCTAAGATAAATTATATAAATGATCTTGTGTTTTAATTATAACTAGAGCCCTAGGGTTAAAACGTGGGTTCCGTATTGTGTTATTCTTGGTATGTTTGAGTAGGATTTTGCATGTTCGGGTGTTGAGTCTTGACATGTTTAGGAGTCGCGTTAGGATGTATTTGATGTGATTCTTGGTTTTAATCCATTACTTGATTACGTGTTGCCATTGATGTGTTCAAATGTGTCTGGACATGGTTTCAGGTTTCACGAGGGATCCCGGGACCAAGTTATTACATAGGAGTCAGTGGGCGTAGGTGGGGGCACGGGTACCCGCTACCTATCCGTTGCCCAAACACCGCCTGCCAGCGGGCAGCCGACTGCCCGCCGGGCACCCACTGCCTCGTGACTCGCCGCCGGCGGGCAGCCTGTAACACCCCGTGTTACGGCCTTCAATCCCGGATTAATTATTTAATTAATCCCGTTAATAATAATTAAATATGATTTAATTATGTTAGGTTTACCTTTAATTAATTAGTAAGGTCCACCATGAACCGTGGACCCTTGCCCGAATAAGAATCTTAAGCCTGTTAGGAATAAAGGAAGTAGGCCTTTTACTATTCAGATTATGATTAGGATCCTCTTTAAATAATATGGTCCACTATGGACCATGGACCCTTATCCCTAAAACAAGCCCTAGCCCTATAAGGAATAGAATTAGTAAACCCATACCATTCAGGCCCTAACTAGGAGTCTTAAATATATAAATAGGGAACTTATGAGGCACCTAGAATCCCCACCACAATAATCTCTCACCACCCAAAGAGTTCCAAGAATCCCCTTAGGAGAAATCAAGAAATCAAGAAAGCTTAAAGAAAGATCCTTCATAGCCAAGGAATTAATTAAGGCTAAGAGGTAACCCATGTCTCAACAAAACCTATTTTCATAGCTATGATTCCCCCTTAGGGTTTTCCCCATATTATTGTGTATTGGCGAGATATGATGATGATTATTGATGTTTGACGTGATGATCCCATGAGGGATCTTGATAATCTTGATATTGGGAGATTCTTGATGATTATATGGAGTTCTTGATGATTATGTGTTGTTCTTGATAATTGTGTGATGCTCTTGATGTTTATGTGTTATTCTTACCGAATCTTGCAATTAAGAAGACGAACCGTATTCTTGTTGATATAAAAGTGATTAGAACCCTAGGTTGTATCGTATGATCTTACTCTTGGACTATCGGGTGGGGAAATCGCATGTTTGGGTGTTGATTATATTTAGAAAATCATGATAGGTTATGTGCCGTTCGTTTCTTGTATTTGATCCGTTAACTGTCTACGTGTTGTCGTTAATTGCGTTGTAGGGTGTCTAAGCATGGTTTCGGGTTCCACAACGGTTCCCGGGGCGTATTGTGTGATAAGAGTCAGTGGGGGGTAGGTGGGGGGTAGGGGACCCGCCACCTACCCACGGCCGAGAACACCTTCCCGGCAGCGGGCAGCCGGCGGGCCGGCAGCTGCCCGCCGGCGACCCGCTGCCCGGAACAGTAAAATCCGGCGGGTGGCCCCCCACCCACCGGCTACCCGCTGGAAATTATCCCACCTTGGGACCCCGACTTCCCCGTTTGATGTTCCCCCGTTCCCCGTGGTGTCCCAACGGACTCCGTTTATCGTGCCTATGTCTAGTTTGATGTTTCGGGTGCCGTTCGTAGGTTTATGAGTCTATTATATTGCATGCTAGTTGAATTGGTACCCCGTTGACCTAGGTGGTAGAAGTATGAATCCCTTAGGACTATTCTTAGTATGTGATGGATCACGCATAGGTTTTGTTATACGTTTTCTCCCCCTTCCTAATGTGTAATGTGGGTTGCATGTGCTTGCTATGTGTTATGTGTGTGTGTTACCCCAATTCGGTTGCGATCGGATGGGTTATCCTGAGCTGCGGTTCAGAAGCTGGCTGCGGTGAGATTGATACTCTTGGGCTGAGGTCCACCGTTTGGTTGCGATCAAACGTTTCTATACGAGCTGCGGTTCGTCCTTTTTCCTGGCTGCGGTCAGATGACATTCTCTTGGGCTGCGGTCCACTGTTCGGTTGCGATCAAACACTATGATGAGCTGCGGTTCATCGGTCGGTTGCGATCGACCCCTCCGTGTTGCGATACGGGGCAGGGTGCTGCGGGGCCGTGTTAGAGCTATATGCGCTGACCCTCATGTATGGGCATGCGATTGGTCCTGCGGCACCACTAAATGTGTTTACGTGTTTGAAATAGTGATTGAATACTGTTATGATTGATATGGATTAGTCTTGTGACCTTAGGGTGCATGCTAGTATCTTTATATCCGTGATTAATTATGTTGAATGTGCCTACCCTTGCTTGTTTGAGTCTATTCTCGGTTTTAAATTAGAGGTTCATAAGTATATATCTATTCCGGCTTCAAATGGTTTTCCTTATATATTTCTACCTATATTGTATTTAACGTGTTGGAGTGGGTTACCAGCATTATTCGCTGAACATATATATTTGGCTTTCAGGCACAGATGAGTAGCTTTGGAGCGCGCTAGTTGGACCCGTGGGCTTAGCTAGTTTAGTTTTTTTATCGGTCTGCGTGCCATGATGATGTACTTGACGTTGATTTGAGGATTTCTGCTGTTTAGATAGTTTAGCCTGTGCATCTGAGTTCTCCAGCTCAGATGTGGCATAGCACCCCAACAATAATGTTTAGTTATGCTCTGTTGGGATTTAATGATAGAATTGCCTTTATTTCATAAGCATTAAAAGTTTTAAAATTTAGGGGTGTTACACGTCGAGTTTAACGCTGCGTACCAGATTGTAGCCCTTCGAGTCTTCTTTCTAATGGCGCAAGAATCACCTGAATCGGACATTCCTAGCATGAGATATGATCAAAATACTTAGTTGTCGCCGAATTCAGCAGGAATCACAACTCTTTGCTCTTTTGCTCCACTTTTCCCTTGTTTGGTTCTTGTGATCAAATCCATTGAAAGCACCGCTCTTTGGCTCTATTTAAAGCATTTTATCCACCTCCTTAGCTCCACCTTGACTTTGTTTTGGCTACAAACTCGTCCTAGAATTTCTCTTGCTTTTGCACTTGACCTATAATGGTACCAAAACACTAACAAACAACGTAAAACATTCAAATCAAATGTAAAATCATAACTTAATGATAAAACAAGGGATTATGCCAATAAATCACCAAAATCATGAACTCAAGCCTAACAAATATAATCAAATTAATACTAGAAATATGAACAATTAAGCTCACATCGACCTACTAACATACTATTATTTTTTTTGGCATTTCGAATTTATTAAACCTGTCGAACAATATTAGTCACCATGATACTACCTACATGAATCAAAGTTTAGGAATTACTTAGCCATTGTTAATTGTTATACGGCGGACCATGGTCCTAAAATGTCAACGTTTTTTTTTTAAGTAAAAAGAAACGGAAACGGTGGCCATTACTAATTTCATATTTATGATGTGCTTAAAATAAAATGAAACTATAGCATATCTAAAATGAAACTGAATAACATGTCTTACATATTGAGTGTATATTGCCAAATGAAACTATAGTTGAATTAGAATGATACTTTAGTTTTGCTATAATATAATGAAACTATAGTGTATCTAAAATGAAACTAAGTAACATGTCTCATATATTGAGTGTACATTATATTGTCAAATGATTATGTAGTTGAATTAAAATGATACTTTAGTTGTATTATAATGAAACTACAGTGTGTATAAAATGAAATTGAATAACAGTTCTCACATATTGAGTGCTTAATGTCAAATGAAATTGTAGTTATATCAAAATGATACCTTTTTTTTTAGAATAAAGTAGCTAATTCACTAAATCATAACATAAAACATTTACAACAAAGATCAATGGAATGGTAAACCATTCCTTACAGTTAGGCATAGAAACAACTTTCTTATCTCTATTAAACGATAAGAAACCCTTCAAGCACCCTTCTCCTCACTTAACAGTCAAATAAACTTTCAGACCGTCAGAATATAAAAATTTTCTTGTCTCTCTACCGTCGAACTCACACCCTATATCATTATGGCCGAAGTAGAGGCAGTGCAACCCAGCAATCTGCTAGTTCTTGCCAAACAATTAACAGATGGAATGATACTCAATCATGATTACTTCAAAAATGATGCGATCAACAAAGACATAGCAACCAAAATCCTAAAAGCTTTGGAGGATTGTGGACTGCTTGGATTTTTCACCTACAATTATTTTGGAGCTTTTGAAGGGGACGTAGCCGAATTCTACCTACATGCAGTCATGGAAAAAGACTCAATTCTCTCCACAGTTGGTGGAACAGACGTTCAAATCACAGAAAAGGACATTCGATAATGTTTTGATTTTCCATAATCTAAGTTAATACCTGAATCTCATAACTACGAGATTCAATCCTTTTGGAATGAAATTCATGGTCCTAATGCTCTAGTATTCGCAAATCCTTCTACTCAAAAGAATGTGTTGAAGCCTGAATATGAGATGCTGATAGATATGATCTACAAAATTCTTGACAACAAACTTGGAAGCTTCTGTGTCCTTGATGAACGGGATCATGTTCAAATGGGAAAAATATATCTACAATAAGGAAGTTGGATTCGTTAATGCTGCTAAACCAAAGGGTAAGCCTATGGTGGTAAATCACTTTCATCAAGGCGTTGGCTACGGCTTTATAGTGAACTGTTGAGAAAGAAGAAAATTCCATTGAGAAAACACAAGAATGTTGGAATTTACAAAATACTCTTCAGGAAATACAATTCAAACTATGGGAAAAAGGCAAGCTGAAGGAAAGGATATGAAGGTGGTAGTTCTACGAGTACAAGAACACCTCGAGGCTCAAGAATAAGGATCAGCAGGGTGGTTTCAGCCGCAAGCGATTATATGCGATCAAGCAATCCATCCACCAGAGACTAGGAAGCCATTAGTACGACTATGGCTGTCATAACATTTCAACCTGTACTAGAAACTGAAGCAGAGAACATTT
Organism: Ipomoea nil; assembly: GCF_001879475.1. Lineage (NCBI taxonomy): Eukaryota > Viridiplantae > Streptophyta > Magnoliopsida > Solanales > Convolvulaceae > Ipomoea > Ipomoea nil. The sequence continues at coordinate 243,400 of NW_017617183.1, forward strand.
ATCGATCAGAGATGCCGACCGGACATACCATTGAAGACACAACTCGGATGAAACTTGCAGGAGTCAAAGTTCAAGTTTCAAATGACTTACAAAGAAGACTGTCGAACCAGTCTGCGGCCGAAGGAAGTGCAGGACTAATAGTTTTCGAATCAGCATTGATTCCGTATGATCCTGAACTATTGGAAGAACGAAGCAGAGTTCAAACATGGAAAGAATGGAGACTTGAGAAATATCATTCTCTTATTTCTAAAGTCAGCCCAGATTTAATAAGAAGTGAAGAATTCGCACTTGAATGGTGTGGAACTGACTCAATGCTAAAAGCTTTCAACATGGATGTAAATCAAGTCTACATGATAAAACTTCAAGAAAATAATGCAAGAGGAAAAGGCTTAGCGACAGCAGTTGAAGAGAATGTCGTTCAAATACTCGTTGTTGATTTGGAAAGGCAGAATGACATTGATTTGCAAATTGCTCTACACAGATCATTGGCCGACACACATCGCCATCTAGGTGACACATCTTTTATAGCCAATGAGTTTCTTGATGAAAGGGCTGCTGAAGGAATCTCACTAGTTGAAGTGCCAATCTTGGCCACTGAAAATTACGTGACCATTCCTGTAAAAGTTCATGAAGCCGCACTGTTGATATCTGATATGACCCCTATTGCGGTTAACGTAAATGCAAATGAAAATAATGGGAACCTTGATAGTGATGTCCAAGTAGAATTTGAAAGAATTGTGGGATCAGATGAAGTTGAAGTTGAAGTAAGGGATGAAATAAGAGGAGAATTAATAGGAGAAGTAAGAGCAGAGGTTGCTATTGAGAATATACAACCAATTGGGGGGGGGGGGGAAGAATTTTGTGCAATGGCAGTGCATGATAACGAGTCTATCATACCAAATATGAACCTTCCACTAGAAGATTAAAATTTGGTTGAAGAAACGCACACAAGGACAGAAGTCCTAGAAGAAGAAGAGATTGGTGATCCAAACCAAGAAGGTGAATCACTCGAAGGAGACATGCAACTTGTTGACACACCAGTACTGACCGATTCTCGAAGGAGTCCATTCGGATCTCCACAAAACCAAGCCACTTTGCAGATAAGAAATCAAGATGAAGATGGCATCATAGCCTCACTATTTGCAAAAGTAGCTAAATCTGGTGATGTAGTATGCCAAAAAAATGGACAAAAATTAACCGAGAAAAGTCAATTGGCTACACAGCAGCATGCGGATACCAGAAACAACCTTAAAGAACTCATGGAAAATCAGAACATCTTGAAGACACAGATTGAAAGAGCAGAACGTCATCTGAAAGGAGATTTGACCAAAGGATTATATGATTTAATCCAATTGATGAAAAAGGAATGAGACGCTGCTAACAAGATTCATAATGAAAGGCACTTGAGACAATTGAAAGCCATTCAAGAACAAGAAAGCCAAATCAACAAACTTAAGGTGGAACTATCTTTTGCAACAAACAAATTGGACACTGTGCAAGCTGTTTCTATTGAAACTCATAATGGCGTCGAGATTGTGAAGTTGAACCAAGAGCGAAATTCTAAAACCCTTGAGTTTTTGGTGAGTTAATGCCATTTTTGGTTCTAGACTTTTTAGGGTGTTGACACTTTTCATCCTCCATAATAAAAATTGTCGTTTAGTAGCCAACGTTATTGGTCGTTGGACACTTTTGATCTTCCGTCACATACTCCGTCTCTTAGCCGTCTAAGTGAAGGGCAAACACGTCGTTTTATTATCCCTTCTTCTCTTCCTTATATTTCTTCCTCACTTCAGTGTATGTTGATCAAACAAAACATGGTTAGGGTTAGGGTACTCAGTCTGAAATTCTGAATGGAAGGATCGAAGGGAGTACACAGTCATTCTTTGAGTTCTTCAACAACATGAAAGACTTATATATATGGGGAATGGATTTCAACCAAAGTATGCGAATGTGGTCAAGAACTGATTTTGAGAACATCTTGGACAAATGACAACCCCGGTAGGAGGTACTGGGAATGCTCGGGATGTAAGGTTAGTACTGATTTTAATTGATTTTATTTTATTTTTTTTTATTTTTTTTGCTTTCAATTTTTGTTTTTATTTTTGCAGAGTGCGTTCAATTAATGTACTGGAATTTATAACTGTTTGTAGTTTTTTGTATTGCCATTTTTACCAATTTTCAGGATGGATCTGACTATACGTTTGTGAAGTGGTATGATCCTCCAATATTCCCTAGATCTAAGAGGATTATACCGGGGCTTCTGAAGAGAATTAACAAAAGTGAAGAAGAAATAGCAAAATTAAAATCAAAGCTTAGAAGTGTTCCAAGAGGGGAAGATGGTGAATTGAAGGAAATGCGTAGGAGCAAAATATGTAGTTCAATGAAGCTGGTTGTTGTATGTGGGCTTATTGTACTGTTAATTGCTTATTTTATAACTGTTAATGGAAAAAATGAGAGGTTTGGTTTTAAGAAGAAGGTGTATTTGCTCCCATAAGTGTCTTTGGCAGTGTTATGCAGTGTGTCTTTTACAATAGGGAGTGTTATGTTTTGCTTCTTTTTTTTTTTTTTTTTGTGTGTTCGGTTGTAAGGAATTTGACAATGTTTAATTGTAAGGAATTTGGTAATGGTAAGTGTTATCGCAATGGTAATTCTGTGTATTATGACAATGTTAATTCTTCATCTTTTACACAAAATTTGGTAACGGTAACTGTTATGGCATTATGGCAAGCTTAATTTTTCATCTGTTAATGAATGTGGTACTGGTAAATCCCCAAAACAAGTAGCCATTCTAAAATGATTAAGAACAGATTTCCATGTTCAGAACAGAAAGTAAAAGAGAAAGTAAATGATTAAGTACAGAGATCCATAACAAGTAGCATATTAAAGAACAGAAAGTAAAAGAGATCCATGTGCAGAATATAAGCATACAAGGCCTGTCATTCCAAAATGATTAAGTACATCATTGTAGCAAAAAAAAAACAATCCAGATTCTGATATAAGCTACATCCAAGTTTGAGTTTCACAGTAGCAAAAAACTAATGTAGCCTACCAAAAACTAATTCTAGAATATATTCATAGATACAACCAGTTTCAATTTCACAGTACCAAAACATCAGTCTAGAAGTTAACTTTACTCAATGTTTAGAGGTGTGTCCGATGTGTTGGTGAACCTACACTTGAGAGTTGTTGTGGATTTTGTCCTCCTACGAAGAGGTGTGTCAGAGGTATTCTTCATCTTCTTTGATTTTAACCCTAATGTACTTGAGGTTGTCAGAGGTCTACTTGGTGCCTGAGGTGGTCTGATTGGTGCCTGAGTCATGCTTGGTGCCTGAGGTGGTCTGATTGGTGCCTGAGGTCTTCTGATTGGTGCCTGGGGTGGTCTGGTTGGTGGATAAGGTGGTCTAATTGGTGGCTGAGTCATGCTTGGTGCCTGAGGTAGCCTGATGGGTGGCTGAGGTCTTCTGATTGGTGCCTGGGGTGGTCTGCTTGGTGGATGAGGTGGTCTGATTGGTGCCTGAGATGGTCTGCTTGGTGCCTGAGGTGGTCTGATTGGTTGCTAAGTCATGTCAAAGATACCTTTTGTTTGAGTAATAGAGATTTCTTCAGGCTGAGGGCCAACCAAACCTGCCATAGGTGCATTGTCAAATAATGCTGCAAAATATGCTGCTTCATTCCAGAAATCAACATTTTCTTCTATCAAACCTGAAGATGCTGGTGAGGCACAAGGTTGAACTGGTGGGGCAGCTTGCATTTTCTTCTTTGTATTCCTTTTTTTCTTTGGAGCCAGCTACATATACAGAAAACAAAATTAAACAAGTAAAAATACTCTATAAATCATTTAAATAAGTACATCTAACTCAACATTTAAATAAGAAAAGTTTACCTCTCTTTGACTTGTAGTTGGATCATCTGGGCATGTCCTAGAGTTATGGCCTATTTTGTTGCATTTCTTGCAATGCTTAACAAGAAACTAGGGTTAACACGTGTGCCATCTTTGGTTATTTCATCTCTGCCTGTCTTTGTAACACCCCGAAATTTTAAAGCTTTTGAAACTTATATAATAAAGGTAAAATTCTCATTAAATCCCAAAACGTAACATAAGAGTACGGGGTGCTATGCCACACCCGAGCTAGAGAACTCAGGTGCACAGGCTAACTAACTAATATCCTTGATAATGTCAACACATAAGCATGGCACGCAGGCCGAAAGGGAAGACTATCTACTCTACGCTCCAAATCTCTAGCGCGCTCCAGTGTCTACTCATCTGTGCCTGAAAGCCAAATATATCTGTTCAGCGAGAGATGCTGGTAACCAACTCCAACACGTTGAAATACATTATATATATATAGATATACGAAAACCATTTTGAAGCAGGAAGATATATACTTAAGAGACACTAGTTTTAAAACCAAGAATAGACTCGACAGATAGGGATAAGCACATTCAACAGTTATAGTCAAGCATATAAAGATATTGGCATATATCCTATGGTCACAAATTCACTTCATCTTATTCACGTCATCATTCGATTCGTATCTTATCACACAAGCATACTTTGGTGGCGCCACAGGACCAATCACATGCCCATACATAGCTCTGACACGGCCCCGCAGCACCCTGCCTCGTATCGCAATACGAAGCGGTCGATCGCAACCGACCGATGAACCGCAGCTCATCATAACGTTTGATCGCAACCAAACAGTGGACCGCAGCCTAAGAGTAATCATCTGACCGCAGCCAGAAATATGAACCGCAGCTCATGTAAAACGTTTCATCGCAGCCAAACGGAGGACCGCAGCCCAAGAGTGATCATCTGACCGCAGCCAGGAATATGAACCGCAGCTCATGTAATACGTTTGATCGCAACCAAACGGTGGACCGCAGCCCAAGAGTGTAACTCTGACCGCAGCCAGCTTCTGAACCACAGCTCAGGAATAACCAATTTGATCGCAACCAAATTGGGGTATCATGCACACATAGCACATAGCAAGCACATGCAACTCATATTAGCACATTGGGAAAGGGGAGAAAACGTATAAAGAAACCTATGCGTGGTCATCCACAAACTGGGAATAGTCCTAAGGGGTTCATACTTCTTTCACCTAGGCCAACGGAATACCAATTCAACTAGCATGCGATATAAGACTCATTTATCCTACGAACGGTACCCGAAACATCAAACCAGACTTAGGCACGATAAACGGAGTCCGTTGGGACACCACGAGGGTCGGGGAAACATCAAACGGGGAAGTCGGAGTCCCGAGTTGGACACATTCCAGCGGGTAGCTGGTGGGTGGCGGACCACCCGCCGGCTGCCCGCCGACGACGAGTCTCCGGGCAGCGGGTGCCCGGCGGGCAATCGCCTGCCCGCCGGCTGCCCGCTGCCGGCGACGCCCTTCTCGGGCAGCGGGTAGGTGGCGGGTCCCCCTACCCCCACCTACCTCCCACTGACTCTTTATCAAAATAAACGTCCCGGGATCCGTTGTGGAACCCGAAACCATACTTAGACACTTTTAAACGCAATTGATGACACCACGTAGACAATTAACGGATCCAAAAGCAAGAATCTTATAGCACATATCCTATCATGACTTCTAAACATAATCAACACCCGAACATGTGAAATCCCACCCAATTATATCAAGAATAACACAATACGAAATTCCCAATTTTAACCTAGGGCTCTAATCATATTCAAATCAATAAAATCATAGTTCATCTTTTAATTGCCAAAACATCAAGATTCATCAAGAACATCACATAATCATCAAGAACCTCTTATCATCATCAAGATCATCAAGATCACACATAAAATCATCTCACAATCGTCAAGAACATATCATCAATATCATAAACGATTCATCAAGACACAAGTATAGAGAGGAGGCCAAAGAAGATAATTATAGCAAGGAAAATAGGTTTTGTTGAGACATGGGTTACCTCTTAGCCTTAATTAATTTCCTTGGCTATGAAGGGTCTTTCTTTAAGATTCCTTCTTTCTTGATTTCTCCTAGGGGGATTCTTGGAACTTCTTGTGTGGTGAGAGATTATTGTGGTGTGGGTTCTAGGTGCATCATATGCCCCCTATTTATATACCTAAGAGTCCCTAATTAGGGCTAGTTCTATTCCTTCTAGGACTAGGGGATTGGGTTTAGGGATAAGGGCCCATGGACTATGGTGGGCCTTTTCCCAATTAATTATTGGAATTTAGTCCTTTCTTTTGGGTAAATGATTAAATGATTAATTGGTTTTAGGGGCCGTAACACGGGGTGTTACAGTCTTCCTCAACTTTCATGGTCTTCCAGGCTTGCTAGTGTACAGTGGAGGCAATGGTGGTTCCTCGTTTGACTTGGGCCATTCTTTAGGACCAGACAGTGGCTTAATCCTTCCTCCATATGTATTGAAGTAGTTGGTAATAGAGTAGCAAGGGTCTACATATTGATGTACTGGACCATGACCATGTTTAATCCATTTGGCAAACACATCATGCTTACATGGTATCCCTGTTAAGTCCCACTTTCTACAGCTACAAGTACCCCTAAACAAATCCACAAAATGCTGTTTTATCCCCCATAACAGTGACATGCACCTTATCTGAAATAAGTTTTCATCTGCTTGAGACCATAAACACCCACTTGCAGCCTTCTCAACCAAATCTATCTTTTTCATAATGTTAAGACAGAAAGGTCATTTCCATTTCACAGGTTTCTGTTTATTTTCAAAGAACTTTGTCATCAATAATTTCCTATTAGTTTCTACACAAGAAATCAGAGGTTGTTTCCTTGCCTCTAGTATAAGTGCATTGAAACTTTCATAAATGTTGTTAACTAAGGCATCACTTTTAGCAAAGGGAGTGAAATGTGACCTTGACCATTATGAAGGGTGTTTATCTCCTAGCCACTGATATGCCTCTTCATCCAACTTCCTGATTTCTGCCATAGCATCTCTGAAGCTGTTAACTGTAGTGGCCTTGGCTGCTGTCCAGAGTGGATCCTTCATTGCTTTGCCTAGAAATCCTCCAAGCTTCATGTTCCCATGAAGATGCCTCACACAAAATCGATGTGAGGCATATGGAAACACTGCTTCAAAAGCAGGAAGAAGCCCTTTCTGTTTGTCTGCAACCAAAAAATGTAAAAAAACAAAACATATTACAAATGGAACAAAGTGATAGTATAATAGATTACACTGGTATTAACAATGTTTATACCTGAGATAAATGTCAGCTGGTGTTCTGCTTCACGAGTGATTTCTAGGTCTGTCTTAATGTACTGCAAGAACCAGCTCCATGAATCCTTGGTTTCTCCTTCAACAATGGCATAAGCCAGTGGGAAGATACTGTCATTCCCATCAATCCCAATAGCTGTTAATAATTGACCTCCAAATTTAGTTTTTAATGACAGTCATCAACTTCAATTAGCTTCCTACAGAACTTATATCCCTCCTTTGAAGCCTCCCAGCAGAAATACATCCTTAGAAACCTAAGTTTTCCTTCATACAATAAGTCACTTAACTTCACCTTGCATGTAGTGTTAGTGTTTGTTTTTTTTTTATCTCCAACTTGTAGATCTATATTTTGTTGAAAAATTCAATAGCTTCTCCTTCAGTGACTTGCTTTGCATTTTTCACAGCTCTATAGGCTTGCTTGGTGGACAAATCAAATCCCTCATCTGTTTTGACCCTCTCTCTAAATTCTGCAGTTGTCCAGTTGCTGTTGCCACTAATCTCTTTCAACCATCTCTTTGTAATCCTAGTTGATTTAACCATGGTGTTCTCATACACCCAACCACATCCATCATGCAATTCATTATAACTGGAAATTCTCCATGACAAGGCATTTTTAACTTTCCAAATATTAATTCTGAAAGGGCAACCAGTTTGTTTACCTCTAACATAGACCCTTTGTTTGGCATTCCTAATAAACTTCAATTCCTTATCATTGTTGAAACCATAATTGTGGACTGCATCTTTGAATTCTACCTTTGATGCAAATGTTAAACCAACACAGAATTTAGGGGATTGCATTTGAGTGGTAGCCCTAAATTCTGGCCATTTCATGTTGCCTTCTTCATCACCGTCCTTAGCACTATCTTCATTAGACAATTGTAGACCATGATCATTGTCTAAAACCCTAGCACTCTCCCCTCTTGCGTTAACAGGTTGTTCACTTTCTCTTACACCATCAAACTCCACATTGTTATCAACATTGGCCTCAAACTCTAGGTCATCATTTCCAACTTCATCAGCACTGTTCTCAATCTCATCTAAATAATCCACAGATTCTGACTCACCCTCACTGTAACAGCCCCAATTTTCACGATATTTTAAAAACATTTAAAGCTTAGTAAAGAGATAAGTCTAATCATTAAGATTAGATTAACACGGAAGCAAAAGACAAAATACAGGGAATGTCATGCCACACCTATACATCTATAGGTGTATAGGCTAAATTCTAAACAAACGTACTAAGTCATGTCCATACAACCATGGCACATAGGCCCAAAACACTAACTAATCAGTCCAGGGGAGCTACGCTAACAAACCGACAGCTAACGCGCTCGCCATAAGCTACTCAAGACCTGTAAAGCACATAAAGAAAGGGGACGACGCCCGGTCAACGAATATTGCTGGTAACCCATCAATACGCGTTAAATAGCATATATAGATAGTATAAAACAAAACCATTTTCGAAACGGAATACAGTATATATCGATTCAAAAGTCATAGAGAGAAGTCAACTGCAAAGACTCTATTTCACTCTCAACGGAACAAGGGAAATCAACATCCCAAGACAACGACAAGACAAGAACAACAACAATAACCAAATACAACTCGATGCATATTCTACTGATCACAAAGTAGAATATCACTCAACATGCTCATTAACAGAGAATAGACATTCAATCATTGGCAACTACATGCCACAGTGACACTTCATGTCACAAGTTCCAAGTTCCAACCTTATGCCCTGTTCCAATCTTATGGCTACCCTCGACCTTATTACAGTTCCAACCATTACCTCATGAACCCCTGTACTTTTGAGTCCAACCTTATGTCTCTGAGGACCGTTGTCCCAATTCCAACAACCTCCAACAAAGTCTCCGACATATGAGTACACGAGGGTACCATTCATTTCATTCACACAATCTCCAACAAGTGAGCCAATTGCTCAGATTACACCACTAATTTCATTCATGGCCACCACGAGGACCACATCTGTACCTTGGGGATTAAGGTCCCATACCCTTAACCGTGCAATCAAGGTACAGCCAATACACACGCATACATCACAGGAATCAATCAATGGATCACAACAAAGATATGAAACCATACTCAACAAGGAAGGATTACAATTCGAAACCAACGATGGTCAACACAAGTTGCCAACTTCAATAGGAAAGAACAAACCGCACACACTAGCATTTCAACATCAAACTAGCATGCTTATCAAATGGGTAAACAAAACATAGTTCCATAGAACATACAAGACTCATCATAGTCTAACGAATCACAAAGTTGAACACTTAGCATGATTCAAGACACCAAATCCTACATGGATTCCTATCATACCGTTTTAGACATACAAAACATCAAGAAGACACTCAAAACGCCTAACAAAACAACATCGGGAGGTCAAAACATCAATTACAGAGTTAAAAGAATCACGGTGAACAAATCTCCGACCGACACCAAACAAGTACCCCGCGGGTGGGGCCACGGGTGGACCTCCACCCGCGGTTCCGCCCGCGGGAACCAAAGCCCATACCATGTGTACCCCGCGCGTGGAGCGGCGGGTAGGCCACTGCCCGCCGTTCCGCCCGCGGGTACACCCTATACCACAAATAATCCCTTCGGGGATTTTCAACAACAAGTCTAAATTCAATTCCAAAACACCCAAAATCTCACACAATACAACAATATGACTTGAACCCAAGAAATAGCCAAGCAATGGCATACAAGAATCCTAATAACAAGCTCTAGATATGCATTACCACAAGACAATGCATCAAAACTCACATTTCATAACAAAAATCACAAGTGGAAGTCAAGAAATCATCATATAGGTAAGAAAATAGATTTTGTAAAGCATGGGTTACCTCTTGTAGCCTAATACTTCACTTTTCACACCCTTAAAGGCTTCTCTTAAAGATCTCCTTCAACTCCAACTTCATAAACACACCAAAATACAACAAAGATTCCATCTTTAGAAAAGACACCTAAAAAGATACTAAAAACACCAAGAGATCAAGGATCTTACCCTCCCCTATGCTCAAGGTTAAGAAAGTTTGAATCTTGGAGACCAACTTGTAGGATTTAAGGCACCCAAAAGTTTGCTTGAAGAAGAAGCTATCAATTTTCTAGAGAGAAGGTGGAGATTTTGTGTTTAGGGTGTTAGTGAATGAAATGAAAGGATGATGCTAGGTTAGCTTGGGGCACAAACATAAGGTAAAAAGACTTCTTTGCCCTTACTTAAGTTGGAAGAATAAGGAGACAAGGGAACAACTCATAAGGCATAGAGTACAACTCTTTGACTTGGATTGACTAGTCAAATTCTAGTCCTACGACTATTGAATTTTCAGGATTTTAGGAATAAATTACCAAATAAACTAGGATTAATTATCTAATTAATCCTTAAATAGATTTTGGATTTACGGGGTGTCACACTCACTTTCTACTGATGCTGCTTCACCCTCACCTTCTACACCATACTACCCAAACCTCAATCTCTTTGGGAAACATTCCAACATCACAAATAGCCCAACAATCACTATCATTACTTAATTCAAATATTGTCTCACTACCAATAGAGGTGAAATATTTAAAGGTGTCTAACATATTGTATCCCAACTCCTCAAGTGTTACCCTAAGAGTTATCATGCCCCACGCATCAATGTCTAAATTATAACTGTTAATAGCCCCTCCAATATATCCAATTCCATTAGCTTTAAGACTACCACCATGTCTTAACTTCAGATTGAATTGAGCTGTGTTACTTCCTCCATCTATGTAGCAATTTAAAACAATTTACTAATTAAAAGTGAACAAAACAACAAAACAGAGAAACATACAAAGCAAATTGTGGTCCCCCTTTCAATTTAAAACAATTTACTAATTAAAAGTTAACAAATGCTACTGTCCCAGACAAGTTTATAATATCAAAGGGAGATGTATTGCACTTAAAGTGAAACACCAACCCCACCATTCAAAGCATATGTATATCAAACAACAGACAACTAATGACATGTACAAAATATTTAAAGCTAATGAACTTGCACTTTTTCAGTTCAGTATGTACCCAGAACTCAAACACTATATATACAAGCAACAAGCATAACAAATCAACCTATTTCATAGCCTACCACACATTAACAAAACACCTACGGTATGAGAACTATTATGTTCACTACATACACACAACAGTCAAATTCACCTAGGGTTTCGCTATTATTCTCAAACTACGTATACATACAACGCATAAAAATCCGAAATTACCGGGGGTATTGTTCTCTCCTTGTCTGACACCATCCATTGTGCTTGCTTCCTACGTCCTTGCCTTCGCCTTCGAACTGATTAGGGTTGATGTGGTCTTCAAACTTCTGAGCTTCGTTCGTCTAAGTTGTTTACAAGTAAAAGGCATTTGACTAAGTAAAAGACATTTAACTAATAGGCTTAGAGAAGAAGGGCTGATAAAAAGACTTGTTTGCCCTTCACTTAGATGGCTAAGAGACGGAGTATGTGACGGAGGATCAAAAGTGTCCAACGACCAATGGGCTACTAAATGTCAATTTTTATTATGGAGGATGAAAAGTGTCAACTTCCTAATTAGTTATTTGGCTTTACAGCAGCAAGAATTTATTCTTGGAGGCCAACAGACAGCTCAGACAACGACGCCGAGTCGAGGCTGAGGTCGTGGTTGCGGTCAATCATCCTTGGTCGGTCAATCATCTCAAGTTTGTTTTGCCCAGTTTGCAGGTTCTAGTTTTGGTACAGGTCCATCAAAAGGAACTCTTTGAGATTGGTTTGAATGCTCCAAATGAACCTCCACTTAGCAAACAATCTAGACAAAAGATAATATACCAAGTATGGTCAAGAAATGGTTCAAAGCTGATCAAGCTCAATGAATCTCTAGCAAAAATAAAAAAGAGGAGCAAAGAAAAAAAGAACCGAGATGTGGTTCGAATTGAGAGATCACATGGGCAACATGGGAATGAATCTTGGTTATGAAAGAAGCTTCGACAAGTGCATCGTTTGGTGGGAAGCAGGAGTCCTCCCGGCCACTAACATTAAAGAAGCTTTTGGTTATTACATGGCTGGGCAAGTGACCAAAAGATTTCAGAATGAGAAGTTCAAAGATGATGTCTTCAAAATGAGAAGCATGTCAAAGACATCTAAAAGCAAGACATGGGCGTGAAGAAGTCTAGAAGGTAATCTGCCGTGGAAATTCGAATATGATGTTTTGGTAACTTCATTGTTTCGTATTTCAACTCAGCTTCCGTTTTTCTCTAAATAAATTCAAGTTATCTAAATAATAATTTCCTTGGTCTAATTCAATTTAGCTTAGTTTTTAGTATTTGTATTAGATCATGAATTAAAAAGACAAGAATGCCAAACGCACATAAAAAAAAAATTAAAATTGATCAAAGAAAATTAATTCAAGATGCGTATAGGAGCTTGTCTAAAAATTAATTCACTAGTGAATTTAATTTCCTAGAAAATCTTTTCGTAAGCATATCTTGACTTTGTCAAATAAAATTGAGCAAAGCTGTTTATTATTTTAAGACTTAAAGCCAATGACTGAGTATAGGTTTTGGCATTATCAAAAGAGGGGAAATTGTTAGGAATAAATTGTAATAGATTTTGATATGCCAAATTGTAATTCTATAGAACCCCCAATTTTAATTGGTTTAAATTTAGTTGAGTCTTTGACCAAGATTGGGAAATTATTAAATAGAATTAAAAAGAGAAAAACAAAAGAGGAAGATGTATGCATATGATATGTATATTATGAACTTCACCCGAAAGCCAAATTCAAGAAGAATTCCCAGAAGAAAATTCGAAGAAGAAGACGTGAATTGAAGATTGCATGAAATTGACTTGGAGATCAAGCATCTATGGAATGGAAGAAGTATATCAAAGAAGATTGGAGATGTTACTAGATGACTGTACGAATGGAATGGAAGATGCCTAAAATATTATACTCAATGACTCAAGTTTGAATCTCATCATCAACAACTTTACAAATTGCAAAATGTTGTTGGGCGCCAATTGCTGGCTAGGAGAAGAAGTATGCGCTGGTTTGACTAATGGGCGTCAATTGCAAAATGAAATTGGGATGCCATTTCAGTTGGGCACCAATTTCTATGAGAAGAAATATGGGATGCAATTTGAGTTGGGTGCCAATTGAAAGAAAAGAAATTGGGATGCAATTTCAGATGAGATGAAGTATTGGGCATCAATTACAAGTCAAAGGAGAATAGTCAAAGAGCTGAAGTATGGGAAGCAATTTCAAAATTGAAATTGGGAAGCAGGTTAGGAAGCAATTTCATATTGGGCAGAGATTTCAACCCATGAGATAAGATTTCCAATGGGCCAAGGTTTCAAATCCAAAATTAAGAAAGGGATGAGGTTGCATGTCTATATATAGTATGTGATGAGATCTCACCTTCCAATTATAGCATGGGATGAAGTTTCAATATCCAAAATTGGAAAGGGATGCAGTTTGAAGTTAGAATTAAATCAGATGGATTCTGAAGACAGTAAAAGCGTGAAAATGCAGAAGAATCACAAGTAATCACAGAAGGAAAATTACTAGTCAAACTAGTAAGGAATTAAATTGAAGAATATTTTTGAAGAGTTAAAATCCCAAAGAGGCGTGATCTACATCAGAGAAAATTTGGAGAAGCAATTTTCGTGAAACTAAAGCTCAAGAAATCCCAGAAGGCGTGAACAAACACCAGATGAATTTTTGGGATCCTATTTTCGTGAGCTTGGAGCTCAACAACGGCTAGAATATTTTCTGGGATAAGATCTTCGAAAACGGATACAAGAATTCAAATTGGGATTGTCTTTTTCCAACGGGCAAATTCTTAAACCAGCTATAAAAGGATGAAGATTTGAAGACTTGAAGCAAGTGTTCCTGTGATTGAAAATAAGAGTAGTACATACAAACAGAGTGCAATACACAAAATATTCAAAGTGAGAAAAACACTCAAGAGATACAGAGCTTACAGAGAAAATATTCAAGAGTATTAAAATCTTCATCAAAGAGAGACTTGTTGCACATTGAAGATCTATCTACGAAGTCTCAAGTTGGAAGTAAGAGAAACTTGTTTTTCTACAAACAAGTGAAGTCCGTACGGAGTGTAGGAAGGAGATTGTCACACGGAATTGTGAAGTCTTGGAGAATGGAAAGTAACACGGAGTTGTGAAATCCAAAGTTGCAGTGTTGTAGGCACTAGGTTGGGCGTGATTAGTGCGGGCTTAGTGATCAAAGCACTAGATCACGGAATTCATTGTATCTTGGAACCAAGAAGTGGTGGATATAGTGAATTGCTCTTGGGGATAGGAGCAAGTGGACTAGGAGGATTACGCCACCTCCGAACCACTATAATTGTCTTGTGTTCTTTACTGCTTTACTGCTTTATTTACTTACTGCTTGCTTGCTTCTCACGTTGATATACTTGACACAATCACACAACACTTATTTTAATATTCCGTTGTGCACAAGACTCTAACAACCAGTTAAGAGTTTTGGTTTCTCTGTTGCCTTTGCAATTGTTGTAATTGGCAGAACAGTTTAAAAGTCTATTCACCCCCCTCCCCCCTCCCCGTTCTCTAGACTTTTACAATACCTCTTTGGGACCAACAAATAGTTAACGATGTTAATATTATCATTAACTTAGGTTACATGGCGCTGACGATATTTATATTCCTACTCATATATTACTTTATACATATTTAAAAGAGAAAATTTCAATTTTGGTCACATAACTATAGAGGCATTGTTAATTTCAGCACTTGACTTTTAAAAGTGTCAATTTACTTCCTTGACTATGTAATTTTTGTCAATTTTGGTTACTCCGGCCGAATTGACGGTCAAATTTGGCCGGAAAAATTTAATCAAACATTTAGTCTATAATCTGAGGGGCAAAATCGTCTTTTGATCCTTTCTGGACTAAATGTTGGATTAAATTTTTCCGGTCAATTTGACCAGAGTGACCAAAATTGACAAAAATTACATAGTCAAGGTACTAAATTGACACTTTTAAAAGTCAGGCGTTGAAATTAACAATGCCCCTATAATCGTGTGACCAAAATTGAAATTTTCTCATATTTAAAATTAATTATTTTTATCACTAATATATTAAATTAGTATGTCCAAAATAAATAATTACATCCATGTTCCTAATAAGATTTGTATAATTGTCCTTAGTTTCACCACTTTTAAAGTAGAGGGACTAAATTGAACAGAATAAAGGTACAAGGACTAAATTAAACAAAACAGGATAGCACAAGGACTTCATTGGTACTTTGGCCGTTGTGTTGTAATAAAACTACAATATATATAAAATATAAATGAATACACCATAAAAATAATTAATTTGACAAAAAGACTGAACGAGTATTGCTTCTTTTCATTTAAAAAAAAAAAAAAAAAAAAAGACATCGGTTTAGACCATGCTCTACACAACTATGTGGACCATGGCCCACAATAAAATTTGTCATTACTTAGTGTGTAAACTTTTTTAGAAGAACATTTTCCACCAATTTTCATTCTTAAAAAAAAAAAAAAAAAAAAAAAAACACATTTTGTTAAGCGATTTGCGAATTGTGCCGTCCATTCAATTGTTAAGGAGGCCATTTCTGAGTCAGGTTGCGGGCAATAGTTCGATTCTTCTCCATCTTTTTTTGTAAGTATTCTTGTTCGTGATTTAATAAATTAATCTTTTGTTTTAAAAAAAAAATAAATTATATACTAAAAAAAAAAAACTCCAATTCTTCAAATGAAAAATAGAAAATTGGGTTCCCCAATTAACTGGCCTATTTCCATTCTCGGATGCTCCATTTTGATGGTGTACGCCAAAACCCAACACCATCAAAATGGTAAATTATCGGTCGGCCCACACAACTGTGTGTGGCAAATTATATTGCGATGCATAATCGATTGTGCACCGTGGTGCATAATCGATTATGCACCGCGCATCAAAACGATGTCTTTTTGTTTAATGAAAAGAAACAGCATCTGTTTCTTGTGGTTCCACACCCATCCGCAAAAAGTAACTCTATTATTTAGTTTCATTTTCTATGCACTGCATTTTTAGTTCAATACAACTACTGTTTCATTTCAATATAACTACAGTTTCATTCGATATTTATAGACTCAAATATGTGAAAATGTTATTTAATTTTATTTTATATACACTATAATTTTATTAAAATACAACTACATGATCATTTTGATATAATTACAACTTCATTGTACAATATACATTCAAATATGTGAAATGTTATTTAGTTTCATTTTATATACACTGCAGTTTCATTTCACCACAACTACATTATCATTTTGATATAACTGCAGTTTCATTTCACCACAACTACATTATCATTTTGATATAACTGCAGTTTCATTTGATAATATAAAAGTAATACGTGAGGCAGTGTCGGTTTAAATATACTGTAGTGTCAGTTGGTAATTAACATACAAAAAAATACGCGCTTCGTTAAATCTAATGGCGTGCCGTTTCTTTACTTAAAGAAACGGTGCCGTTTTGACCGCGGTTCACGATATAACGACCCACTGTGTAGATATGATCCAAAATATTGGCGTGAATATAATGAGTAAAACTAATGTACATTATGTGTTAGAATAATGTACATTATTTAAATAATGTACATAACGTGTTAGAATAATGTACATTATGTGTTAAAATAATGTACATTACATGTTAGAATAATAAAACACTTGGGGTAATATAATATACATTATGTTTTAAAATAATGCACATTATGCTTTAGAATAATATACATTATGTTTAAGAATAATGTATATTATGAGTTATAAAAATGTATGTTGCAGTTGGGCGCGTGAAAAAATAAAACAAACCAAAACGCCATTGTTTTTGGACTGTGGTGCACGCAATAACTATTGCATCAAAATATTTGTTTAAAAGAAAAAATATTTTAAGGGTGTGTTTGGTTCAAACATCAAAACATAAATTATAAGTGGAATCAAATATTTAGTAATTATAATTGATTTTTAATTTATAAATGTAATATCTTCTTCTTTTTTTTTTTTTTGAACGAAGAGGGAAACTCGCAACTATTACTCGATGGGTTACACTGGGTAAATCTGCCTCTAAGTAGGTCAATAGATCACTACCGTTGGCTGTCAAACTTGTAACCTTGTGGTTATCAAATCAACAATTTGACTAACTTAATTAGATGGGGTTGTCTCCTAAATGGCTAAATGTAATATCTTTGTTTGGTAGTAGTAAATATAGATTGAAATTTAAATAAATAAATAACTGAAACTAATTATATATATATATATATATATATATATATATATATATATATATATATATATATAAAGTTTTATATTGAATGTTTGGGGACTGATTTTTTTCATCATTATGATTTTGTTCCAATGTTCAAAAGTATGAAAAGTGTGGAGTAATGACTTTTCAAATTATTAAAATACTTGAATTTAATGGTACAATAATAAATGTAAACAAATAAATATAAAAATTGGCATCTGATAATTAGATACACAACTTTTTCAACTAAATTATCGATGTTAGGAGGGGAGGGGTGGGGAAGGGGCAGGGGGTGGGGGGTTTAAGAGAAGGAACACCTTTCATTAAAAAAAAAAAAAAAAAAAAAAAAAAAAAAAACTTATCTCTATTTTGGTGCTAAATTTATAGGTAGCAGTCCACTTTTTGTCATTTTCTATTCAGAAAATTCTCATTTGGTCCTAGCTAGTATTATTGTTGTATCTTGTATGTTATTTTTGGTCCTCTATCAATAAAGCAATTTAAATTTTGTTAAATATATGGACATTTCAATCTTCAATTACGGATTTTAAAAAAAAAAAAGATAAATATAAAAAATATAGTGTGTCAACCTACTTTGTATAAAAAGATCGAAATGTCTTATATTTAATAACATTTCAACGATTTTGTTGACGGAAGATCAAAACTAATCATGCGACAATAATACTAGGACCAAATGTGAATTTTTTGATAAAAATGACTAAAAGTAGACTGCCACCTATAAATCTAGAACTAAAAATGAAATTAATGTTTAAAATGCACATTTAATAATGATCATGCGACAATAATACTAGGACCAAATGTGAAGATCTGTTGTGACAAATTTGGCCAAAATACCCCAAAGAAAGAAAACAAAATGGAAATTTAAAAGATCTGGTGTTATAAATTTGGCCAAAATGCTTAACCCCAAAGAAAGAAAGAAATCAAAATGGCAATTTGCATCATCACATGTCACACCAACTGCAATGTGTGTTCAAATTTGACTGTTTGTTGTGAAAATTAATTTCTTGTCATTTCAACTTTAGTTCCAATTCTTCTTCGTCTTCCATCTCTTCTCGCTTTCATTCAATTCCTTTCCCCAACCTAAGTCATTATTGCTACTAACCTAAGCTATTTCATTTGACTTTTTGTTTTTATTTTTTGTGTTTTTCTCTTTATTTTTTGGTTTTTTTTTTCGTTTAATAGCAAAGGAATTTTTTAATCATAATTTCGCCATCTTTATCGCTCGAGAATCACGTTCTTGGATTACACAAACACAAGTGTGAAAATCGGGATGGTTGTTACTTGTTAGACATTATAATTAAGAATGAATTAAATTAAAAGGAAAGAAAAAAATTTTAAATACACTTTTACAATACATGTGAATCAATCCCAAAATTAACGTTATCGAATTAGCTTTTAAAAAGTCTGGTTAGAAATAAGATTTTATTATGATCGAATTAATCACATAAATTTTATTCTTTTAAACTGAACATGAACCACAAAGGTTAGATCTGTGTTCACTGCGCACAAGGAACCTCCCTCACTTTGAGAGATTGCTTCCACACTGCTGCTGGTGAAACTCGATCCCTGGTCATTCTTCCAAAGTCTCACCTGGAAGCTGCTGTGAAACTCGATCCCTGGTCATTCTTCCAAAGTCTCACCTCTGTGACCAGTTGAGCTGCCCATGAGGGTATCTCATAAATTTTATTGGTATTGTTGTTGGAGTTCTTATGCAAAATTATTTGATATACATTGCCATATTGGTGACTTTATCAAGATCTATATATATTTGTTCAGGTAGAGGAGAAATCTTTAAACAAATCGTGCTTAATTAGTTTCTAATCAAAGCAAACACTCTCCTAGCTTGGAAGATATGAATACTATCCGCTTCATAAATTAAAATCGGAGGCTAATCCAATTCCATCCACCGTAGACCTATTATAAATAGGAATAGGAATCGGAATGGGAATCAAATATTTGGTAATAGTATGGATTTTGGTGAAAGTATTTTGCATGTTTGATAGTAGGGTGAAATTGGAATGATTACGAATATTGATGTTTGGTTATGTAGGACCCTATAATGGGAATAAATGTTTTAAAAATACAAAAACAAAAATCAAGGCAATTAATCATAATAATATAATGACATCCAAAGTACCAATATGAACAAAAAATCAAAACACAAATCTAAACTTAAAAATCACCTTACCAATAAGATGGAATGACCTCATCGGCTAGGGTCCCTGCCAACTTACCCGGGCGCGGGTGCGGTCAAAGACGGTTGTAACCGTCCCCTCCTCTTTAGGGGGGGGGGGGGGTTGCGGTTTCGTGTCTCCCCATTTAGGACATCTCTCAACTCTTGGTCAACGACACCGTTTTGCCTATCAAGGCTACTATATCAAATGTCACTATAATCGCCTCCACCGAGATTCGATCCCACCACCTCTCACATCGGGGAGCAACTTGGCACTAGTGAACTACAAGGTCCTTGGTTTTACCATTCCCTTTTAGTTACTGGGTTTATTGATTTGGACTAGCCCGAACTAATTAAATCCGTCAATGGTATTTGTGAATTAACAATTAATTGTGAAATTTGTAATTGTAATTTTATATAAAAAAGATTGAGTTAATACCCAAAATCGTCCTCGACTATAGTGGTTTTTCTCAAATTCGTCCTAAACGACTTTGGTGACCTAATATCGTCCCAGACTTTTGTGTTTCGCTCAATTTAGTCCTCCATTTGTTATTCCGTCAAATTGGTGTTAAATAAAGGGACAATTCAATAATGTCAATATTGATCTCTCTTTACTTTCAACTTGTGAAGTGCGAAATTCCTCTTTCTTGTACGAATTACTCCCGGACCTGCAAATCAAATTTTATATTCGCAGTTTTAGGAGTAATTCTGGGAGTAATTTGTAAAAAAAAAAAAAGGGATTTCGCAGTTCACATGTCTATGAGTAAAGAGATGCCAATATTAAAATTACTGAATTGTCTATTTATTTAACACCAAATGGACAGAATAACAAATGAGAGACTAAATTGAGCAAAAATACAAAAGTCTGGGACTAAATTGAGCGAAACACAAAAATCTGGGATGATATTAGGTCACCAAAGTCGTTTAGGACGAAATTGAGAAAAACCACTATAGTCGAGGACGATTTTGGGTATTAATTCAAAAAAGATTGGTATAACTGTAATGATACTCCGTATATCATATATGCATTAGGGGCAGAATAATTAGTGTAGGAATAATAAAATAATAATAAAATATACTTCAAAAGATTCACTTGAAGTGCTAGGTCACCAAATTGGAATTAGGCACAACAAATTTTTAATAATTATTATTACGTACTAACCAATAACACCAAATATCACACTTTGAACTTGGATATCACACCAAATATCAATCTAATCGAAGATAGATTGGAAACCAACTAATGGAAACCAACTATCTGAAGGAAAATCGCCCAATTGTAACAATTTCGAAGATAGATTGGACGAATTTGGTGAAGTCTGAGGAGAAGGTCTCGCTGGTTGGACGGTTTGCGAGGGAACGCCCACCGTTAGACTACCTTAAAGGAAAATTGCGGACTGTATTATGTTCAGAAGGAGATTTACAGGTGGGATCCTTGAATCGCAGGTGTGTTCTATTAAGCTTTGCATCGGAGAATGATTGTCGAAGGGCTTGGCTGCGGAACCAATTTGCGATCGACGGAAACCGCCTCTGGCTATCGCGATGGAGACCGGAGCAGAGCCTCGAACTCAGCCGAGATTCTCCTATGGCCCTGGTATGGCTTCAATTGCCTTTGTTACCAGTTCACTTGTTTAATTTTGATGCATTATCTCACATATGTGAGCCAATCGGAAAAGTAGTGGAGCTCGATTCGGCTACAATCCGACGTTCGAGACCAAGTGTAGCACGAATTAGGGCTGAGATTGATACGTCTAAACCGGTTGTTGATCGTATTTGGATTCAATTTATCGGAGAAGGTGGAGGATTGGATGGTTTCTGGCAGAATGTTGAGACTGAGAGAATGCCGAGCTTCTGTGCTGTGTGTGGTCGATTTGGCCACTTGTAAGCGAAGTGGAGGGATTCAGAGGAGGGACAAGGAAGTGATAAGGCCGGTGGTGGAGGTGAAGTCTACAGAGATGAGACAGGAGGGTGTTGAAAGATGCCTAGGAGCTGCTCGACAAATTGACAAAGAGGGGCTGGGCTGTGGGAAGGTTTCTGGTCAGGGATTGGAGAGTGTTGAGTCTCTTAATCGACCTATTGTTGAAGAGAGACAGGGAACTAGAATGGATAATTCTGGTCATGAAGCAAAGGAGGCAGAGGCTATGCTCAATAAAAAAGAAGGTGAATTGAGCTCCCTAGCTGATGGAATAATAGAACAGGCTGCCATGGGCCTTCTTGATGAAATTACTGAGAAAGTATTAAGAGAAGATTTAGAGCTAGAAGGCAGTGGGGAATCTTCTAGTCCTTATGATGCAGTTAGAGATAAAGAGCATATTCATGAAATTGGGGACCTATGCCTAAGCCAAAATAAGGATGATATGTTAACCAAGAATCAAGTGAAGAGGATGAAAAAGAAACAAAGAAAAGCTAATAAAAAAGTGGTGAATAAGGATTCAGAGATTGAGCTGAAGACAGATTCTGGACAACTTGTCTTGCAAGGTAATTCTGAGCAACAGGCAAACAAAATTGAGATGAACGTGATAGAAGAAAATCTAGATTCTGAAGAGAAAAAGGGGGTAGGCCTTGAGGACAGTGATGAATCTGGGAATATCCAGACTTCCTCCAGCTTTTCTTTTATGGAACTGGAAATTTGGATTGAAAAGGTGAAGGAATTTATGAGTAAGGAGGATGCAGTTGTGTTAGAAGAGGCCAGGTTGGAGGTGTTGCACTTCTTTGATCATGCGCAATTGGAATTGGGAGATGAAAGGTTTGCTGAAAAACAAGATGAATTGGTGCAAAAAGCCAATAGAATCTTCTTGGGAAAGTTGGTACATATACATGAAAAGTTCAGAAGTTTGCTTGAGGAGATGGGTAGTCATATGAGTGTATCAAAACCTGAGAAGAATAGCTCACTTGAAATCAAAAAGGGGAGTGTAGTAAAAGGTGAGGAATCTGTCTTAGCTGAAGCTGGACTGGGGACCACAACTAGCCCTCAGCCAAGCACAGGCCTGATTTTTGAATATGATGATGTTAAATCAGCAGTAAGGGGGTTAATAGATTTTGCTAAGGCTAGAAAGAAGCAAAATGAAGTTGTGAAAATCTGTTGTAGCAGCAACCTAAAGCCTTCTCAGGTGGAGGGCTGTTGTTGCTAAAGTTGTGGATTCTGCCATGGAAAATGAATCAACATGACAACTGTGACTGCTGGTTTAAGAGTCTAATAATCTGAATGCAGCTAAAAATGAATGTTTGATGAATCTGAAAATGGAAATTTGCAGAAATAAGGTCTGAAATGGAGTTGCAGGTGATCCGAATGGTACGGAGATGCAGCCTAAGGTGCTGGTTATGAGGCTATGAGATAATATTGCTGTCGCTTTGCTAAGATAGTTGGAAATGCATCAGATTGAACTACTCTTGGTAGCATTCTGACCTGAAACAAAGAAAAATGAGGCAGATTTGATTGTTGATTTGCCTTGGAGAGTTCTTAGTTTTGAATGCTAAACCAAGCTTGTTGTTTGTAAATGGTATTCGGGTGGTCTAATGAACATGTAAGAAGGATCTTTGTAAGGAGGAATAAGGAGGGTTCATCTTGATGGGTGGACCCTTGTGCTTGGTTATGACCAAAAGCCGAATGGCCTTGTTGTGCTTATAGTTGTAAAGCCTTTTAAAGGCCTTGTATATTTAGGCTCTTTAGCCTTGTGGGTTTGTAAGGCCATATGGCCCTTTGTCATTTAGGCCATCTTTGGCCCTTGTTTTTGTAAGGCTTTGCCTCTTGTAATTTCAAGCCATAGGTCACTTTTGGACCTATGGCGTCTCTTGTAAGGCTTTATGCTATTTTGGTGTGGAATGTAGTTCTTGAAAAATAAAAAAAAAAAAAATAAAAAAAAAAAACTTGGATATCGTTTTAGGTAGTAATTAATAACAAAATAAAAACTGGGCAAATTGTCAACTAATTATTTATTGTGCCCATCATTTATCATTATCAATTCACATTTTTTATTTTTTAAGTATTTATTGATCAAATAATTTAATACGACCAATTTTTCAAAAGTAATTTTCAAGCAAATATTACCAAAAGTTATGACGTATGCGCTTACTTCATTAGTCATTATAATTATTTTTTGGATGGCTAGAGAAATTTGCAGCCATTTCTTAAAGTTATGTTGTGTAAAATCTATATACAATTGAGAGGGTTTTGACGAGAATCAAACTTGTAATTTTTCAATATGAGATTTATATTTCACCCGCTCAACTACCATTTTTCTATAGTCATCATAATTATTCTTAATTATGAAAGGGGTTTTTCTAGGAAAAAAAAATTGAGTACGTAATCTCGTAGTGTTAGGCAAATTATTAGTTGCATTATGAGTACTAGCTAGTATGGATTTGTATTTTTTGTTTAAATAGGGTGATTTATTAAAAAGGAAAATTGTAATTTATACCCCATCATAATATGTCAATTATCAATAATGTTACTCCTGAATTATTAGTAGTGTAAATATTGGCTCTTAATTTTCAAAATGGTACATATATTACACCTTTGGTAGTGTAATGTTGTCCCTCAATTTTCCTAATGTACGGTATGGGATGAGAAATATACGTACTATTTTGATAATTGAGGGGTAACATTTACACTACTAATAATTCAAGAGTGATATTGATAATTGACATATTATGGAGGGGCATAAATTACAATTTTCCCTTATTATAATTAAGACACCATACATTTTGCAATACATACAATCTATAAATATGTGTGTGAAATACATATGGCTTTGACAAGTAACTAGTATTTGTCCCGTGCGATGCACAGAAAATATGTTATAAAAATATACTCTATATGAGGTTTATTCATATATAAAATTTTTGTTATTTAATAATTATTATGTGTGAATTCCTATAATAAAATTATGAACATAAATATATTTAAAATTAAAATAATATTTAAGGTGGGTGATTACTACAAATCTTAAACTATATTAAAAATTTTGTACATAGTATTTAATATTACAAATTTTAAAGAACTTAGTAAACTACAATAGTAATTGAATTACAATTTTAGAATCACCACGGATCAAATTTTTTAGACCTTTGAGATTTCTAACTCTAGATGTAGCAACATACAATTGACCTTTAAAGACCAAAATCACAATCTTAGTTCGAACATTGATTTTTTCTTCCAAATACTATCGAATTAAGTGTGTAATCAATAAAAGATGAGAACTAATAATTCGAGAATATAATCTTAATGTTACTAAGTCACTTCACGTCAATTAAGTTAGAGAGTGTTGTTGGATAGTATCCGATGAATCCACGAATAACGCATCTTTGTCTCCGTAGTCCTTAATATGCACATCAACAATCTTAAATATTAGGCCGCCTAGCTATGCCATATATTAATTTCAAACTTATGATCTTTGGGGTTGCATGCAATAAAAAGTATATTTTAAATATACTAAGGGTACATTATATATGTATGTAAGGTACTTTCAATATAAAAATAATGTATTTTTAATATATTAAAAATGTATTTGATATTCATGATCCATACAATTATGTGGACCATCGTTCACACAATAATTTGTCACTAGAAATTGAAATATAAATAAATAAATAAATAAATATATAAATATATATATATATATATATATATATATATATATATATATATTAGAAACTGTCCGTGGAAATTATTATCATTATTATTATTATTGCAATTATTATTATTATTATTATTATTATTATTATTATTATTATTATTAGTATTGTTATTATAATTAACAATATTATTATGGTTTTGTGAAAATTAAATGTTGATTATCAACATTTAATTTTCACAATAACAATATTATTATGGTCTTAGTGAAAATTAAATGTTGATTATCACCATTTAATTTTCACAAGACCATATAACTTTATTATATATAGGGTGTGAAGACTGATTTTGTGCGTTTTATTTTTATTTATTTTTTATTTTTTTATTGGATGCCCTAGATTTGATTTCCTAAGATATGAATGGATTTTTTTTTATGTGAGGATAGTAGTGTATATTTATTTTTTATTTTATTTTATTTTTTTAACTATTGCAGATGGATATTTGTTTCCTATTTTTTTGGGGATCATCACTTCTTTTTTTTTTTTTTTTTTTTTGGATAATTGCTTATGTGATTTAGAATTGCGATTTCTTCATCATCGATCCAGTGTTTGTTGTCCCTGGAAAGTAATCAATAATTTTTTTTTTTGCTTGTTTTATGAGTATAATATTACCTATATTTAGATGTTGGTGTATATATACTACGCATTTTGGGTAGTACGGAATGCATATTAAGTATTAACGAAATGCACATTTAGTATTAAAATATTGCACTTGCAAAAAAGTTAAAAGTGCATTACACTTGGACTTTAGCTTTTAGAGTATATTACTGTGTTTTTTTTTTGTTTTATTTGGTTTAGGGGTTCGCTTTTTATTGCTCAGGGTTTACCATTTACAATTTAGATTTAAAAATTAGTTTTTTTCATTAATTTTATAAAATTTATCCAAGAATGCATATTTAGTTGTTACATAATGCATATTAAGTGTTTGCAAAGTGAAGTTGATAATAATTACGAAAATACTGCCATTTTTTTAAAATATGATTTGATCTGTCCGATTGTTACAGATGTAAGGCAGAAATTGGTTCTTTGTTTTCTCCTTGGAACACACACACACACACACACACACATACACACACATATATAGGGAAGGGTTCAGATGCGGGGAAGGGTTCCTGTGCGGTTGTGCGAAGGACGCACCTTAAACACACACACACACACACACACACACACACACACATATAGGGAAGGGTTCAGATGCGGGGAAAGGTTCCTGTGCGGTTGTGCGAAGAACGCACCTTAAGCATTAAACTGATGTACCTTAAGTACACAAATCACGCACCTTAAGAACACAAACAGTCCACCTTAAGAACACAAACCATGTACCTTAAGAACACAAATCACGCATCTTAAGCACACAACAAAGCACCTTAAGAACACAAACCATGCACCTAAGATTTTAAAATGGTTTAACTTAAGTTTCACACAACTGACGCACCTTAACCATACAAATCACGCACCTTAAGAAGGAAAACAACGCACCTTACGAAGAAATTCACTAGTACAGAATTGCAGATAGGCTACCATTGTAAAAGACAATATGCGACCATTGTACAATGGTCGCTTATGAGAGGCTCGCGGAAAGCCATGGACTTTACGCGACCATTTTGAAATGGTCGCGCATTGGTAGTAATACGCAACCATTCTTGACAAAGAACGGTCGCGTATTGTATTTATTTATTTATTTATTTTAATTCGAAGGTAAAACGCGACGATTTTGAAGCTAGAAATGGTCGCGTTTTCCTTTTTTTTTTATTATTATTTTAATAATTAGTCATCCGCGATCATTTTTGGCTAGGAATGGTCGCGGATGACTTTTTTTAATTTTTAATTATTTATTTTATTTAATTAAAATCCCTAATTTTTTTTTTTTTTTTTTTATAATTCATGTACATGTTACAGCTTATTCAAATCCTATAAACATTACTCCACAATACAATTTATCTATCAACACACTTTAAAACAATACCTTTAACACACAATGCAAATACTATCATCAAATTAAACATAATGCAAATACTATCATCAAATTAAACACAATGCAAATACTATCATCAAAATACAATAGCACTTAAAATCCTCATACTTTAATACAATAATATCATTAAAGCATGACAAACTCAATACTATCATCAAAACAAAATACTTTTTATCAATAAAATAAAAGTTATAAGCACTCGAAATAGAAGAACTTTGACCAATGCTCTCGAAGCTCATTTATATCGTCGATAGAATACAGACTATCTCTTTCAAATGCCTACAAAAAATTAAATTAATAAAATTATTAAATATGTTAATTAATAAAATATAACTTAAATATACATAGTTCTATTTAAATTCACTTACCCCATCCAAATTATCAACAGATTAATATTTTGTCACGATGTCATACATGTATCGCATGACATAATATCCACACTCATGACCTCCCGGTTGGATCGGGCACTACAAAATACATATATTATTTTACTAATTTAAACAACTTACTTTAATTCAAAATATCACACTAAAACTTAAATTCAATTTTCATACATACTTTGCATGGCTTCCAATTGATGCTCTTAACCCGTGCACTCGTAGGAACAGAGCGAAATGCCCTATAATAATTATAAGCATACATTAAAATTTATAAATAATATCATAGCTGCTAAAACACTTATATAAATAATAAAGTATTTACTTACAAATTCACAGAGCCTTTAAATGAACCTATGTTGCGATTAGAAGGCAAGGGATACAAGATACATACGCTTTTTGACCGTATGCAAATCACCACAAGTAACCAATGAGAGCTACATTTAAAAACACAAATATATATTATAAATTTAATATCTAATACTCCAAATATAAAGTTATGAGTTATATTAATAAAATATAAGAACAATTTTCTTACTCTTGATGATATGATGCTAAAATAAAGTTTTTATCATTGTGCTGCTCCATGATATAGATGAAATATGATGTAACTTTGCTGGAACTGCTTTTAAGCATAGTGTGGGAAATCTGAGTCGGACAGACAAACCCGATTGACCTAACGTCATACTCATTGTACAACTGATTAAGAAATCTGAAAATTAAGAAATAATGAATAAGAAATTTCACTAAATATAGGTAAACATATATATAAAATACAGTAATAATTAAAAAAAAACACTTACAGTATAAACACTTGTATGATTGAGACATTAAGCCAATTCATTATCATCAAATCCGATATATCATTCATCATCACAAAAATAGAACTTGTGTTTTTATGATGGAAGATTGCTTTATCCAGCGCCAACTCAATACAGTCTTTACCAAGTGGAAAGTCTGTCAACAAATCCACTAAACATTTGCAATTGTCCCCCAAGTGCGGTAAGACATCATCACCAACAATGGGAGCTCTTGCACCAGTAGTAGATAGATCAATACTTTGATCTTTTGGTTTCGTATTTTGTTTTGATGAACTCTACAAATATAAAATTGTAAGTTTACTAGCCCCTTTTAAATATAAATAACAAAAACTAACTTAATAACTAAATAAAAGAATGCATACCTCTTCTAAAGTCACTAAATGCATAGGCCATTGTGCAAAACTGCCTACTATATCTGCTATAGTGACATATTGCTGATCTGGGAAGGGGAGATTAAAGTGTCCTCTACCTTTAATCACTTCATCTACCGAAACTTTGACACAGTTATGCAACAATGGTTGGTGATTCACCAAAGTCTCGTCAGTTGTTGGGTGAGCCATACCCTTTGCAACATCAATTGGTGTTCCATTGGGACATACTGCTAGTAAACACCTTTTTGGACTCTATTATTCAAAATTGTGTGTTAATCTTAATCTAACAAGAAATAATTTTTTGATATATGAAATAACTTTTAATATTACCTGAATTGTTGTAACTGGATATGTGTCAACTGAATGACAACTGCTATGAGTAGGGGGTGGATCACGAAGCGGTGGATCACTTAGAGGAGTTCCAGCCGAGACCCCTCTTGAAAATAGATGTGTCCCCGATATGTTCTTCATCAAAAACTTGAGTTGCTGGTCCATTGTTTCAATCTTGGGATTCATCTTTGCTTCCACCTCCATTATTATATTTTGCCTACATTTCTCTAACATTTGTTGGACAACAGCTTCTGAGTAAACCCCACTCGATGTGCTTTGTTTCCGATCTGGTCTACCAAACACTTCTTGGATGGTAGAGTATGAACCAATTGCTCTTTCAAAACCTGAATTATCATCCTTTCCAAGAACTACTAACAATACGTCATAGTGTCTTTTTGGTTCAAATTTTCCTTGATCAAGTTCTTCACATTTTTCTATCTGTTGCAACAAATAAAATAACTTAAGTACTAGTATTTTTATAAATATTATGTACTATTATGACATTCAAAAAAATATAATACTTACAATTTTATGAAACACTTCCTGTGTTTTTTCATTTGGAATAAAGTAACTTCCATCATCTTTTTTTTTTTTTTTTTTTTTTTTTTTTTTTTTCTTTTTGTTCTTGCTCGTATCCAATCAAAGCTGCGATCATCGGACAGCAAAGACGAGCTAACTGACGCACACGAAGATTGTGAGGATAGGGGATCTTCTTTCATCCACTCTTGTTGTTTCTTCGCATATCCACTAGAACCTAAGAAGTGTGGATGCTAATTTAACGCTTGCAATTTCCTAGCCTTCTGACTTCTTTCCTATGATTTCACAGACATGTTAATATTAATAAAACACTTTACTTATAACTAAATGATCTAAATATACCTTAAACTCTTCAGACTGCCGACTAGCTACAAACTTCACCTATTGTTCTGCACTCAAAAAGTCATAAAGTTCTGTAAGAGAGTTATACGTTTGATGCTTCTTGTGTACATACTCACGTAATAATCTACTCTTGAAGTCTCCCCATCTCGTCCGTGTAATTTTCAAAACCACTGACTTCTTTGAAGCATCTTCAATACCAAATTGCCCTTGAATAGTTTAACACACATAAGCAACATAATATATATACTTGACTTATTTTTATTAATATAAAGTTATTTAATATACCTTAACATCTTCCAAAATGGTATTTTTAAGATTTGAATCTACCTCACGCCAATTCTTGAAATTGATATCAACACGACCACGAACCAAAGTCTCAATGTATGTAGAAAACTCAGTAGAATGTTCTCCGGTTATCCTACCACTCTCATCAAACTGAATTGAAAGTTTTGAAGCCTTTTTTTTTTTTTTTTCAATTTTTTGCATGTTGTAGGCCCTCTTTTTTTTTTTTTGCGTTCGGTAGCTTTAGTAGGAGGGTCTGAAGATATAGATTGATCAGGCATGATTATCTATATATACCTGCACAAACAAAATAAAATTATTAGTAAACATGTTATATTGCATTTGAACTTGAACAAAATAGTCTTAAAAATTATTTAACAATTTATAAAGCTTACAATATTACAACTGATTGTCAACCCACCATCATTCTTCATGATCACTACGCATGTAACTTATTTCAAGGTTATATTCTTCTAAAGGTAAAGACTGAACGCCAAGAGAAAATGGAGGAATTTCATCAAAATGATCATACTCTTCTTCATCCACAACATCACCAACACCAACAATAGATGTTTTGCTTTGTAACACAATTGACCACTTATTATCAACATGATCAGAAACATAAAACACTTGTTTTGCCTGAGATGCAAGTATGAATGGTTCATCATGATAACCCAACCGTTCAAAATCAACCAAAGTAAAACCCAATTCATCTATCCAAACGCCTCTTTTAGTATCAACCCAACTACATTTGAATAGAGGAATTTTAAACACATTGTAATCAAGTTTCCAAATTTCTTCAATCGCACCATAATAAGACATATTAGCATCAATCAGTTTAGTATCCTTAGCACATGAATAATCTTTTGATAATGCTACTTGGGTAACCCCACTGTTTTGCACCACACTCTTTTCATCTTGTCGCTTGGTGTAAAATGTATATCCATTTATGTCATAACCTTCTTAACAACTTACAAGAAAATCAGGTCCATATGCTAACCATTTGATGGCTTCACTGACTTGAGATAAATCTTTCATCACTATATCTCTGAACCATGTGATGAATGTGGGATTGTGTTCAATGGTCGCTCATTTTTCACCCTTTAAAGGATTTTGTTCTCTTATCAGGGACATGTGTTGGTCCAAGTATGGATGTACCTCACAAAGATGTTGCAATACGAGATTATGTGCCTTATTTCGCAACTGCAAAGGTGGAGAAACTGGTTTGTACCCAATAGTACCTTTCCCGGTGAGTCTTCCTTCATGACGAGACTTAGAAACACAAATTGACTCAACATTAGCTAAATAATCAGTACAAAAATCAATGATTTCTTCAGCACCATAACCTTCAATTGTACTCCCTTCAGGTCGATACCGGTTTCTCACATATCCTTTCAATATTCCCATATATCTTTCAAATGGATACATGTACCTCAAAAAAACTGGACCACACATCTTAATTTCTCTCACCAAATGAACAATCAAGTGCACCATAATATCAAAAATAGATGGAGGAAAATACATTTCAAATTGACACAAAGTAACAACCATGTAACACCCCTAATTTTGAGATATTTAAAACTTATAAAATAAACGCGAACCCATTGATTAAATTCCCAAATAGAGCATAAAACTAAACATAGTAGTCGGGGTGCTATGCCACACCTAGGTTTGAGAACCTAGGTGCGCAGGCTAAACTAATCAAGCATAAGAAATCCTCAAACCAATACTCAATACTATCCCAAGGCACGCATGCCAACTACTGAGCTAAGACTAACTAAACTAAGCCAAGGCGCTGACTAGGGCGCTCCGAAGCTAAAGCTCATCACCTGAAAAACATTCGGTATAACAACATTCAGCGAATAATGCTGGTAACCCACTCCAATGCGTTAAGTACAATATAGGTAGATATAAGAAACTCATTTTGAAACTGGAATACATATATACTTACGAGACTCTAGTTTAAATCCAAGATCAAGACTCAAGGCATAATAATAGACTCAATATCATAGAATAAACATGAGAACTAATAGGCGTCCTAAACATGCAATGCAAGACATAATAGACAGATAAGCATGCAAATGACAAGTAAAGGCAACTAAGGCATTCAATACAACCAATTAGCATGTAGTTAACAAAGCACACAATTCATCCTCCAATCTTATACCAAGTTCCAACCTTATAGCTCCCTTCCGTCCTTATATCAGTTCTAACCTATACCTCTAGGCCGCCCTTATATCCCCACCCCTTATGCCTCCGGGCAACTACATGCCCCCACAGAAAAACCACCTTTCAACCACCAACATATCAAGATGGTGCCGCAGTGCCATTCAATGATCCGCACCTCTAGTGCCAATATCAAGGGGTTAGCGCATATAGCTCTAACATGACATCGCAGCACTTATAACCTAACCCATGCCTAAAGCAAGCAAGTCGAAGGTGGGTGTGTGCCTTTAACACAATCACCGCTATGGCTGGTACCTTTAGTACAATGACCGGGCACAAGTTGTGCCAACCGCCAACAGTTTATGTAACACCCCCGATTTTCATGACATTTTAAACTTAGATATGCAAGATAATCTAACCACAATATAAGCAAACACAGCGGAAGTCTAACTTTATAAAACTGGAAAGCGAAGAGTGTTATGCCACGTCCATACAAAATGAACGCACAGGCAACAACATCATCAACATCTTCAAACTAAAAAGGGACAAGGTCAAACCAACAACAATCTAATGTTCATCATAAAAGGCACACAGGCCCATAACAAAGCTAACAAAGTCTGAGGGAACTACACTATCCATCACTAGATCGCGCTCGCCACTACTCGGGACCTGAAAAGCACATAAATACATGGGACGATGCCCCGTCAGCGAATAAAGCTGGTAACCCACCAATACATGTTAAGTATCATACATAGATAGTATACACAAAATCATTTTCGAAACGGAATACTATATATATAAGTTCAAAACCAAAGATAGAAGTCAACCACAAGACTCTATATCACTCACAACGAGATTAAGGGAACACATCCCAAGACATCAAGAAGTAACAACGACAACACAATTAAGGCTCAAGGTACATTCTACCATCACTCAGTAGAACATCACCCGACATGCTCAACACAAGAGAATAAAGACACATAATGGCAACACATGCCTTCGTGACATCACTTATCACGAATAGAGAAACATAACAACGGCAACACATGCCTTCGTGACATCACACATCACGAATCAATAATCATTCCTTATGCCCAGTTTCAACCTTATGGCTACCCCCAACCTTATATCTAGTTCCAACCTTTACCTCAAGGACCCTTGTACTTCTGAGTCCAACCTTTTCCCTCCTGGGACCGTCGTCCCCCACCAACGACCACTAACGATTCCACCAATTTATAGTACACGAGGGTACCGATCACACAGTTTGGCAACACATGCCTCCCAAGAAAACGTGAACCCATCACACAGGTCACAAACTCCATAATTACGCCATAGCCACCATGAGGACCACTGTCGTACCTTGGTGACTAATGTCCCATACCATTAACCGTGCAATCCAAGTACAACCACACACACAACACCATCATAAGAATCAATAACCTGGTCACAAAGAAGATATGAAACCTACTCAACAAGGAAAGGATCGCAATCCGACAACAACGATGACCAACACAAGTCATCATCCACAATAGGAAAGAACAAACCACACACGCTAGCATTTAAACTCCGAACTAGCATGCTTATCAAACGGGTAAACTAAACATAGTTCCGAAGAACACACAAGACTCATCATGGTTCAACGATTCACAATGTTGAACGTTAGCACGATTCAAGACACCAAAAACCTACATGGAATCTTACCATATAGTACTAGACGTACGAAACATCAAGAAGGCACTCAAAAGCCCAACAAAAGAACATCGGGAGGTCAAAACATCAATTACCGAGTCAAAAGAATCACTGGGAACAAATCCACACACAACCACCATACTGTACCTGCGGGTGGATCCACGGGTGGACCCCCTCCCGTGGTTCCGCCCGCCGGAACCATGTCCCACGAGGTGTGTACCCCGCGGGTGGGGTGACGGGTGGAGCTCTACCCGCCGTTCCGCCTGCGGGTACAATACCCTGTATAAAAATTATCCCTTCAGGGATTTCCAACACCAAACTTAAATTCAAGTCCAAAACATGCAAAATCTCACCAAATACAACAAAATGACTTCAATAAAAGGAATAGCCGAGCAATGGCATACATGAACCCTAATAACAAGCTCTAGATATGCATTTTCACAAGACAATGCATCAACACTAACATTTCATATAGCAAAATCACATGTAGAATCCAAGAAATCATCATATAGGTAAGTAAAATAGATTTTGTAAAGCATGGGTTACCTCTTGAAGACTAAACCTTCACTTATAACAGCTCTCAAAGCTCCTAACAAGGTTCACCTTCAACACCCACTTCAAGAACATACCAAAAGACCATAAAGATCTTATCTTTAGAAAAAGATACCTTAGAAAGCACTAAAAACACAAAAGGAACATAGATCTTACCCTCCTAGATGCTCAAGAGTAGGAAAGGTGGAATCTTGGAGACAAACTTTGAAGATCTTGGAAAGCTCAAACTTAGTTTGGAGGAAAAGCTAGCTAAATTTTTAGAGAGAAGGAAGAGCTTATGTTTTGAAAGTGTAAGGGAAAGAATGAAAGGAGTCTTCTAGGTTAGCTTGGAAGTTGGAATACAATCATGGGGTGAAATGTCTTCATTACCCTTACTAAGATGAAGAAGTGTAAGGGAAGAAGGGAACTATTCTCAAAGCTTTAGGTACAACACCTTGACTTGGGTTGACTAGTCAATTACTAGTCCCCGACTATTGAATTTTCAGGAATTAAAAGAATTATTCACCAATTAGATTAGGATTAATTACTTAATTAATCCCTAAATAGAATTTGGATTCATGGGGTGTCACATCCTCTCCCCCTTAAAAGAAGCTTCGTCCCCGAAGCTTGGGTACGACGAACCAAAACAAAACGTTAGAATGAAACAACAATGTGACAAGAGCGTCAAGAATTTCCCTTTGGTCAAAACTTAAAGGATCCAAATGATACCAAAAGCAAAGAAGAAATCATGGCATTGCAAGGATTGAAAGAATTAACCAACAGAAAACATTGAGCATAACAAACTCTAAGCCAAACACAACAACTAAACTTCTAACCAACACCAAGATCTAAACCACTAACCCATAGCATAACCCACAAAGCTAACAACTCATCAAAAACTAACAAATAGGAACAAACACACAAAGTAAGCAACAAGGAACTAGCAAACGGTAGCAACAACTAAAAAGATAACGACAAGCTAAGGAAAGGTAGACGGGGTTACCACAACACCGCACTAGAACGACTCGCTCTTTGATTCATCGGTGTCCTCCTCGGACTCCTCATCATCATCTCCTCTTCGGCTCGAGCTGGCCTCTATTTGATCTAACCTTTGATGGACAGCAACAAACTGCGTCTTCATAAAAGCAAAGACCTCTTCTATCATCTAGTTTTGTTGATGTAGCAAGGTGACCACACGCTCCTCGTGCGTCATAGCATCGTGCTCTCTCTTGGTTCAGGCTTTTCTCCTCCTTCGGTTCTCTTCACTCTCCGGATCACTTTCCTCAACCTCGTCGGCTTCTCCTGCTTCCGCTTCCTCTTCATGGCCTTCTTCTTCATCATCCCCCACATCACCTCCCAAGCTCCGGAGCGCGAGGTTCAACTTTTCGACATGAATCTCGAGCTCAGCAACTAACTCATCTCTCTCCTCGGGCGTTTTCCTAGCAACTTCCTCGAGAGTGATATACTCACCGTCGTCCAACTGGAACAAGTTGCAACTTCGCAGATTAATGGCATCCAACACCATCTTTCCTACGGCTTCGGCATACAACCATCAACGCTTACACCCTTCTTGACAAAGATCCAACTCAACACCATACTGTAAGGTAGACTCTTTCGATTGTGGTCTCGACAGAAAACCATTTGTTGCAACATCAAAGCAGGCATATTAAACTTTACCATATTCTTCAGGCAAAAAACAAAGGTACACTCTAGCTTTCCCAAAAACCGACTTTTGTTGTTATTGGGCAACAAACAATCTGACACAAGCATCACCAAAATCCTTTGCTCGGCAGACAACCACTTCTTCTCTGGTTTTGAGGCTTGCGTGAAACCACTCGTTCGACCCAACAGATAACTCAAATAGTCCCGGTACCCCATGGCATCCGTACTAATCCAAGATTTACCACTGTATAAAGCAACTCCCGTAGCGTTTAAACTTAAGAGCTGAGCTAGCCTCTTTTCAGACAGAACCACTTTTACACCCCTCACCTTAGAGGTGATTTCAAGCTTTCCTCCATCATTTGTCACAACCATGTGACGATAAAACTCCTTAACTAAGCTTGGGTATGTCTTGGCCCTTATGGCGAGAAACCCATCTAACAAGCCTTGATATCTTAACATATCCAACAAAGAACTAGGAAAAGATTCCGGGTCGAAAGCTTTACCTTCTAAAACGAGATAATGGGCATCCACCCACTCAACTTTCCTTGCCAAACTTGTTCTCCTAAGCATGGTTGAAAGGTGACCCAAAGCTCAACAAAAGGACCCAGGACTTTCCTCCTCTTCTTCTTCTCTCTCGTTGACTCTCTCTCTCTCTCTCACTGATCTTCTTGGCTTTCCGGCGGACACGGCTGCTCGGCAGGTAACTCTGACGGTGGCGGCGGGACTGGAGGCGGCGGCGGCGGCGGTTCGCTCAGCGTCGACGGGGACCGGGGTGGTTGGTGAAGGCGACGGGGTGGTCTCGGCTGAACACACGGGTAGAGGGGAAAGAGAAAAAGAAATTGGGGTTTAGGGATTTTTGGAGAAATTGGGAAAAAAAGATGATTTAATTTGGGGATTTTGGGTAAAGTAAGAATTTATGGGTTAGATGGAATTAAAATTGGGTAAGGTTTAAGGAACATAATTAGCTCAAGTGGTTCAAGGGTTAGGTTTCCAAGTGATATACTCAAGTTTGAAACTCAAAGCTTACAATTAAAATCTACTTAGTTTTTTAGGCTTTACAAGAAGGAATTCTATGGATTTTTCTATTCTAAATTCAAGGAACACTTAGACAAATTTAGGTGACTCATAAGAAGGATGGTTTACAAATTATACGTATGCAAGGCTAAGGAATCAACACAAGCATGATTCATTTAAGACCTAAGACTAAAAGAATCATACATCAAGGGAAAACACGACAAGGAAAACAAGACAACTCAAGAAGACAACGAAGGAAACAAGACAACACACAAAGGCAACAAGGAATAAGATGCGTTCTAAAGACAAGGGTAGGCTAGAAAAAAGGATTACCTGCTATCTCCTCCTCAACTAAACCCTCCGTCTCCGCCTGCGATCGCCCCATCACGAAAACTCGACCCGACGGCTCCACGGCTCGAACTCCCTCTTGCTGCTCCTCCGGATCCCGTAGGTGGCAACGCCCTTTGATTGGCTTGATGGGGGCACTCAGCGATCTTATGTCCTCTATCCCTACAACGGAAACATCGGAACGCTTGACCATTGCCATCCTGACCCGCATGCATTTTCCCACATCTTCGGCACGCGAATGTCTTGACTTGACCTCCGGGCTCCGCTCGTGGTGGTCCTTGGGTTGGAGAAGGTGCATTCTTGGCCGGGAAGTTCTGTTTGGGCCTCTTGAAGTTGGAAGATCCTCCACTCTAGGTCCTTTTCCTTGCAAACTCAAAAGATCCACGCTAAAGCTGTTGCACCCGATATAAGTCCGCGACACTCACATAAGCTTCCTTCAAAGAACTCGGCTTACTCATGGTTAAGGCCTTTCGTGCCTCGTAGTTCAAACCATCTACGAACTTCTCAACTTTGGCGAGCTCGATAGGGATCAACATCCTGGCGAAGCGAGCGAGCTCTAGAAACTTCTTGTGGTACTCAACTACCGATAAAGAACCTTGTTGAAGGTGCAGAAACTCTTCATATATCGCGGCTCGAACATGCGCCCGATAGAAACTCTCACGCATCTGGTCCTTCAAGGCTGTCCAACCAAAGTCCGGCTCCTCAAGGCAAGCTGGGCCCTCGTGTATCCACCACAAGTCGGCCTCATGGCTGAAGTAGAACGTTGCAAGCTCCACTCGCCGTTCCTCTGGACACCCAACAACATAAAAGATCTTGTCAAACGTCCTCACCCACTCTTCAAGAACAACGGGGTCTTCCTCGCCCGCGAACGTCGGAGGTTTATGACCCGACATAAGGCGCTCTATATCTCTATGCCCGGCAGACTGAGGAGGTGGCACGGGATGGTTGTTGTGAAACAAGGCCTCGCTGAGGGTTTGCATAGTCTACGTAAGCTGTTGCAGATTCTGGGCAAGCTGTTCGTTCGTTGGGGTCTCCAGGGTGCGCGCGCGCTGAAGGGGAGGCATCACAAAGCTTCAACAACAACAACATTGTTACAAACAGCACAACAAACAAGCAATCAACTATAGACAACACACAGTTCACCGCGCGTCCTAAGAATCCTAAGCTTAAACACTTAGATTCTTACGGTCACTTAGGGTCTCAAACCACACTTAACCACTTAGAAGTCTAGACTCTATCATCCTAGGCTCAAACCTAGGCTCTGATGCCAACTGTAACACCCCCGATTTCCATGCCATTTTAAACTTAGATATGCAAGATAATCTAACCACAATATCAGCAAACATAGCGGAAGTCTAACTATATAAAACTGGAAAGCGAAGAGTGTTATGCCACGTCCATACAAAATGAACGCACATGCAGCAACATCATCAACATCATCAGACTAACAAGGGACAATGTCAAACCAACAACAATCTAATGTTCATCATAAAAGGCACACAGGCTCATAACAAAGCTAACAAAGTCTTAGGGAACTACACTATCCATCACTAGATCAGGCTCGCCACTACTTGGGACCTGAAAAGCACATAAATACATGGGACGACGCCCGGTCAGTGAATAAAGCTGGAAACCCACCAATACATGTTAAGTATAATACACAGATAATATATACAAAATCATTTTCGAAAGGGAATACTGTATATATAAGTTCAAAACCAAAGATAGAAGTTAACCACAAGACTTTATATCACTCACAATGAGATTAAGGGAACACATCCCAAGACATCAAGACGTAACAACGACAACACAATTAAGGCTCAAGGTACATTCTACCATTACTTAGTAGAACATCACCCGACATGCTCAACACAAGAGAATAAAGACACATAATGGCAACACATGCCTTCGTGACATCACTCGTCACGAATAGAGAAACACAACAACGGCAACACATGCCTTCGTGACATCACACATCACGAATCAATAATCCTTCCTTATGCCCGGTTCCAACCTTATGGCTACCCCCAACCTTTACCTCCAGGACCCCTGTACTTCTGAGTCCAACCTTTTCCCTCCTGGGACCATCGTCCCCCACCAACGTCCACCAACAATTCCACAAATTTATAGTACACAAGGGTACCGATCACACACATTGGCAACACATGCCTCCCAAGAAAACGTGAACCCATCACATAGGTCACAAACTCCATAATCACGTCATGGCCACCACGGGGACCACTGCCATACCTTGGTGACTAACGACCCATATCATTAATCGTGCAATCCAGGTACAGCCACACACACAACACCATCATAGGAATCAATCAACGGATCACAACGAAGATATGAAACCACACTCAACAAGGAAAAGATCACAATCCGACAACAACGATGATCAACACAAGTCATCATCCAGAATATGAAAGAACAAACCACACATGCTAGCATTTAAACACCGAACTAGCATGCTTATCAAACGGGTAAACTAAACATAGTTCTGAAGAACACACAAGACTCATCATGGTTCAACGATTCACAAGCTTGAACGCTTAGCACAATTCAAGACACCAAAAACCTACATGGAATCCTACCATATAGTTCTTGACATACGAAACATCAAGAAGACACTCAAAACCCAACAAAAGAACATCGGAAATTCAAAACATCAATTACTAAGTCAAAAGAAACACGGGGAACAAATCCCCACACAACCACCATACTGTACCCGCGGGTGGACCCCCTCCCGTGGTTCCGCATGCGGGAACCATGTCCCACGAGGTGTGTACCCCGCGGGCGGAGCGGCGGGTGGAGCTCTACCCGCTGTTCCGCCCGCGGGTACAATACCCTTTACAAAAATTATCCCTTCGGGGATTTCCAACACTAAACCTTCACTTATAAAACCTCTAAAAGCTTCTAACAAGGTTCACCTTCAACACCCACTTCAAGAACATACCAAAAGACCATAAAGATCTCATCTTTAGAAAAAGATACCTTAGAAAGCACTAAAAACACAAAAAGAACATAGATCTTACCCTCTTAGATGCTCAAGTGTAGGAAAGGTGGAATCTTGGAGACAAACTTTGAAGATCTTGGAAAGCTCAAACTTAGCTTAGAGGAAAAGCTAGCTAAATTTTTAGAGAGAAGGAAGAGCTTATGTTTTGAAAGTGTAAGGGAAAGAATGAAAGGTGTCTTCTAGGTTAGCTTGGAATACAATCATGGGGTGAAATGTCTTCATTACCCTTACTAAGATGAAGAAGTGTAAGGGAACAAGGGAACTATTCCCAAAACTTTAGGTACAACACCTTGACTTGGGTTGACTAGTCAATTACTAGTCCCTGACTATTGAATTTTCAGGAATTAAAAGAATAAATCAGCAATTAGATTAGGATTAATTACTTAATTAATCCCTAAATAGAATTTGGAGTCGCGGGGTGTCACAGTTTATTTTCCACCAATCACAATCTCATCATCATCAGTCACACTGGCCATTGCACAATGACTACGATACTCATCATCATCCAATCAATCAACACATAATCACCTTCACACTGTTGAAGGTGAGCTTGTATATTTTTGTAGTTATTAAATTTACATTTTGTTTATGTTATTATTTTGATTTTGCACTTAGTTTATTTATTTATTTATTTTGTTTGTTTTAACCGTTGGTGAGAAAAGATTAACGTCGATTGTTTGGGATCATTTTACAAAGATTAAAGTTGATGGCATATTCAAGGCAGAATGTAATTATTGTAAGAAGCTACTTGGGGGAGAGAGTAAAAATGGTACAAAACATTTGCATGATCATAACAAGATTTGTAGAATGAGGCCTCACCAACACCTTAGGCAACAAACACTGACCTTAAATAAAGACAAGGAAGGGAAATTGAATGTAAACAGTTACACATTTGATCCCATAGCTACTAGACAGGCACTTGCTCGTATGATTGTTAAGCATGAGTATTCACTTAATATGGTTGAGCATTCCGGTTTTAGGGAGTTCATGGGTTTTGCTCAACCTTTGATGAAGCTGCCTAGTCGGAACACAATTAGAGCGGATATTATAAAGATTTATGAGGCTCAAAAGACCACACTTATTGAGTCTATGAATAGAAGCTCTAGTAGGGTTGCATTGACTACAGATATGTGGACTGCAGATTATCAAAAAAAGGGATACATGGCTATTACAGCACATTTTGTCGATTACAATTGGAGTCTACATAATGTCGTTTTGAGGTATGTGCACTTTATGAAATTATTTATCTTGCAATTTTTGTATACAAGTTGACTACTTATTGTGCAATTTGTGAAATTATTTATTGTGTATTTATGTTAGATTTATTGTGTGTTTATGTTAGGTTTATTTTTGTCGAGCCTCCACATACATCATTGACTCTTTCACAAGAAATGTTGAAATGTATTTTGGATTGGAATCTTGAGAGAAAGTTGTCTGCAATAACCGTTGATAATTGTTCAACTAATGATGCTTTAATTAGGCATGTTTTGTCCAAGCTTAACCGTAAACATCTTATATTTGGTGGGAAATTTTTTCATGTGCGTTGTTGTGCTCATATCTTGAATTTGATAGTGCAAGATGGGTTAAAAGTTATGGAGGATGGATTGGAAAGAGTTAGAGATAGTGTTACTTTTTGGTTATCTTCACCAAAAAGACAAAAACTCTTTAAAGAAAGTGCAACACATTTAGGTATAGAAAACTCAAAACAGTTAGTTAGCGATTGTAAGACTCGATGGAATTCTACTTATTTGATGCTTTCTGTTGCATTGCAATACAAAGATGTTTTTTACCGTTTGGGACAACAAGAGTCTTCATTTCTTTGTGCACCATCGGAACAAGATTGGGAGTTAGCTGAGAACATTTGTGATAAACTGAAAGTGTTTTATAAAGCATCAAATGCATTTTCTGGTAGAAAATATCCAACTTCCAATGTTTTTTTCCTATTGATGTCTGAGATTAAGGTTAATTTGAGAAATTGGGTTGAGTCAACTGATTTGGTGATAGCAAATATGGCTAAGAGAATGAGTGCAAAGTTTGATAAATACTGGGAAGAGGTGCATGGAATTCTAGCTGTTGCTAATGTTCTTGATCCAAGATATAAGTTAGGAGTTGTTCAATTCTTCTTTCAAACATTTTATGGAGATAAAGTTGCATCGGAAATTGAGAGGGTTAAGACATATTTATATGATTTGTGCCGTGAATATGAGTGTTCTTCAACATCAACACCTGCAAGTAAACGCGTCCAAGTGTGTGAGACCATGACTCAAGGTGACCCAGTTAGGGATAAGTTTAAAAACTTTATGGAGGTTTCTCACACAGGTGCGAGTGAGACATCAGAGTTGGATTTGTATTTAGAGACTAAGAGGTCACCATTTGATGATGATTTGGATGTTTTATCATGGTGGCAAGTTGAAGGGAAGAAATATCCAACTTTGAGTAAGGTTGCCAAGGATGTATTAGCTATTCCAGTTTCTACCGTTGCTTCAGAATCCGCTTTCAGTACTAGTGGTAGATTGGTGTCACCTCATCGTAGTAGACTCCATCCAAATATTGTGGAGGCATTAATGTGTTCTCAAAGTTGGTTGCTTGAAAGTAAGAAATTTTATTTAAACAAATTATTTTTAATTGATTATTCATTACTTTACGTCTTTACCATACTAAAATAATATAGGTGATAGCACTGTGGAGGATTATGAAATTAATGAAGATTTACTCCTTCCTCATCAATTAGAAGTAGATGCTTAGAGGTATTTATTAAATTATACTGTTTAAAAGTTTAACTAAATATATATATCATTATAATTATATTATTCAAATTCTAATTATTTTTCAGGTTATTGAAGAAGTGTTGAGCAGTGAGGACTGAGGACCACTACGACACTATTATTATTTTAGTAATTTGAAGTTTATTTTGTTTTCTTATGTACTAATGTACTTATGTAATAAGTAATATGTCTAGACTTTGGACTTTGGAGGAGTTTGAAATAATTTGAAGTGTTTAAACATTTTATGATTATTATTTATGTTTGAAAATTGAAAGTTGGAACTTTGAAAATTGTAAGTTGGATATTTGTAGGAATTTTAGAGTTTGAATATTTTAATTTTATTAATCTTTGTATTTTGAATTTGGACATTGTTTAAGGATTAACTATATAAAATTTTGATAATATTAGTCTTTATTTTTTTTATTAAAAAAAATTATCTTTTTTTAAAGTAGGCATAAATAAAAACGGGGCAGGGATTCCCCGTCCCCGAAAAATCCCCGCGGGTAAGGGGATGGGGAATAATTCCCCATCCCCGTCGGGGAACGGGGCGGGGACGGGGAGTGGGGAAAGAATTCGGAGGCGGGGGCGGGGAACCCATTCCTCGGCCCCGCCCCGCCCCGTTGTCATCCCTAGTTGTGCCAAACTTCGGTATAGTTTTCCAATATACACCATTAGTGTTAGGAAACACACAACAAAAAATGCACAAATACACCAAAAAACGCACTATTAGGTACGCATCACCAAAAACCTACATTAGGTATGCATAAAAGCACACACAGTGTTCGAAAATGCACGATTAGGTTTGGAGAGGAATGGTGTATTTTTTTTGGGTGTGATGTGCGTTTTGTGATGTATTTTAGCATTTCATTGTTGTGAATTTTC
Organism: Ipomoea nil; assembly: GCF_001879475.1. Classification (NCBI taxonomy): domain Eukaryota; kingdom Viridiplantae; phylum Streptophyta; class Magnoliopsida; order Solanales; family Convolvulaceae; genus Ipomoea; species Ipomoea nil. The sequence goes on from NW_017617183.1 coordinate 287,867, forward strand.
CTAAAACTATTGCTGCCTTTGTTAACACTATTGGTGCGTTTTTAAGCGGCCGCACCAACCGCATGTTAAGGCGATGCTGCATTTGAGCAGAAGTACATATATATATATGTATATATATATATATATATATATATATATATATATATATATATATATATATATATATATATATATATATATAAAAGTATGTATGTATAAACTTAGGATTAGTTACCCGATTACCCTATTTATATGAGATTGTAAGATCAAATCATAGTCTTCCATTTAAGAAAAATTAATTAATGGTCATGATTTATCATTTTTTTTTTCTTTTATTTAAGATAGAAATTAATTGTTAGGGGTGATATAGTAATTAAACTGGTATTTAATTATATTATAATTGATGGCAAATCTTTTGCATGTTTATAGGGTTCTATTCATGATAGTAATACAACCAACAATGTTGTATTTTTTTACCGCACATGCTGGGTTGTACAGTTGTGCACACACCTCCCCAACCATACACACGATTACGCCACCCCTTTTCTGCACACACCTTACTAACTTGCACACTTCGTAATTCACCCATTTCTGCCCTGCATTAATATTCCGAAATGACACAACACCCCAACTTCATTGTTGCACAGACGTGGCACATGTGTTGCACACTGTGCAGCCCAATTATTAAATCAATGCAAATACTACATAATAGAAATGCACACAACCTCACTCACCACCACAATCGTTGACTTAATTGACTAACTGTAACACCCCCGAATTTTACCAATATTTAAAATCTTAAATAAGAGATAGACAGTCCAATCATTAATCATTAAATAAAGCGGAAGCTAAACATAATTCGGGTAGTGCTATGCCACACCTATACCAAAAGATAGGTGCACAGGCTACAACTAAAATCATTGTCAAATGTCTACGGCTCACAGGCCAAAGAGTATACTAAGGCAAAACGAGAGCTAAACTAACTACGGTCCACATCTAGCGTGCTCTTCATTCTGATCAAAACCTGAAAAGACAAGGGATAACACCTGGTCAGCGAATTATGCTAGTAACCCACCAATACGCGTTAAGTAAGATTATATATATATATATATATATATATATATATATATATATATATATATATATATACATACATATATATTGTATACATATATATATATATATGTATACAATATATATGTATGTATATATATATATATATATATATATATATATATATATATATATATATATATATATATATATATATATATATATATACATATATATGTATGTATATATATGTATGTATATATATGTATATATATGTATAGATATGTATATATATATATATATATATATATATATATATATATATATATATATATATATATATATATATATATATATATATGTATATATAGGGAAGGGTTCAGGTGCGGGTATAGCTTACCTTGCGATTGTGCGGTTAGATCTGAGCTGTTGATCAAATTTAGATCAACGGCTCAAATCAATAAAAAAAAAACGCGTGTCGGGAAGAAGATAGCGCCTACACAGCGTCTACACAAATGATAGCGTCTACACAAATATTACCGTCTACACATAGCGTCTACACAAATGATAGCGTTTGCACAACCTCACACACATTAAGTGCAAACCCCACACACATTAAGCACAGCCTCACGCACATTAAGCACAAACCCCAGGCACTTTAAATATTAACTTACAGATTTTAAGTTTCAACAACTATTGACATTAAGCACAACCTCATGCATATATATATGTATGTGTGTGTGTGTGTATTTATATATGTATATATCTATATATATATATATATATATATATGTGTGTGTGTGTGTATATATATATATATACATATATATATATATATATATATATATATATATATATATATACATATATATATGTATATATATATATGTATACATATATATATATATATATGTATACATATATATATATATATATGTATACATATATATATGTATACATATATATATATATATGTATACATATATATATATATATGTATACATATATATATATACATATATATATGTATACATATATATATATATATATATATATATATATATATGTATATATATATATATATATATATGTATACATATATATATATATATATGTATACATATATATATATACATATATATATATATATATATATATATACATATTCAAAACCGTTTGAGACAAGGGAATAAAGTATATATCATTTCAAAGCCAAAAGAAGGAAACTTCAAGGAACACAATTCACACTCTCAACAAAGACCAACGACTACAATACACAAGCCAACAAGGATCACAATCGACATATTCAACAAGAACCACAATCAACATACTCAACAAGGACAGCAACCTACCATCTTAATGGTAGAGTTCTCAACAGACATGCTCATAAGCAATAACACAACAATCACATAATGACAAGTTTCACGTTTCAACCTTATGCCCTGTTACAACCTATGGCTACCCCCGACCTTATCTCAGTTCCAACCGTTACCTCCTAGTGGCACCCTGTACTTCTGAGTCCAACCTTATTCCGCCTGGGATCGTCGTCCCCCACCAATATTTACCACCAATCTCATAGTATTACCCCCGATCTCTCAGTACACGAGGGTACCATTACACAACACAATATTACCACCGATCTCGTGAGCAAAGCTCAAACAATATTACCACCAATCTCATTCATAGTTACACATCGTCATCATCAATAGGATTGAGGCTCATCAATAGCCCAATCAAGCATCAACAAAGGGTGCAATCAAATGTACACGATCACATCATGGACATCAATCAAGAAGTTTCAATGATAGACATGAAACAATACTCAACAACAACAATGGACTTCAATCCAACATCAACACGATTGGCAACACAAGTTGCCAATCCTCAAAGGAACGGACAAACAACGCATACTAGCATCAAAGACAACAATCTAGCATGCTCATCAAACGGGTAAACCAAATTGGTTCCAACAAACCTCAAAGACTTACATAAATCCAACGAATCACAAAGTTGGACCATAAGCACGATGCAAGACATCGAATCCTAACATAGATACTTAGGACATCGCTCTAGACATACGAAACATCAAGAAGACACCAAAAAGCTCAACAATCCAACAAAAGGAGGTCAAAACATCACACACCGAAAGATGGAACCACGGGAAAAACAACATCCAACCTTCCACCGAGGTTGTACCCCGCGGGTGGAACCATGGGTAGGTTATAACACCCCGTGTTATGGCCCCTAACCCAAACTAATTATTTAATTACTTACCCTTAAAAAAGAATTGAATTCCAATAATTAATTAGGAAGGGTCCACCATACACCATGGACCCTTATTCCTAAACCAAAACCCTTAGTCCTATAAGGAACAGAATAAGTAAATCCCTACCATTCATGTAACACCCCAGATTTTCAAGACATTTAAAACTTATATAACAAGGATAACGTCTCATTAAATCCCAAAGTATAACATAAGCGTACGGGGTGCTATGCCACACCTAGGCTAGAGGACCCAGGTGCACAGGCTATCTAACTAATATCCTCCGAAATATAAATGCATAACATGGCACGCAGGCCGAAAGGGAAACTACTCTACTTCTACGCTCCAGTCTAGCGCGCTCCAGTGCTCTAATCCTCTGTGCCTGAAAGCCAAATATATCTGTTCAGCGAGAGATACTAGTAACCCACTCCAACGCGTTGAAATACAATACATATAGAGATATATATAGATATACGAAAACCATTTTGAGCATGAAGATATATCCTACGAACTCTAGCTTTTAGGACCGGGAATGACTTGACAGATAAGGCTGGGCACAAGCAACAGTTATAACAAGCGTATACAATCCACAGCAGGCAAGACAGATAAAGCTGAGCACAATTAATAATCATAACCCAACATAAACAATCCCCAGCATAAATCCCATAGTCACATCCCCCAAGATACTCATAATCACAACTCATCCATATCTCATCACATAGCACACTTTGTTGGCGCTATAGGACCAATCGCATGCCCATACATGAGGGTCAGCGCATATAGCTCTGACACGGCCCCGCAGCACTGTAACACCCCAGATTTTCAAGACATTTTAAGCTTATATAATAAAGGTAATATCTCATTACATCCCAAAGTATATCATAAGTGTACGGGGTGCTATGTCACACCTGGGCTAGAGAACCCAGGTGCACAGGCTGTCTAACTAATATCCATTGAAACATAATGCATAATATGGCACGTAGGCCGAAAGGGGAACTACTCTACTTCTACACTCCAGTTCTAGCGCGCTCCAGTGCTCTAGTCCTCTGTGCCTGAAAGCCAAATATATCTGTTCAGCGAGAGATGCTGGTAACCCACTCCAACGCGTTGAAATACAATACATATAGAGATATATATAGATATACGAAAACCATTTTGAGCATGAAGATATATCCTACGAACTCTAGCTTTAAAACCGGGAATGACTCGACAGATAAGGCCAGACACAAGCAACAGTTATAACGAGCATATGCAGTTCACAACAGATAAGGCAGATAAGGCAAAGCATAAACAATGATCACAACCCAACATGAACAATTCCCAATATAAATCCCAGAGTCACATCCCCCAAGACACTCGTAATCACAACTCGTCCATGTCACAGCGCATAACACACTTTGTTGGCGCCACAGGACCAATCGCATGCCCATACATGAGGGTCAGCGCATATAGCTCTGACACGGCCCCGCAGCACCCTGCCCCGTATCGCAACACAGAGGGGTCGATCGCAACCGACCGATGAACCGCAGCTCATCATAGTGTTTGATCGCAACCAAACAGTGGACCGTAGCCCAAGAGAATGTCATCTGACCGCAGCCAGGAAAAAGGACAAACCGCAGCTCGTATAGAAACGTTTGATCGCAACCAAACGGTGGACCGCAGCCCAAGAATATCAATCTAACCGCAGCCAGCTTCTGAATCGCAGCTCAGGATCACCAATCCGATCGCAACCGAATTGGGGTAACACACACGTAACACATAGCAAGCACATGCAACCCACATTACACATTAGGAAGGGGGAGAAAACGTATAACAAAACCTATGCGTGATCCATCACTTACTAAGAATAGTCCTAAGGGGTTCATACTTCTTCCTCCTAAGTCAACGGGATACCAATTCCACTAGCATGCAATATAATAGACTCATAAACCTACGAACGGTACCCGAAACATCAAACTAGACATAGGCACGATAAACGGAGTTCGTTGGGACACCACGGGGAACGGGGAACATCAAACGGGGAAGCCGGGATCCCAAGGTGGGGGAATTTCCAGCGGGTAGCCGGTGGGTGGGGGGCCACCCGCCGGCTGCCCGCCGGTTTTACTGTTCCGGGCAGCGGGTCGCCGGCGGGCAGCTGCCCACCCGCTGCCAGGCGGTGATTCTCGGCACCGGGTAGGTGGCGGGTCCCCTACCCCCCACCTACCCCCCACTGACTCTTTTTCATCAATTGCGCCCCGGAAATCGTTGTGGAACCCGAAACCATGCTTAGACACTTTACAACGCAATTAACGACAACACGTAGACAATTAACGGATCAATTATGAGAAACGAACGGCACATAACCTATCATGCTTTTCTAAATATAATCAACACCCAAACATGCGATTTCCCCACCCGATAATCCAAGAATAAAATCATACGATACAACCTAGGGTTCTAATCACTTTTATATCAACAAGAATACGGTTCGTCTTCTAATTGCAAGATTCGGTAAGAATAACACATAAACCTCAAGAGCATCACACAATTATCAAGAACGACACATAATCATCAAGAACTCCATATAATTATCAAGAACACCATAATTATCAAGAATCTCCGAATATCAAGATCACCCATGGAATAATCCCATCAATCATCAATAATAATATCACAAATCATCAATACACAATAATATGGGGAATCCTACGGGGGAAATCATAGCTATGAAAATAGGTTTTGTTGAGACATGGGTTACCTCTTAGCCTTAATTAATTCCTTGGCTATGAAGGATCTTTCTTTAAGCTTCCTTGCTTTCTTGATTTCTCCTAAGGGGATTCTTGGAGCTCTTTTGGGGTGGTGGGGCGTTATTTTTGTGGGAAGTTCTAGGTGCCTCCTAAGTCCCCTATTTATATATTTAGGAGTCCTAATTAGGAACTAATATTATAGGCTCGCTAATTCTATTCCTTTTGGAACTAAGGATTGGGTTTAGGGGTTGGGTTTATATATGAGGGCCCATGGACTATGGTGGGCCTTTTTCCCTAATTAATCATTATGATTTATTCTTTCTCTTGGGCTATTGATTAATTAATTAAATTGTTTTAGGGGCCGTAACACGGGGTGTTACACTCTCCCCCCTTACAAGGGGCTTCGTCCCCGAAGCCCGGTGTTAAAGTCCATCGTTTCACCCCTAGACACCTCGTAGCTCGGCATCCTGATTAGGGTTGCGGCCTTACGTTTGTCTTGGCTTGGGGTAGGCTGAACTTTTGATGGTGTTGTGATAAAGAAGTTTTCGGTTGTACCTCGGTTTCCTGCGCTGGAATTGGGTGCACCGCGAGTGCCCAAGGCGGCCTCGATTGCTGCTACTCTTTGATCGAGTGCGCGTGTGGAGCGAATCAAGGATGAGAACCCTTCTTCCATGATTTGATTCTGCCGGTCGAGTTGTGCGAGTATGCGTTCGTTGACCGAACCCTCGTCTTGTCCCCTCGAGCTCCCTCCTGGCTGTGGGTGCACTGACGGGTTAGGCCCGTCTTCCTCCTCTTGTCCCTCATTTCCCTCCGTACCTCCGCAATCTTGCATGGCTGGCTTGAGCTTTTTGTTGGAGATGTCCAACCGATCAACCAATTCCCTACGTTCCTCCTCGGGTTTTTGGCAAATTTCTTCGAGGGTGAGATAGTGTCCTCCTTCGGTGTAGTAGATGTCGTTGCGGCGGAGGTTTTGGGCATTGAAAACCATGCCATTGGCGGTTCTGACCTCGGTGTGGCTTAGGTCTACCCCCTTTTTCTCCATGATCCAACTTAGGATCATCCCGTAGGATAGGCTAAGCCGGTTGTTTGTCTTGCAGAACTCTATGTGCTTTAGCATGAGTGCCGGCAGGTTGAACTTGATTTTGTGTTTTAGGAGATACACAAAGGTGCACTCCAAGCTCCCCACATCCTTGCTCTTGTTATTGGTGGGCAAGAGGCTATCGGTTACAATCATAACCAATATCTTTTGCTCCGCCGATAGCCACTTTCGGTTTGGTCGAGTGGCCGAGGTGAACCCGTCCTCTTTCCCGAGTAGGTACCCGAGATAGTCCTTGTATCCCGTAGTTTGGGTTTCAATCCACCCCTTTCGGTCATAGTTAGACACACCCGTGGTGGTCAATTTCAAGAGCTTGGTCAACCGGCCTTCGGAAAGCACAATTTCCTTGCCACGGACCTTGGTGGTGATCTCTATCTTGTCACCCCGTTTTGTGGCCACAAGATGTTGATAGAACTCCTTCACCAATTCGGGGTATGTGTCCCCTTTGATGGTGAGGTATGCATCTAGGAGTCCCTGGTGTTTAAGCATATCGACCAATTCCGGAGAGAATTGGTCGGGTTCAAGACTTTTACCTCCGATCACGGTGTAATCGGCGTTGTTCCATTCCGGGGTGCGGATTCCGAGGGGCTTTTTCGGCATCGTGAATCTCTCTTTGGTGGTGAGAAATTCCGGTAAAATTTCCGGTAGCCTTTCCGGTGAACCTCCGGCGAATTTTTCCGGCGGGGCGGCGGGGCTCTAGCGTGTCTTTCCCAGTGGCCGAGCGTGCGGCGATTCGTGGTGCTCTGGTGGAGGGCCGGTGATGGTAGACGATGGCCTTGGCGAGGGAGAGAGGCGGCTTCGGGGCGGTGCGCAGCAAGGCAGCGGGCGGTGGCCGGGCGGTCTTCGGGTGAGGGCGGCTGGGCGCTGTTGCGGTGGTGCAGCGGCGCGGGCTGGCGGGAGGCGGTCAGACGGTGGCGGCGTTCGTGCGGCGGTGGCGTCGAGTGGTTTGAGGGTGGTTGCTATGGTGGGGCGGCGGGTTGTGTGGGAGAGAGAAGGAGAGGGAGTGGGGAAGGTGAAGGGGAGGAAGAAGAAGAAGGGTTTTTGATTTGGGGGTTTTGTGGGTTTTAAGGACTTGGAGGGATTTAACAAGGGGTTATCCCCTTAAGGTTTCAAGAAACACTCATGGTTTAGTGGTTGGGACTTGGACTTGTAAATGTGAGGTCTAGAGTTCAATTCCTAATGGTGACATTAGGTATTTCCTTGTGGTGTGGTCTTCCTTTGTCTTTTTCCTTATTTTGTCCTTTAGTGGGGGAAGGGTTGGGTTGACGATATAACTTGTGCTTTATCTTCGTAGTGGAAATTGAAGTTTGACCAAAGATCTTTATTCATAATACTTTCGAAGTAGCTAAGCTAAATAGACATAATATTTTCGAAGTATTTAAGCTAAATAGGTGGTCCATACGATACAAGGGGTGGTTACAAGGGGTGTGATGGTTTATCCTAGACAGAATTCGTTTTCTGGGTTTTCCTCGGTGGGATCCGTATGGTCCTCGTTTTCCGGGATTGGGTTTTCCCCTTCTAGGTCTCCTTTGTTTCCGAGTTTGGCTTGCGTGTGACTCATAACGAATACCTTTCCGGGAGCGCCGTAACTCCCTTGATGATCGGTGCCCCCGTGTTGACCCACGGTGGTGGGGCGTGGTCTTTGGGGTCGAGTGCACTGGAAGGCCTTGTGTCCTTCCTCTCCGCAATTGAAGCATCGCCAGGGGTTGCCTGCGCAATCCTTGCCCCTATGGCTTTTGTTGCATCTCGGGCAAGGGAAGCTTCTTGGATTAGCTTCGTTGCTTCCCAGGGTCGGTCTTTGGTTGGTCGGGTTGTTCGTCCTTGTGCCGGTGTCGTTTCTCGTGCTTTTCACTGGCGGTGCCCCACTTCCGGTGTTTCTTCTTCGTATTTGTTCCTGAACTCCGCGTTGGAGTAGTTGGATCCGATAGAGATTCGCGGCACTGGAGTAAGCCTCGTTGAGGGTCCGAGGTTTGCTTACCACTAGCGCCTTTCGAGCTTCGAAGTTGAGGCCCGACACGAATCTCTCTATCTTGGTTACCTCGGTGGGGACTAGCTCTGGCGCGAAGCGTGCCAGCTCGAGGAATCGTTTATGGTATTCTACGACGGTGGCCGTTCCTTGTTTTAGATGAAGGAACTCTTCGTACATGGATGCTCTCACGTGGGTTGGATAGAATCTCTCTCGTAGTCGTGTCTTGAGGTTCTCCCAATTGAACCCCGGTTCTTGTTGATAGGTGGGTCCCTCGTGGATCCACCAGAGGTCGGCCTCGTGCCCGCAGTAGAACGAGGCTATCTCTACGCGGCGTTCCTCTGGGCATTCCACTACTCCAAAAATCTTATCAAGCGTCCGGATCCATTCTTCTAGGATCGCGGGATCCTCTTCTCCCGAAAACGTGGGTGGTCGGTGATTTGAGACTTGTTGGGCGACGTCCGAGTTTGCGTTTCATGGAGGCGGTGGGGGCCTGTTGTTGCGAAGGGCCGCGTCACTTAGTGCCTGTGCGACCTGTGTTAGTTGCTGTAGAGTTTGGGTCAAGGGGTCATTAGTGGCGGGTTCCGGAGTCCTTGATTGCCTTCTGTTCGGTGCCATGCTATCGTCTTTCTGGTCAGTGTTTATAAGAATGTTAAGTTAGAGTTCGATGCACTTCTGATGGAGTGATAAGTGGGGAAGGGTTTTAGAATGGGGAAGGGCAACGTGTAGGGAAGTTATGTGTAGGTTTCACAATCTCACCGCGCATCCTAAGATTCCTGAGTCCTATGTTCCTAGGTACTTAGAGTTCAAGCCTGACGTCCTAAAGTCCGGTCTTAAGAGTCTTTTCCTAGGGTATAACTTAGGCTCTGATACCAACTGTAACACCCCAGATTTTCAAGACATTTTAAGCTTATATAATAAAGGTAATATCTCATTACATCCCAAAGTATATCATAAGTGTACGGGGTGCTATGCCACACCTGGGCTAGAGAACCCAGGTGCACAGGCTGTCTAACTAATATCCATTGAAACATAATGCAAAATATGGCACGCAGGCTGAAAGGGGAACTACTCTACTTCTACGCTCCAGTTCTAGCGCGCTCCAGTGCTCTAGTCCTCTGTGCCTGAAAGCCAAATATATCTGTTCAGCGAGAGATGCTGGTAACCCACTCCAACGCGTTGAAATACAATACATATAGAGATATATATAGATATACGAAAACCATTTTGAGCATGAAGATATATCCTACGAACTCTAGCTTTAAAACCGGGAATGACTCGACAGATAAGGCCAGACACAAGCAACAGTTATAACGAGCATATGCAGTTCACAACAGATAAGGCAGATAAGGCAAAGCATAAACAATGATCATAACCCAACATGAACAATTCCCAATATAAATCCCATAGTCACATCCCCCAAGACACTCGTAATCACAACTCGTCCATGTCACAGCACATAACACACTTTGTTGGCGCTACAGGACCAATCGCATGCCCATACATGAGGGTCAGTGCATATAGCTCTGACACGGCCCCGCAGCACCCTGCCCCGTATCGCAACACAGAGGGGTCGATCGCAACCGACCGATGAACCGCAGCTCATCATAGTGTTTGATCGCAACCAAACAGTGGACCGCAGCCCAAGAGAATGTCATCTGACCGCAGCCAGGAAAAAGGACGAACCGCAGCTCGTATAGAAACGTTTGATCGCAACCAAACGGTGGACCGCAGCCCAAGAGTATCAATCTGACCGCAGCCAGCTTCTGAACCGCAGCTCAGGATAACCAATCCGATCGCAACCGAATTGGGGTAACACACACGTAACACATAGCAAGCACATGCAACCCACATTACACATTAGGAAGGGGGAGAAAACGTATAACAAAACCTATGCGTGATCCATCACTTACTAAGAATAGTCCTAAGGGGTTCATACTTCTTTCTTCTAGGTCAACGGGATACCAATTCCACTAGCATGCAATATAATAGACTCATAAACCTATGAACGGTACCCGAAACATCAAACTAGACATAGGCACGATAAACGGAGTCCGTTGGGACACCACGGGGAACGGGGAACATCAAACGGGGAAGCCGGGATCCCAAGGTGGGGGAATTTCCAGCGGGTAGCCAGTGGGTGGGGGGCCACCCGCCGGCTGCCCGCCGGTTTTACTGTTCCGGGCAGCGGGTCGCCGGCGGGCAGCTGCCCACCCGCCGGCCACCCGCTGCCAGGCGGTGATTCTCGGCACCGGGTAGGTGGTGGGTCCCCAAGAATAAAATCATACGATACAACCTAGGGTTCTAATCACTTTTATATCAACAAGAATACGGTTCGCCTTCTAATTGCAAGATTCGGTAAGAATAACACATAAACCTCAAGAGCATCACACAATTATCAAGAACGACACATAATCATCAAGAACTCCATATAATTATCAAGAACACCATAATTATCAAGAATCTCCGAATATCAAGATCACCCATGGAATAATCCCATCAATCATCAATAATAATATCACAAATCATCAATACACAATAATATGGGGAATCCTACGGGGGAAATCATAGCTATGAAAGTAGGTTTTGTTGAGACATGGGTTACCTCTTAGCCTTAATTAATTCCTTGGCTATGAAGGATCTTTCTTTAAGCTTCCTTGCTTTCTTGATTTCTCCTAAGGGGATTCTTGGAGCTCTTTTGGGGTGGTGGGGCGTTATTTTTGTGGGAAGTTCTAGGTGCCTCCTAAGTCCCCTATTTATATATTTAGGAGTCCTAATTAGGAACTAATATTATAGGCTCGCTAATTCTATTCCTTTTGGAACTAAGGATTGGGTTTAGGGGTTGGTTTTATATATGAGGGGGCCCATGGACTATGGTGGGCCTTTTTCCCTAATTAATCATTATGATTTATTCTTTCTCTTGGGCTATTGATTAATTAATTAAATGGTTTTAGGGGCCGTAACACGGGGTGTTACAAGCACCCTGCCCCGTATCGCAACACGGAGGGGTCGATCGCAACCGACCGATGAACCGCAGCTCATCATAATGTTTGATCGCAACCAAACAGTGGACCGCAGCCCAAGAGAATGTCATCAGCCAGGAAATATGAACCGCAGCTCATGTAGAAACGTTTGATCGCAACCAAACGGTGGACCGCAGCCCAAGAGTGTAAATCTGACCGCAGCCAGCTTCTGAACCGCAGCTCAGGAATAACCAATCCGATCGCAACCGAATTGGGGTGTCATGCACACATAACACATAGCAAGCACATGCAACCCACATTAACACATTGGGAAGGGGAGAAAGCGTATAACAAAACCTATGCGTGATCCTTCACATACTAAGAATGGTCCTAAGGGGTTCATACTTCTTCCACCTAGGTCAACGGGATACCAATTCAACTAGCATGCAATATATAAGACTCATAAACCTACGAACGGTACCCGAAACATCAAACTAGACACGGCACGATGAACGGGGTCCGTTGGGACACCACGAGGATCGGGGAAACATCAAACGGGGAAGCCGGGGTCCCGAATGGGGGAGATTTCCAGCGGGTAGCTGGTGGGTGGGGGGGGGGGCTTCCCGCCGGTAAGCACTGTTCTGGGCAGCGGGTCGCCGGCGGGCAGCTGCCCGCCCGCCGGCTGCCCGCTGCCGGAGATGTCCCTTCTGACTCTTTATACCCCCCACCTACCCCCACTGACTCTTTATACACAAAACGCCCCGGGAACCATTGTGGAACCCGAAACCATGCTTAGACACTTTACAACGCAATTAACGATCAACACGTAGACAATTAATGGATCAAATACGTACGGCATATAACCTATCATGTTTTTCTAAACATAATCGACACCCAAACATGCGATTTCCCCACCCGATACACCAAGAATAATATCATACAATACAACCTAGGGTTCTAATCACTTTTATATCAACAAGAATACGATTCGTCTTCTAATTACAAGATTCGGTAAGAATATCACATAAGCATCAAGAACATCACACAAGCATCAAGAACGCCAACAAGAACATTAACCTAGGGTTCTAATTACTTTTACATCAACAAGAATATGGTTCGTCTTCTAATTACAAGATTCGGTACAAATAATACATAAGCATCAAGAACGCCATACAATTATCAAGAACGACATATAATCATCAAGAACTCCACATAATTATCAAGAACACCATAATTATCCAGAATCTCCCAATATCAAGATCACCCATGGAATTATCCCATCGATCATCAATAATAATATCACAAATCATCAATACACAATAATATGGGGAAATCCTACGTGGGAAATCATAGCTATGAAAATAGGTTTTGTTGAGACATGGGTTACCTCTTAGCCTTAACTAATTCCTTGGCTACGAAGGATCTTTCTTTAAGCTTTCTTGCTTTCTTGATTTCTTCTAAGGGGATTCTTGGAGCTCTTTTGGGGTGGTGGGGCGTTATTCTTGTGGTGGGGATTCTAAGTGCCTCCTTGTGTTCCCTATTTATATATCTAAGAGTCTTACTTAGGCCTAATTACTATAGGTTTGCTAACTCTATTTCTTTTGGGATTAAGGATTGGGTTTAGGGATAAGGGCCCATGGACTATGGTGGGCCTCCCTAATTAATTGTTGTGATTTAATTTTTTCTCTTAGGTGATTAATTAAATGATTTAATTGGTTTTAGGGGTCGTAACACGGGGTGTTACAATTCAGACCCTAATTAGGACTCTTAGATATATATAAGGACATAGGAGGCACCTAGAATTCACACCACAATAGATTCAACCACATAAGAATTCCCAAGAATTCCCCCTATCACCAAACGTAGGAGAAATCAAGAAGAGGAGATCTTAGAAAAAGAACCTTAGTAGCCAAGGATTCTAAATTAAGGCTAAGTGGTAACCCATGTCTCAACAAAACCTATTTTCCTTGCTATAATCTTCTTCTTTGGCTCCATTGATATGCAATTCTATGATTTTGTCTTGATAAGGCTTTTGTGATGATTATGAGATAATCTTGATGTTTATGAGATGATCTTATGTGTTGATCTTGGTAATCTTGATGTTTATGAGAGGGTCATGATATTTGTGTGTTCATCTTAATAATCTTGATGTTCTTGATTTTAAAGATAAAATTATAATATTGTGCTTTAAATATGATTAGAGCCCTAGGGTAAATTGTGGATTTTGTGTTATGATATTCTTGATATGTTTGGGCTGGATTTTGCATGTTCGGGTATTGGGTCTTGATTATGTTCAGAAGTCATGTTAGGATGTATTTAATGTGATTTTTTTTATCTATTACTTGATTACGTAGTGTTGTCGTTTGTGTTTAAACGTGTTTGGATATGGTTTCAGGTTCCACGAAAGATCCCGGGACCAATCTATTACAAAAGAGTCAGTGGGGGGTAGGTGGGGGCAGGGGTACCTGCCACCTACCCGCTGCTCCAATAAGGCCGCCGGCAGCGGGCAGGGGACTGCCCGCCGGGCACCTGCAGCCCAGTGATGCGTCGTCGGCGGGCAGCCGGCGGGTGGTCCTCCACCCGCCGGCCACCCGCTGGAATTCCATGTGGAAGTTGGTGGTTTTCCCCGTTTGATGTTTCCCCTTGTCCCGTGGTGTCCCATTAGACCCCGTTTGTCGTGCCTGAGTCTAGTTTGATGTTCCGTTTACCGTTCATAGGATGAAAGAGTCTTATGTATTGACTTGTATCCCGTTGGCCTAGGTGAAATATGTATGAACCCCGTAGGCATATTCCTAGTAAGGTGGTTGACCACGCATAAGTTTTTTATACATGTTTTCCCCCTCCCTTCGTGCTAATGTGGGTTGCATGTGCTTGGCTATGTGTTATGTGTGCATGATACCCCAATTGGTTGCGATCAATTGGCCATACGAGCAGTTGGATGGGTTGAGAACCATCGGCTGTTAACTAGGCCGGTTGCGATCGGTCAGGTATATAATATATATATATATATATATATATATATATATATATAGGGCTGCGGTACACCGTTTAGTTGCGATCAAACGTTATAAATGAGCTACGGTTCTTCAATGAGGTTGCGATCAGATATACACATACTACCCGGGCTGCGGTCCACCGTTTGGTTGCGATCAAACGTTACTATTTGAGCTGCGGTTCATCGATTGGTTGCGATCAATCCCCTTGTGCTGCGGTACAAGGCTGGGTGCTTGGGGCCGTGTCAGAGCTATATGCCCTGACCCTCATGTATGAGCATGCGATTGGTCCTGCGGTACCACCAAAGTCTGTTTACGTGTTGAGATAATGATTGGATACCGATATGCTGGATAAGCTTATGACCTTAGGGTGTATGCTAGTATCTTTATATGCATGATATAACTGATGAATGTGCTTACCCTTACGTGTTGAGTCTATTCTTGGTTTTAAATTAGAGTCTCATAAGTATATATATTTTCCAGCTTAAAAACGGTTTTCCTTATATATATATATATATATATATATATATATATATATATATATATATGTATACCTATACCTATATTGTATTTTAACGCGTTGGAGTGGGTTACCAGCATTATTCGCTGAACATATATATTTGGCTTTCAGGCACAACTGAGTAGCTCCGGAGCGCGCTAGAGGACCCGAAGCCTAGTTTGTTAGTTTCCTTATCGGCCTGCGTGCCATGATGATGTATTGACACTGTTTTAAGGATGTTTAGATTGTATAGCTTGTGCATCTGAGTTTTCCAGCTCATATGTGGCATAACACCCGAAACACTTATGTTTAGTTACGCTCTGTTTCAAGTTTTATTGATAGTAATGCCTTTATTTCATAAGCATTCAAAGTTTTAAATTTTAGGGGTGTTACAGTTGGTATAAGAGCCTAAGTTTGACCCTAAGATAAGACTCTTAAGACAAAACTTTAGGACATTAGGCTTGAACTCTAGGTATTTAGGGACTTAGGATTCAGGAAACTTAGGACGCGCAGTGAGATTATGGGTTTACCTGTCATTACATGCCTAACTTTCCCCTCACTCTATTCTACACTTAATTTAGGAATTCCCCCTACGCTTATCGCATCAAGGTAAGGGTGCAACACCCTAACTCACCATTACGATACACATTGGCTCTGTAGACCGTCAGCATGGCACCAACCAGAAGACAATCAAGAACCCCCGAACCCTCTGCTCACGATCCTCTAGCTCAGAATCTACAACAACTAACTCTTGTCGCCCAGGCACTGAGCGACGCAGTCCTCCGTAACAACAATCGACCACCACCACCACCAAACAGAAGCTCGGATGTTACTCGACAAGTTTCAAATCATCGGCCACCCGTCTTCTCAGGAGAAGAGGACCCCACGATCCACGAAGAATGGATCCGAACCTTTGACAAAATCCTCGGGTTAGTGGAATGCCCAGAGGAACGCCGCGTAGAGATAGCCTCATTTTATTTCGGACACGAGGCTGACTTTTGGTGGATCCACGAAGGACCCATTTATAGGCAAGAACCGGGATTCAACTTGGAGGGCCTAAAAGCACGACTGCGAGAACGGTTCTACCCCACACACATAAGAGCAACCATGTACGAGGAATTCCTCCACTTAAAACAAGGGATGGCCTCCGTCATGGAATACCACAAATGATTCTTCGAGCTGGCTCATTTCGTGCCCGAATTAGTTCCTACAGAGACAACCAAGATAGAGAAGTTTGTGTCAGGCCTCAACTTCGAAGCCCGAAAGGCCCTAATTGTGAACAGATCCCGAACCCTCAACGAAGCTTACACCAGCGCCGCCGACCTCTATCGAATCCAACTACTACAACGGGGAGTTTAGGAACAGATCCGTAAAAGGAACACAGGAGGTGGGGCGCCACCTGTAAAAAGGATTAGAAACGATGCTAACACAAGGCCAGGCAACCCAGCTGTCCAAGGGCCGCCCTGAGGAACAACGAAGCAAATACAAGACCCTTCCTTTGCCGAAGATGCAATAAGGACCATAGAGGCAAGGACTTCTTGGGAAACCCCTGGTGATGCTTCAACTGCGGAGGAGAAGGACACAAGTCCTTCCAGTGCACTCAACCCCCAAACTCACGCCCTACAGTCATGGGACAACAAGGTGGCGCAAGTAACCAAGGGAATTACGGTACTCCCGGAAAAGTGTTCGTCATGAGCCGCACCTAGGCTGATCTTGAAGACAAGGGCAACTTCGACACGGAAAACGTGGCCCTAAGAGACTAGGATCCCGCAAATCAATCAGAAGAAAATCAAGAAGAAGAATTCTGCTTAGGATGACCGGTGAACCCTTGTAAACCACCCTCTTAGTAAAATCACTTGTTTAGTTTAGTTATTTAGGAATTTTTATAAATAAAATACAAAGTCAATTAAATTAGTGTGAGAAGAAGGACTAACATCCCCCATAGATTCACGAGTCAAAAACTCAACACATAGTGGAGGCGAAAGCCCGACAAGGGAATCCGGTCAAACCACTTGCCACGTTGGGTCAAAAGAAGGATAGGAAAAACCCAAAGGATGCACAACAAAAAGGACTAATACAGCCAATAGGGATTAAACCCTAAACCTCCCACTTATAATGCCAAGTTCTTAACCACTAAACTATAAGTGTTTCTTGAAACCTCAAGGGAACACTCCCTTCTTAAACCCCTCCAAATCCCTAAAACCCATGAAATCCCCAAATCAAAAACCCTTCTTCCTCCCTTTCCTCCCACACACTCACCCTCTCTCTCCCTGTCTCTCTCCTCTCCACGCCGCTGGAACCCCCAAGGAGCACCACGGTCGCACACCCCGCCAACAGCCACCATCGGCGACCGCCCGTCAACCACCGGCCAGCACCGCCACCCGCACGACTACCGTCGCCGCCCTGTGAGCCACCCACCGTGAGACGGCCCGACTGCCACACACCGCCCATCGATCACCCGACCACACCCCACTGTCGTACACTGCCTCCGATCCCGCCAAGGCCTGTCGCTCTATCGCCGTCACCCCGAGTCGCCACCGAAGCTGAGCTTCGGCGCCACTCTCATCGCCGGAACCCCGCCGGAGTCTCACCAGAGCCTCGCCGGAAAAGCATCACCGGAAAACACCACTTCTTAGAAAATACTCGCAATGCCGAAAAAGCCGTTGGTACCCGAACCCCGGAATGGAACAACACTGACTACACGGTGATCGGAGGTAAAACTCTCGAACCCGACCAATTCTCTTCGGAGTTGGTCGATTTGCTTAATTTCCAAGGGCTTTTGGATACCTATCTCACAATCAAAGGAGATACGTACCCCGAGTTGGTGAAGGAATTCTATTGCCACTTGATAGCCACCAAACGGGGGGACAATTTGGAAGTCACCTCCAAGGTCGGGGGAAAAGAAATAGTGCCCTCCGAGGGCCGCTTGGCCAAACTCCTGAAACTGACCACCACGGGTGTGTCAGACTATGACTGAAAGGCATTGTAACACCCCTGATTTTCAAGACATTTAAAACTTAATAATAAAGGTAACATCTCATTAAATCCCAAAACGTAACATAAGTGTACGGGGTGCTATGCCACACCTGGGCTAGAGAACCCAGGTGCACAGGCTGTCTAACTACTATTCTCTGAAATATAAATGCGTACTATGGCACGCAGGCCAAAAGGGAAACTATACTACTTCTACGCTCCAGTTCTAGCGCGCTCCAGTGCTCTAATCCTCTGCGCCTGAAAGCCAAATATATCTGTTCAGCGAGAGATGCTGGTAACCCACTCCAACGCGTTGAAATACAATACATATAGCAATATATATGTAGATATACGAAAACCATTTTGAGCAGGAGAATATATCCTACGAACTCTAGCTTTAAAACCGGGAATGACTCGACAGATAAGGCCAGACACAAGCAGCAGTTATAACGAGCATATGCAGTTCACAACAGATAAGGCAGATAAGGCAAAACATAACAATAATCATAACCCAACATGAACAATCCCCAATATAAATCCCATAGTCACATCCCCCAAGACACTCATAATCACCACTCATCCATATCACAACACATAACACACTTTGTTGGCGCCACAGGACCAATCGCATGCCCATACATGAGGGTCAGCGCATATAGCTCTGACACAGCCCCGAAGCACCCTGCCCCGTATCGCAACACGGAGGGGTCGATCGCAACCGACCGATGAACCGCAGCTCATCATAATGTTTGATCGCAACCAAACAGTGGACCGCAGCCCAAGAGAGTGTGTTATCTGACTGTAGCCAGGAATTCGCACCTGACTACAGCCAGCCTCTGAACCGCAGCTCAGGAAAGATGTCACCTGATTGCAGCCAGGAATTCCCATCTGACTACAACTAGCTTCTGGACCGCAGCCCAGGATACCGTCATCCGACTACAGCCAGGAATTCCCATCTGACCATAGCCGGCTTCTGAACCGCAGCTCAGGATAACCAATTCGATCGCAACCGAATTGGGGTAACACGCACACATAACACATAGCAAGCACATGCAACCCACATTACACCTTGGGAAGGGGGATAAAACGTATAACAAAACCTATGCGTGATCCATCACTTACTAAGAATAGTCCTAAGGGGTTCATACTTCTTCCACCTAGGTCAACGGGATACCAATTCAACTAGCATGCAATATAATAGACTCATAAACCCACGAACGGTACCCGAAATATCAAACTAGACATAGGCACGACAAACGGGGTCCGTTGGGACACCACGGGGATCGGGGAAACATCAAACGGGGAAGCCGGTGTCCCGAGGGGGGGAAATTTCCAGCGGGTAGCCGGTGGGTGGGGGTTCACCCGCCGGCTGCCCGCCGGGCAATACTGTTCCGGGCAGCGGGTCGCCGGCGGGCAGCTGCCCGCCCGCCTGCTGCCCGCTGCCGGAACAGTGTTCTCGGCCGTGGGTAGGTGGCGGGTCCCCTACCCCCCACCTACCCCCCACTGACTCTTTCATCAAATTTTCGTCCCGGGAACCGTTGTGGAACCCGAAACCATGCTTAGACACTTTACAACGCAATTAATGACGACACGTAGACAATTAACGGATCAATTACGAGAAACTAACGACACATAATCTATCATGCTTTTCTAACTATAATCAACACCCAAACATGCGATTTCCCCACCCGATAATCCAAGAATAATATCATACGATACAACCTAGGGTTCTAATCACTTTTATATCAACAAGAATACAATTCATCTTCTAATTGCAAGATTCGGTAGGGACAACACATAATCATCAAGGATACCAATTAATCATCAAAACATCATAATCATCAAGAACAACACATAATCATCAAAACCCCAATTAATCATCAAGAACATCATAATTATCAAGAAACTCCCAATATCAAGATTATCAAGGTTCCTCATGGAATCATTATATCGACATCAATAATAATCATCATCAATCGCCATTTACAACAATATGGGGGAAACCCTAAGGGGAAATCATAGCTATGAAAATAGGTTTTGTTGAGACATGGGTTACCTCTTAGCCTTAATTAATTCCTTGGCTATGAAGGATCTTTCTTTAAGCTTACTTGCTTTCTTGATTTCTTCTAAGGGAATTCTTGGAGCTCTCCTGAGGTGATGGGGCGTCTAGGCGTGTGGGGGGTTCCGGGTGTCTTCTAAGTTCCCTATTTATATATTTAAGACTCCTAATTAGGGCCTGAATGGTATGGGTTTACTAATTCTGTTCCTTATAGAACTCAGGGACTTGCTTTAGGGATATGGTTCCATATTAATTAAAGCGGATCCTAATCACAATCTGAATAGTAAAAGGCCTACTTCCTTTATTCCTAATAGATAACTAGGTCTAGGATTCCTAATTAGGATCTAAATAGTAAAAGGTTTACTATCTTTGTTCCTAATAGGCTTAAGCCTCTAATTTAGGCAAGGGTCCACGGTTCATGGTGGACCCTATTAATTAATTAAAGGGGAACTTAACATAATTAATCATATTTAATTATTATTAGCGGGATTAATTAAATAATTAATCCAGGATTAAAGGCCGTAACACGGGGTGTTACAGGCATGGATCGGTACCCAAGGCACGGGGTACAAGGATTACCTCGGGTACCTACTAGGAAAGGAAGATGGCTTCACTTCGGCCACCCGGCCAAACAGGAAATGGCTGACCGCCGAACAGAAGATACTAGTCATGATTGTAACTGACAGCTTGTTGCCCACGAACAACAAAAGCAAGGACGTGGGTAGCTTAGAGTGCACCTTTGCCTATTTCCTTAAGCATAAGTTCAAGTTCAACCTACCCGCCCTTATGCTGAAACACATGGAATTTTGCAAGTCTAGCAACCGACTTAGCTTACCCTACGGGATGATCCTAAGTTGGATCATAGAAAGAAAAGGGGTCGACCTAAGCCACACAGAAACCAAACCCGTGAGCGGAATGGTTTTCAACCCTCGAGGAGGTTTGCCTGAAGCCCACAGAAGAACGGTGAGAGTTGGTTGACCAGTTGGAAATTTCCAACAAGAAACTAAGACGAGCAATGCAAGAATGTGGGAAACAAGAAGAATAGGAAGAAGATAGCGAGCCTACCCCACCTGCACCCGCACAAGAAAGAGGGAATCCGGAAGGCCAAGACGAAAGGTCCGTTAATGAGCGCATCCTCGCGCAACTCACCCGGCAGAACCGAATCATGGATGAAGGGTTCTCATCCCGAATCCTCGCAACACACTCACTGGATCGGAGAGTGGCGACAATCGAGGCCATGTTGGGCGAGCACGGGGCATCTAGCGCGGGAGCAGGAAACCGAGGTAGACCCAAACTTTCCAAACACCACCTCACCAAGCTACACTCTACGCCCAGCAAACGACACGTGGAGCCACATTTCCTAAATTTAGGAGGCCAAATACGTGACGTCCAGGGGCGAAAGAATGGATCCATGCTTAGGTTTCGGGGACGAAGCCTCTTGTAAGGAGGGGAGGGTGTAACACCCCGTGTTACAACCTCTAACCCAAACTAATTATTTAATTACTTACCCTTAAAAGAGAATTGAATTCCCTTAATTAATTAGGAAGGGTCTACCATAGACCATGGACCCATATCCCTAAACCAAAACCCTTAGTCTTATAATATATAAGGACATAGGAGGCACCTAGAATTCACACCACAATAGATTCCACCACACAAGAATTCCCAAGAATCCCCCCCGATCACCAAACGTAGGAG
Organism: Ipomoea nil; assembly: GCF_001879475.1. Lineage (NCBI taxonomy): Eukaryota > Viridiplantae > Streptophyta > Magnoliopsida > Solanales > Convolvulaceae > Ipomoea > Ipomoea nil. The sequence continues at coordinate 310,135 of NW_017617183.1, forward strand.
AAATCAAGAAGAGGAGATCTTAGAGAAGGAACCTTAGTAGCCATGGATTCTAAATTAAGGCTAAGAGGTAACCCATGTCTCAACAAAACCTATTTTCCTTGCTATAATCTTCTTCTTTGGCTCTATTGATATGCAATTCTATGCTTGTGTCTTGATAAGGCTTTTGTGATGATTATGAGATAATTTTGATGTTTATGAGATGATCTTATGTGTTGATCTTGATAATCTTGATGTTTATGAGAGGTGCATGATATTTGTGTGTTGGTCTTGATAATCTTGATGTTCTTGATTTTAAAGATAAAATTATGATCATGTGCTTTAAATATGATTAGAGCCCTAGGGTAAATTATGGATTTTATGTTATGATATTCTTGATATGTTTGGGTGATTTTGCATGTTCGGGTATTGGGTCTTGATTATGTTCAGAAGTCATGTTAGGATGTATTTAATGTGATTTTTGATCTATTACTTGATTACGTAGTGTCGTCGTTTGTGTTTAAACGTGTCTGGACTTGGTTTCGGGTTCCACGAAAGATCCTGGGACCAATCTATTACAAAAGAGTCAGTGGGGGGTAGGTGGGGACAGGGGTACCCGCCACCTACTCGCTGCCCTAATAAAGGCGCCGGCAGCGGGCAGCCGGCGGGTGGTCCTCCACCCGCAGGCCACCCGCTGGAATTCCATGTGGAAGTTGGTGGTTTTCCCCGTTTGATGTTTCCCCGTGCCCCGTGCTGTCCCATTGGACCCCGTTTGTCGTGCCTGAGTCTAGTTTGATGTTCCGGGTACTGTTCATAGGATGAAAGAGTCTTATGTATTGCATGCTAGCCGAATTGGTATCCCGTTGGCCTAGGTGAAGGATGTATGAACCCCGTTGCCATATTCCTAGTAAGGTGGTTGACCACGCAAAAGTTTTATATACATGTTTTCCCCCTCCCTACGTGCTAATGTGGGTTGCATGTGCTTGGTTATGTGTAATGTGTGCATGACACCCCAATTGGTTGCGATCAATTGGATATACAGGCAGTTGGATTGGTTGAGAACCATCGGCTGTTAACCAGGCCGTTTGCGATCGGTCAGGTATATAAGTATATATATAGGGTTGCGGTCCACCTTTTGGTTGTGATCAAACGTTATAAATGAGCTGCGGTTTATCAATCTGGTTGCGATCAGATATACACATACTACTCGGGCTGCGGTCCACCGTTTGGTTGCGACCAAACGTTACTATATGGGCTGCGGTTCATCAATTGGTTGCGATCAATCCCCTTGTGCTGCGGTACAAGACAGGGTGCTCCGGGGCCGTGTCAGAGCTATATGCGCTGACCCTGATGTATGGGCATGCGATTGGTCCTGCGGCACCACCAAAGTGTGTTTACGTGTTGAGATAATGATTGGATACTGATATGCTTGATAAGCTTATGACCTTAGGGTGTATGCTAGTATCTTTATATGCATGACTATAACTGATGAATGTGCTTACCCTTAAGTGTTGAGTCTATTCTCGGTTTTAAATTAGAGTCTTATAAGTATATATATCTTCCGGCTTCAAAATGGTTTTCCTTATATATATATATATATATATATATATATATATATATATATATATATATATATATATATATATATATATATATATATATATAGGGAAGGGATCAGGTGCATTTGTTGCTTCCCGTGCGGATGTGCGGTGGATTAATGTGCGTGAGATTTATACTTAATGTGCGTGAGATTTGTTCTCAATGTGCCTGAGATTTGTACTTAATGTGCGTCATGTTAATATGCTTGAGTTTTGTACTTAATGTGCTTGAGTATTGTGTTTAATGTGCGTGAGATTTGAGCTTAATATGCGTGCGTATTTCAAAATTACGAGCTCAGAAGGAAGCAAAACAGAAACTCACGCACATTAACGTCCAAGCTTCTTGTTACTTCTTCCTTCAATTTAGCCATGGATTCTGGATTATCAGCTACCTTCAGTGCAGTTGAATGTTTACGTAAATGACGCACGCACAATAAAATTTGCACAGTAGCTAAGTATGGATTTCTGTTGTATTATTCCTATAATTTTTAACCACCATAGCTCGCCCCCGCATCATCGTCATCAGGGAGGGGGCAAATGACTACTGGGGATGGGGAAGAAGCTGACATCAATATTTTCTGCTGCATTTTACACATTCACGCACATTAAGTACAAATCTCAGGCACAATAAACATAACACTCATGCACATTGAGTACAAATCTCACGCACATTAATCCACCGCACATCCGCACGGGAAGCATTCACCGCACGAGAACCTTTCACTATATATATATATATATATATATATATATATATATATATATATATATATATATATATATATATGTATATACCTATATTGTATTTTAACGTGTTGGAGTGGGTTGGCAGCATTATTCGTTGAACAGATATAATTGGCTTTCAGGCACAGATGAGTATCTCCGGAGTGCGCTAGAGGACACGAAGCCTAGTTAGTTAGTTTTCTTATCGGCCTGCGTGCCATGATGATGTATTGACTCTCTTTTGAGGATGTTTAGATAGTATAGCTTGTGCATCTGTGTTCTCCAGCTCCGATGTGGCAACACCCCAAACACTTATGTTTAGTTACGCTCTGTTTCGGGTTTTAATGATAGTATTGCCTTTATTTCATAAGCATTCAAAGTTTTAAATTTTAGTGGTGTTACATAGGTCCCTACCCGCGGTACCCCCTGCCGGGTACAACTCTCCACGCGCGGGTGGGGCGGCGGGTGTACAGGTACCCGCCGTTCCGCACACGGGGAACACAGCTGAACACAAATAATTCCCTTCGGGGAATTTCATCTCCAAGGTCAAGTTCATGTCTAAAACACCCCAAATCTCACAAATAACAAGGAAATGACTTGAACCTAAGAATAGATCAAAGAACAACATTCAAGAAACCTAGATACAAGCTCTAAACATGCATTATCACAAGATCATGCATCAAATCACTCACAATCATCAAAAATCATCAATAGAAGTCAAGAATCATCAATACCAAGTATAAAATAGGTTTTGTAGAGCATGAGTTACCTTTGTAGACCAAAACCTTCTTCCTTCCAACCCTCCTAAGCCCTACATGGAAGCTCTTCTTCATCACAACCTTCTTACACAAGCCAAACCACTAGAAAACACCAAACTTAGATAAAGACACCTTAAAGCTAACCAAAAACACTAAATGACTTTAGATGTTACCCTTTTCTTAAGCTGGGAAGATAGAAAGGTGGGATCTTGGGATGAATCTTTGCAAGATTGGGTGAGGTCTTTCTTGGCTTGGGGAAGAAGACAAGTTCTTAGAGAGAAGGGAGAGAAAAGTTGTCTTGCTATAGTGAGGGAATGAACTTTAGGTTTGGGTAGGGTAAGGCTTCAAGACCAAGTAAGGAGAAAAGACCATCTTACCCTTACTTTTCCTAGAAAGGCTTAGGAAGACTCCAAAGATTTAGGTACAAACATCAAAGCTAAAGGTACTCCTTTTTGACTTAAATAAATTGACCAAGGAGTTGGTAAATTTTGGTCCTTCGACTATCAATTTAGGAAATTAACAAGGGTAACTTAGGATTAATTATTCCATTAATACTATTTAAAGGATGGGATGTTCGGGGTGTCACACTAACCCTAGCCCCCCTCCCATTACATCGCCCACCTTTATCACCATTGCAAATACTATAAAACAAACATACGTTGTAACACCCCACTTTTTCTAAATCTTAATTACAATTCTAAACCACAATTAACATAAACAAAACAACGGATAAATGACTTAATAAGAAAACTTGTGGAAATGTCACCGCCACAACCACCACCCCGTGGTGATTGCACAGGCTAAGGGTAGAACTAGAAATAAAGATAAATTACTAACATCCATAAATTTAACCGAAAGTCATAAGGGGAAAAAAGACACCCAGAAGTCTACATCATCAAACATCATCAACATCATAAGTCTATATATCCGACCAATAACATCATGATAAAAGTAATAAGAGTTTAGACTTCTATAACTACTAGACTAGTGTAACACAATCACTTCTCAACGCTGGGCCCACCTGAAAGGGGTTTTACAAACAACACATAGACAAATAGGAAAACACCCGTTAGCACGAAGTAAGTATAACCACACTCAACCCTATAAAGTACTATAGAATATACTGTAGAAAAACATTTGTTCGCTTACTAAGTCAAACAATCTCAACACATAAACAATTGTAGATACAACACAGACTTTCTATATGCTTGCAACTTATAATATCAACAGGCATGCTTCAATACAAATGACTTAACAACATAAAGATTTCAACACATAAATATCTCAACGATCTCATCGTAATGAACTTATGCTTACAAGCAATTTCACACTATTAAACAATACGAAAACTATCGTCATGCTTTCAAGTTCTCATCATGCAAACTGGATATACAAGACTTCAAAATGTAACTAAAGCAATTATGCTCGGTATATAATCTTGATTCATCATTCTCATTATGAAATCTCATACAATACTCTACTCAAATGCAATCTCGTGCAATACTATACTCAAATGAAATCTCGTGCAATACTATAAATGTACTCAAATGCAATCTCGTGCAATACTATAAATATACTATACACTCGTTGTAAAATAGAATACTTTCTGTGGAGGTCTCATTGAGTCATAAATGACTTGCTTTCTTTCTTTCTTCCCTTAGAGTAACAATGACTCACTTCTTACTTTCTTAGAGTCGCAATGACTCACCCTTTCTTTATAAATGGACGAGGAAGGAACTTCACCATAGTGTGAACGAAACTATCCGGGCACAGCGTCTAGCCGACCTAATACTCTGCTCGTCAACCGAACCACTCTCTTGGTTCTATTCTCAAACTCTGTGGAATCAGGTATCGAACTATTAGCATGCACACCCCCTGACCAGGATTCCAAGCCTGGCGGGCAGTTTCCAACCTCGTAACGTGGGAATACACCGCGTTACATATACTGGGACCACAATGTTCATAAAATCATCCGAGAGGACATAGTCCAAACGGGGTCCTCCAAAACCTCACCAATATGGATAATATATAAATATATCTCTCATGCATGCAACATCTCAACAACTTCTCAATGCATCAAATAATGATATACCACATGCTTATGGATTTTGAAAGTAATACTTAGGCTCACGTTGGCCACTTATGCACTTTTTAAAACATGATATACTCGAGATGCAAAAATACTCTACAACATGCTCCAAATCCATGTATATAATTCATAAAAATTCTCAAGAATACAATCTCATGCTAGGCTTGCAACATAATAAATTTTATATAATTCCATCATCAAAATATACTCCAAATTCCATTGATCAAATAACACATTCTAGTCATGCTTTTCTAATAAGTCATATTCTCAAAGTGATCATGCTTCTCTACTCAACACAAAAATAACATCAGGAAACAAGGCAAGACATTTCTCTTTCACAGTGAACATCAAAATACATACTGTGTAGCAAAATCATCAATAAATCCTTCATAACATGCTCATTTCTAATCGAGACGGCCCTGAGGTACCTTGCCATAAGGGCCTATGACACCTGGCCCGAAACGACACGTAGCTAAGCCACAAGGGCCCCGCCACTGCACAGAACCTACTCAGAACATACTGAGGGACCAGGGGTGGGGCTCCTCATGAGCCGTCCCCCTAAGGCCGTAACAGAGCCCGGCCTAGGAAACGACCTTCTCCTAGCGTCGTGCCCTAGGCCCGGTTGGGCACGGCTCTAGCCGGCGGCCCCCTTGATGGGCTGTGGCTAGGGCCGCTACTTTCTTCTGGTGCACACTGTGTGTGCACCAGATGATTCATTTCATCTACAAAAACACTTTCAAGGAAGTCCAACACATCCAAAACATTATCAACACATCATAAACAAGTAATAGGTCACTTCCTAGATCAAACACAACAAGAATCCAACATTTCTACTCATTTCTATTAAAAAATCTAGGCTTCACAAAGCCAAAAATGAAGAGGGAGTCCATGGGGTTATACCTTTTTTGCCTCTTCTTCTTGTATGGATCCCCTCCTCCTCTCTAATTAACTAGCTCGTGCTTCACTTCCTAAACTCCTCAAACAAACCATACAAACAACACATAAGGGAGGAACCTCAGGGATTCAAGGCAAAGAGATGAAAACCATATGATGGAAGATGAATGGTGGCTAAGAAAACTTACTGTGTTTTGTTTTCTCCTTCTACACAGAGCTCAAAGAGAGGCAAAGAAATGGGATCAGAAGACAACATTGGAATAGTGAGGCTTTTATAGGGTCCAAAACCCTATGTTGATCATCAATGATTGGTTGAGGGCAAAGTGTTAATTTTGGTGGTTGTTCTAATGAAATCAGACAAGGTTGTAACACCCCAGATTTTCAAGCTATTTTAAACTTATAAAATAAAGGTGAAATCTCATTAAATCCCAAAACATAATACAAGAGTACGGGGTGCTATGCCACACCTGAGCTAGAGAACTCAGGTGCACAGGCTAACTAACTAATATCCTCAATAATATAACACATAAACATGGCACGCAGGCCGAAAGGGAAGCTATCTACTTCTACGTTCCAAGTTCTAGCGCGCTCCAGTGACCTACTCTTCTGTGCCTGAAAACCAAATATATCTGTTCAGCGAGAGATGCTGGTAACCCACTCCAATGCGTTGAAATACAATACATATAGATATATATATATAGATATATGAAAAGTCATTTTGAACATGAAGATATCTCCTACGAACTCTAGCTTTTGAAACAGGGATAGACCAAACAGATAGGGCTAAACACCGACAACAGTTATACCAAGCATATACAGTTTACAACAGGCAAGACAGATAAGATAAGCACAATTAATAATCATAACCCAACATATACGATCTCCAGTACAAATCCCATAGTCTCATCCCCAAGATACTCATAACAACAACTCATCCATGCTTCATCACATAGCACACTTTGTTGGCGCCACAGGACCAATCGCATGCCCATACATGAGGGTCAGCGCATATAGCTCTGACACAGCCCCGCAGCACCCTGCCCTGTCTCACAGCACGGAGGGGTCGATCGCAACCGACTGATGAGCCGCAGCTCTATATAATATTTATATACCTGACCGGTCTTTACCAGCCTGGTTAACAGTTGGGATGGTTCTCAACCCATTCAACTGCCCGTATAGTGGACCTTTGTCCTATATAATATTTATATACCTGACCGGTCTCTACCAGCCTGGTTAACAATTGGGATGGTTCTCAACCCATTCAACTGCGCGTATAGTGGATATTAGTCCTATATAATATTTATATACCTGACCGGTCTCTACCAGCCTAGTTAACAGCCGGTATGGTTCTCAGCCCACCCGACTGCCCGTATAGCCCGATTGATCTTCAACCAAGTCGGGGTAACATGCACACATAACATATAGCAAGTACATGCAACCCACACTAACACATTGGGAAGGGGGAGAAAACGTATAACAAAACCTATGCGTGATCATTCACATACAAAGAATAGTCCTAAGGGGTTCATACTTCTTTCACCTAGGTCAACGGGATACCAATTCAACTAGCATGCAATATATAAGACTCATACGACCTACGAACGGTACCCGAAAATCAAACTAGACATAGGCACGATAGACGGAGTCCGTTGGGACACCACGGGGGTCGGGGGAACATCAAACGGGGAAGCTGTGGTCCCGAAGTGGGGGAATTTCCAGCGGGTAGCCGGTGGGTGGGGGTCACCCGCCGGCGTTCTACAAATCCGGGTAGCGGGTGCCCGGCGGGCAGCTGCCCGCTGCCGGCGTTGCCCGATTTGGCCGCGGGTAGGTGGCAGGTCCCCTACCCCCCACTGACTCTTTCTCATCAAAAACGCCCCGGGAACCTTTGTGGAACCCGAAACCATGCTTAGACACTTTCAAACGCAATTGATAACACACGTAGACAATTAATGGATCAAAATCAAGAAGCAAACGGCACATAACCTATCATGCTTTTCTAGTCATAATAAACACCCAATCATGCGAAATCCCACCCAATATACCAAGAATAATTCCATACAATACAACCTAGGGTTCTAATCATTTTTAAATCAACTAGGACACAATTCATCTTCTAATATCAAGATTCGGGTAAGAATATCATATAAACATCAAGAACATCCTACAATCATCAAGAACATCATATAATCATCAAGAACGTCATATAATCATCAAGAACACCATAATTATCAAGAACCTTTCATCATCAAGATCAGCCATGGAATTATCCCATCAATCATTAATAATAATAATACAAATCATCAATACACAATAATATGGGGAAATCCTACGGGGGAAATCATAGCTATGAAAATAGGTTTTGTTGAGACATGGGTTACCTCTTAGCTTTAATTAATTCCTTGGCTATGAAGGGTCTTTCTTTAAGCTTTCTTGCTTTCTTGATTTCTTCTAAGGGAATTCTTGGAGCTCTTTGGGGTGGTGGAAAGTTTATTGTGGTGGGGGCGTTCTAGGTGCCTCTTAAGTCCCCTATTTATATATTTAGGAGTCCTAGTTAGGAACTAATATTATAGGCTTGCTAATTCTATTTCTTTTGGGACTAAGGATTGGGTTTAGGGATAAGGGCCCGTGGACTATGGTGGGTCTTTCCTAATTAATTATTGTGATTTAATTCTTTCTTTTGGGTAATTGATTAAATGATTTAATTGATTTTAGGGATCGTAACACGGGGTGTTACAAAGGTCTTGGAGGGTTGTGGTCTACCAAGATTCATGGACCAAAGACTAGAAAGGTGGTTTTAAATAGTTTAGGGATCAAAATGTATTTTTCCAAAAATGATTTCCAACCAAACACTTGGTTCAGATTTCTCCCAGTCTCACTCAGATTGGTTTCTCAGTTAAAACTTGGTACGGGATGTACCCGAAAATTTAGGATTTTGGAATAAAAAATAGATTTTGGTGTTGAATTAATTTAAAAATGTGTTCAAAATAATTTATTCGAACACCAATCGATCGCAAAATTTTTAATGGAGTGAAAATGGAATTTCTTAAAATTGGATTTATTAAATTAAAATTTTGGGTTGTTACATACGTACACTGTAGGTCATCTCCATCGTACCACACACACCCATTGAGTGCAACATGTTGTAGCCAAACATTCACACACTGTAGAATATAAGATAATATGGTTGGTGTGTGCACTCCTTTGGTGGTCACACTGCACACATTGTTAAATAACCAGCCTATGATTAGCGTATGCGTATGTAGTACGGTTAAAACGCACAAAATCTTCAGCATAAAACTGTAACATCCCAAATTTTTAAAATAATTAAAAGCTTATATAAATAACGCAAACTATCATTGATCATCCCAAATAGAGCATAAGTAATCCGTAACTGTAACACCCCGTGCTACGACCCCTAAACCCAAATTAATTAATTAATTACTTAGCCCAAAAAGGGAGTTAAAATCTACTAATTAGCTAAAAGGGGGTCCACCATGGTCCGTGGGCCTTTATCCCTAAAGCCAACCCCTTAGTCCTATAAGAAATAGAATTAGTAAACCCATGCCACCTAGACCCTAATTAGGACTCTTAATTATATAAATAGAGGCATAGGAGGCACCTAGAATTCACACCACAAATAATCTCTCACCACACAAGAAGTTCCAAGAATTCCCTTAGGAGAAATCAAGAAAGGAGAAATCTTAAAGAAAGATCCTTCATAGCCAAGGAAATTAATTAAGGCTAAGAGGTAACCCATGTCTCAACAAAACCTATTTTCTTCGCTATAATCTCCTTCCTTGGCCTCCCTCTATATTCTTGTGTCTCAATTGAATTCTTCTATGATAATTATGTTATGTTCTTGATGATTGATAAAATGCTTTATATGCTTTCTTGATAATCTTGATGATCTTGATGTTAAAAGGAAGTTCTTGATTATGATGTGATGATTCTTGACGAATCTTGATATTTTCTTGATGTTAAAGATAAAATATGTTCTTGATGATTTGGGTGGGATTAGAGCCCTAGGTCAGATTGGGAATTTGTATTGTGACGTTCTTGATTTATATTTGGGTGGAATTTCGCATGTTCGGGTGTTGTTTACATTAGAAATCGTAATAGGATAAGACCTACATGATTCTTGCTTTTGATCCGTTAACTGCTTACGTGGTGTTGTTATTTGCGTTTAAAAGTGTCTAAGCATGGTTTCGGGTTCCACGAAGGTCCCCGAGACGAAATTATGGTAAAGGAGTCATTGGGGGTAGGGGAACCCGCCACCTACCCACTGCCCAGAAAACACCGCCGGGCAGCGGGTAGCTGCCGGGCAGTCGCCTGCTCGCCGGCAACCCGCTGCCGGAACAGTGAATTCCGGTGGGCAGCCGGCGGGTGACCCCCACCCACCGGATACCCGCTGGTCCATACCCCCACCCCGGGTCCCTGGCTTCCCCGTTGGATGTTCCCCGTTCCCTATGGTGTCCCAACGGACCCCGTTTGTCGTGCCGGAGTCTAGTTTGGAATTTCGGGTACCATTCGTAGGTTAAACGAGTCTTAGGAATTACATGCTAGTTGAATTGGTAACCCGTGGACCTAGATGAAATTCGTATGAACCCCTTAGGAATTATTCTTAGTATGTGAATGATCACAGGTAAGCTTAATTATATGTCTCCCCCTTCCCTATGTGAATTATGTGTTATTATGTGCTACTGTGTGTTACGTGATGCATGACCCCATCTTGGTTAATATCAATTGGGGTATACGGGCAGTTGAATGGGCTGAGAACCATCCAACTCTTAACCAGACCGGTTAAGACTGGTCGGGTATATAAATATTATATAGGACTTAGGTCCACTATACGGGCAATTGAATGGGCTAAGAACCATCCTAACTGTTAACCAGGCTGGTAGAGAACGGTCAGGTATATAAAGATTATGTATAAGACTGAAGGTCCACATGGGCCTCGGTGATATGACCCACCGACCTGGACGCGCCAGGCAGTGTGAAGGGCCAACAAGCCGAGGAAGGCTGTAGTCCACCGACCTGAGTAATCAGGCGGTGTGTAGGGCTATGGCTGGCTACGATCCACCGATTGGTGGGACATCGGTATGTAGGACCGTAGTCTCCGAGGATCTTTTCCCACCGACTGAGTTTAGCTCAGCGTTGTGTCGGGCTTGATCCGCTACGGTCCACTGATTGTGCGCATCAACGGTGTGTAGGGTCGTAAGTCCCCCCTTGTAAAGGGGATCGCGGTCCACCGACTGGGCGCGTCAGTGGTGTGTCAGATCGTGGTCCGACGTTGAGTTCGTCAGCGGTTCTCAAAGGGTTGGTTGCGATCAACTCCCCTCGTAACGCAGTACTAAGGTAGGGTGCTGCGGGGCCGTGTTAATGCTATAAGCATTAACCCTCATGTTCGGGGCATGCGATTGGTCCCGTGGCGCCATCAATGATTATGTGATATGAATGATGATTGGATGATGATGTGGATTGGAATTGAGAAGTGGCTTGTGACCGTAAATGCGTATTCCTTATGATGTTATTTCTACTTAACTGCTTATTGTTGTCTGATATGCTTATCCCGATTTGCTGAGTCTATTCCTGGTTTTAAAACTAGTGTCTCTTAAGTATATATCTTCCTTCTTCGAAATGATTTTTGTATATCTATATATATATCTATCTATACTATATTTCAACGAGTTGGAGTGGGTTACCAGCATCTCTCGCTGAACAGATATATTTGGCTTTCAGGCACAGAGGAGTAGACACTGGAGCGCGCTAGAGATTTGGAGCGTAGAGTAGATAGTTTCCCTTTCGGCCTGCGTGCCATGCTTATGTATTTACATTATTGAGGATATTAGTTAGTTAGCCTGTACACTTGAGTTCTCTAGCTCAGGTGTGGCATAGCACCCCGTACTCTATTATATTATGTTTTGGGATTTAATGAGGATTTTCCTTTATTATATAAGTCTAAAAAGTTGAAAAAATTTCGGGGTGTTACAGTTGGTATCAGAGCTTAAGTTTGACCTTAGGATAAGACCAGACCTTAGGACATTAGGCTTAAAGCACTAGGAGTTCAGTAAGATAGGATTTAGTTATTTAAGGACACAGGAACTAGGGACCTTAAGACACACGGTGAGATTGTGAGCCTACCTATCATCACGTAACCTCCCCTCACTTTATCCCTCATTAATTTAAAAGACTCCCCTTCGCTTATCACACCAAGGTAAGGGTACAGCACTCTAACTCAAACGTTACAATAAACATTGGCTCTATAGATCAGCATCATGGCACCAACCAGAAGACAATCAAGGACTCCGGAACCCGCTACACAAGACCCCCTGGCTCAAACCCTGCAACAACTAACCCAAGTCGCCCAAGCACTAAGCGACATAGCTCTCCGCAACAACCGACCACCACCACCTCCACCAAATACAAACTCAGAAACCTCCAGACAAGTTTCAAACCATAGACCACCCACTTTCTAAGGAGAAGAAGATCTCGCCATCCTTGAGGAATGGATTCGGACCTTCGACAAAATTCTGGGGCTAGTAGAATGCCCAGAGGAACGTCGTGTAGAGGTAGCCTCATTTTTCTTCGGACACGAGGTAGACCTTTGGTGGATCCACAAGGGACCCACTTACAGACAAGGACCAGGATTCAACTAGGAAAGTCTGAAAACACGACTGCAGGAACGATTCTACCCAGCCCACATAAGAGCGTCTATGCACGAAGAGTTCCTTCACTTAAAACAAGGAACGGCTACCGTCATGGAATACCATAAACGATTCCTCGAACTGTCACGCTTCGCGCTAGACCTAGTCCCCACAGAGACAACCAAAATAGAGAGATTTATATCAGGCCTCAACTTCGAAGCCCGAAAAGCCCTAATAGTAAGCGGACCCCGGACCCTCAACGAGGCCTACTCCAGTGCCGCCAATCTCTATCGAATTCAACTACTACTACGTGGGGTCCAGGAACAGGTTCGAAAAAGGAACACAGGAGGTGGGGCGCCACCCATTAAAAAAACAAGAAACGATGCTAACGCAAGGCCAAACAATCCAGCGGGACAGGGGCCGCCCCCAAGAAACAACGAAACTAATACAGGGGGCTTTCCCTGCCCAAAATGCCACCAAAGCCATATGGGCTAGGACTGCATGGGGAACCCCTTACGATGCTTCAATTGCGGGAAAGAAGGGCACAAGGCATTCCTCTGCCCTCAACCCTCAAACTCACGCCCTATGGCCATGTGCCGACACGGGAACACGAACAACCAAGGAAACTATGGTGCCCCCGAAAAACTATTTGTCATGAGCCGCACGCAAGCTGAACTCGGGGACGAGGGCAACCCCGACGAAGGAAATATGACCCCAGAAAACGAAGATCACGCAAACCCGCCAGAAGGAAACCAGGAAGATGAATTTTGTTTAGGATAATATAACAAACCCTCTTTTTGTAACCACCCCCGTATTAGAATCGCGTGTTTAGACTAGTCACTTTGGAATTATTATGAATAAAAGATAGTTCGAAATGATAGTAGCTTAACAAAAAAAAAAAAAAACCAAGACTACCCACAAAACAACAAAGACCAACATCTTCTACCACTAGGAGACAAAAGAAGGGAAGGAAAAAGAAATATTCCACAAAGAAGACTAATGTCACCAATGAATATTAAACCCTAGACCTCCCCTTTTGAAAGCCCAAGTCCCTAACCACTAAGCCATAGGTGTTTCTTGGAATCTCAAGGGAATACTCCCTTTTTAAACCCCTACAAATCCCTAAAAATCCCAAAACCCCCAAATCAAAAAGCCTTCTTCTTCCTCACCATCTTCTTCCCCCACAATCTCTCTCTCTCTCCCTCACCCCACTCATCCCGCCGCCACCCGACAACCACCCCAACGAGCCACCCCGTCGACCGCCACCGCCAGCCAAAGCCGCCGGTGCTCGTCCCCGACGCTCGCCGCCGCCACACCGGGAGCAACCCGCGACACCACCGTCAACCGCCTGGATCCCCCCCGCTGCCACACGCCAACACGCTCACATCGCATGCCAAGCTCCATCGTGAACCACCGCTACCTCGCCGAACATCCCCGTCGCCGCGCCGAGCCAGGCCACGCCGAGAGCTGACGTCGCGGACGAAGCCGTACCGCCGGAACCTCGCCGGAATCCCACCGGAATCTTGCTGGAATCCGCCGAAAAACGCTATCCAGAAGAAAATTCTAAAAATACCGAAAAAGCCCCTCGGAGTTCGCACCCCGGAATGGAGCAACGCTGACTACACCGTGATCGGAGGTAAAGCCCACGAACCCGATGAATTTTCTCCGGAATTGGTCGACATGCTCAATCACCAAGGGCTTTTGGATACGTACCTCACCATAAAAGTGGATACGTACCCCGAATTGGTGAAGGAGTTCTATCGACATTTGGCGGCCGTCAAACGCGGTGATAAACTAGAAATCACCACTAAAGTCCGAGGTAAGGAAATCATACTTTCCGAAGGCCGCTTGGCCAAGCTCTTAAAATTGAACACCACGGGTGTGTCAGACTACGACCGAAAAGGGTGGATTGGTACTCAAAACACGGGGTACAAAGACTACCTCGGATACCTACTCGGAAAGGAGGAAGGTTTCACTTCGGCCACACGGCCAAACAGGAAATGGCTAACCGCGGAGCAAAAGATATTGGTTATGATTGTGACTGACAGCCTATTGCCTACAAATAATAAAAGCAAGGATGTGGGAAGTCTGGAGTGTAGTTTTGCCTATCTCTTAAAACACAAAATTAAGTTCAATCTGCCGGCCCTCATGTTGAAACACATGGAATTTTGTAAAACTAGCAACCGACTTAGCCTACGCTATGGGATGATCCTGAGTTGGATCATGGAGAAAAAGGGGGTAGACCTAAGCCACACAGAGGTCAAGACCGCAAGTGGCATGGCTTTCAATGCTCAGAATCTCCGTCGCAATGATATCTACTGCACCGAAGGGGGACAATACATCACCCTCGAAGAGATTTGCCTTAAGCCCGAAGAGGAACGAAGGGAATTGGTCGATCAACTAAATATCTCCAACAAGAAACTCAAGCGGACAATGCAAGATTGTGAGGAACCAGGGGAAAATGAGGAACAAGAAGAAGATAGTGAGCCTAATCCACCGGCACCCACGTGAGCGAGGGGAAACCCGAGGGGTCTAAATGAAGAATCAGTCAACGAACGCATCCTCGCACAGCTCACCCAACAGAACCAAATCATGGACGAGGGATTCTCATCCCTAATTCGCGCAACACGCGCTTTGGACCAAAGGGTGGCAACCATCGAGGCCATGTTGGGCACTAGCGGTGCATCCAGCTCGGGAGCAGGAAACCAAGGTAGACCCGAACTTTTCAATCACCACTTCACCAGAAATCCAGTCCACCCCAGCAAAGACAACGCGCGGGGCCACACTTCCTGATCGGGAGGCCAAATTACGCGACGTCCGGGGGTGAAAGAGTGGATCCACACACCGGCTTCGGGGACGAAGCCTCTTGTAAGGGGGGGAGAGTGTAACACCCCGTGTTACGACCCCTAAACCCAAACTAATTAATTAATTACTCAGCCCAAAAAGTGAGTTAAAATCTACTAATTAGCTAAAAGGGGGTCCACCATGGTCCGTGGGCCTTTATCCCTAAAGCCAACCCCTTAGTCCTATAAGAAATAGAATTAGTAAAACCATGCCACCTAGACCCTAATTAGGACTCTTAATTATATAAATAGAGGCATAGGAGACACCTAGAATTCACATCACAAATAATCTCTCACCACACACGAAGTTCCAAGAATTCCCTTAGGAGAAATCAAGAAAGGAGAAATCTTAAAGAAAGACCCTTCATAGCCAAGGAAATTAATTAAGGCTAAGAGGTAACCCATGTCTCAACAAAACCTATTTTCTTCGCTATAATCTCCTTCCTTGGCCTCCCTCTATATTCTTGTGTCTCAATTGAATTCTTCTATGATAATTATGTTATGTTCTTGATGATTGATAAGATTCTTTATATGCTTTCTTGATAATCTTGATGATCTTGATGTTAAAAGGAATTTCTTGATTATGATGTGATGATTCTTGATGAATCTTGATATTTTCTTGATGTTAAAGATAAAATATGTTCTTGATGATTTGGGTGGGATTAGAGCCCTAGGTCGGATTGGGAGTTTGTATTGTGACGTTCTTGATTTATATTTGGGTGGGATTTCGCATGTTCGGGTGTTGTTTACATTAGAAATCGTAATAGGATAAGTCCTACATGATTCTTGCTTTTGATCCGTTAACTGCTTACGTGGTGTCGTTATTTGCGTTTAAAAGTGTCTAAGCATGGTTTCGGGTTCCACGAAGGTCCCCGAGACGAAATTATGGTAAAGGAGTCAGTGGGGGGTAGGTGGGGATAGGGGAACCCGCCACCTACCCACTACCCAGAAAACACCGCCAGGCAGTCGCTTGCGCGCCGGCAACCCGCTGCCGGAACAGTGAATTCCGGCGGGCAGCTGGTGTGACTCCCCACCCACCGGCTACCCGCTGGTGTGACTCCCCAAAAATCCACATTCAATCCATGGATTAATTGAGTAATTAATCCTATTTTTATTTGAGGAATTAATTCCTAAAATCCTGATTTTTAATACTCAAGGACTAGAATTTGACTAGTCAACCTTTAAGTTGTGTTGTACCTTGTGTTTTGAGGAGAGTTCCCTTGTTCCTTACACTTTCTAAGGGTTAGTAAGGGTATTCTTGTCTTTTCACCAAGAGTTAGTATTGTAACCTAACCTAGAAGACTTCTTCATTTCATTCCCTACAATTCTTAGAACATAGTTCTACCTTCTCTCTAGAAAAGAAGTGTAGCTTATTCTCCAAGCCAAGTTGAGACCCTTGTCAAGATTCCAAGATTTGCTTCCTAGATTCAACCTTTCACCTATTTGGGCATCTAGGAGGGTAAGATCTAAGTTTATCTTGTGTTTTTGGTTCCATCTTAGTTGTCTTTATCTTGTGTTTTTGTGTTTTTGTAGCTTATTCTCCAAGCCAAGTGGAGAGCTTGTTGTGGTGTAAAGTGAAGTCTTTTGGTCTTCAAGAGGTATCCCATGCTCTACAAAACCTACTTTGATTACCTATACGTGATTTCTTGGATTCTACATGTGTTTTGCTATGAAATGTGAGAGTTTATGAATTTGTCTTGTGATATTGCATATCTAGAGCTTGTGTCTAGGGTTCCTTTGTGCCATTGCTTGGCATTTTCCATGGTTCAAGTCATTTTGTTGTGTTTGGTGAGATTTGGCATGTTTTGGACTTGAATTTGTGTTTGGAGAAGAAAATCCTTGAAGGGATTATTTTGCACAGGTAGATGTACCCGCGGGCGGAACGACGGGTCGAGCTCCACCCGCCGCCCACCCGCGGGGAACATAAGCCTCGTGTGTAGTGTACCCGCGGGCGGAACCACGGGTGGGAGCCTACCCGTGGGTCCACCCGCGGGGAACACGATGGCGTTGAGATGGGATTTGTTCCCCGTGATTCTTTTGACTCGGTATTTGGTCTTTTGGCTTCCCGTTGTTCTTTTGTGGAACTATTTGAGTGTCTTCTTGATGTTTCGTACGTCTAGAACTATATGGTAGGTATCCATATAGGACTTTGGTGTCTTGAATAGTGCTAAGTGTTCAACATTGTGTTTCGTTGAACCGTGAAGTGTCTTGTGTGTTCCTCAGAACTATCTTGAGTTTCCCCGTTGATAAGCATGCTAGTTTGTTGTCTTAATGCTAGCATGTGTGTGGTTTGTACCTTCCGTTTGGGTGATGATAACTTGTGTTATTCATCGTTGTTGTCGTTGGGCTGTGACCCGTTCCTTGATTGAGTATGTTTCATACCTTCATTGTGATCCGTTGTTTGACTCTTATTGAGTTGTGGTGCGTGTGTGGCTCTACCTGGATTGCACGATTAGTGGTATGGGACACTAGTCACCAAGGTATTGCAACGGTCCTCGTGGTGGCCGTGACGTGATTATGGAGTTGTGGCCTGAGTGATGGGTCCACGTTTATGGGGGATAACATGTGTTATCCGGGCATGTGTTGCCGTGATTGGTGGTGTTCGTTGGAGGTTGTTGGTGGGGGATGACGGTCCCCGGGGAATAAGGTTGGACAAAGAAGTACAGGGGTTCCTGGAGGTAATGGTTGGAAAGAAGGTACAAGGTTGGTGTAACACCCCATATTTTCAGGATATTTAAAACTTATAAAATAAAGGTAAAATCTCGTTGAATCCCAAAACATAGTACAAGAGTATGGGGTGCTATGCCACACCTAAGCTAGAGAACTCAGGTGCACAGGCTAACTGACAAATATCCTCAAATAGTATCAGTACTAAATCATGGCACGCAGGCTGAAAGGGAAAAACTATCTAAGCTACGTCCAAGCTTCTAGCGCACTCCAGTGCACTATTCGTCTGTGCCTGAAAGCCAAATATATCTGTTCAGCGAGAGATGCTGGTAACCCACTCCAACGCGTTGAAATACAATACATATAGAGATATATATATATAGATATACGAAAACCATTTTAAAGCATGAAGATATATCCTATGAGACTCTAGCTTTTAAAACCGGGAATGACTCGACAGATAAGGCTAGACATAAGCAACAGTTATAACAGGCGTATACAATCCTCAACAGGCAAGACAGATAGAGCTGAGCACAATTAATAATCATAACCCAATGTAAACAATCCCCAGCATAGATCCCATAGTCACATCCCCCAATATAATCATAAACACACTCATCCATATCTCATCACATAGCACACTTTGTTGGCTCCACAGGACCAATCGCATGCCCATACATGAGGTTCAGCGCATATAGCTCTGACACGGCCCCGCAGCACCTTGCCCCGTCTCACCTTACGGAGGAGCCGATCGCAACCGACTAATGAACCGCAGTTCTATATAATATTTATATACCTGACCGGTCTTTACCAGCCTGGTTAACAGTTGGGAAGGTTCTCAACCCATTCAACTGCCCGTATAGTGGACCTTTGTCCTATATAATATTTATATACCTGACCGGTCTTTACCAGCCTGGTTAACAGTCGGTATGGTTCTCAGCCCATCCAACTGCCCGTATAGTGGAACTTAGTCCTATATAATATTTATATACCTGACCGGTCTCTACCAGCCTGGTTAACAGCCGGTATGGTTCTCAGCCCACCCGACAGCTCGTATAGCCCGATTGATCTCAACCAATTCGGGGTGACACGCACACATAACACGTAGCAAGCACATGCAACCCACATTAACACATTGGGAAGGGGGAGAAAACGTATAACAAAACCTATGCGTGATCCTTCACATACTAAAAATAACCCTAAGGGGATCATACTTCTTTCACCTAGGTCAACGGGATACCAATTCAACTAGCATGCAATATATAAGACTCATACGACCTACGAACGGTACCTGAAATATCAAACTAGACATAGGCACGATAGACGGAGTCCGTTGGGACACCACGGGGGTCGGGGAAACACCAAACGGGGAAGCCGAAATCCCGGGTTGGGGTATTTTCCAGCGGGTAGCCGGTGGGTGGGGGTCCACCCGCCGGCGTGCACTGTTCCGGGCAGCGGGTGCCCGGTGGGCAGCTGCCCGCCCGCCGGCTGCCCGCTGCCGGGACTGCCCGACTTGGCCGCGGGTAGGTGGCGGGTCCCCTACCTCCCACTGACTCTTTTCATCACAAAAACGCCCCGGGAACCATTGTGGAACCCGAAACCATGCTTAGACACTTTACAACGCAATTAACGATCAATACGTAGTCAATTAACGGATCAAACACGAGAAACGTACGGCACATAACCTATCATGCTTTTCTAACATAATCGACACCTCAAACATGCAATTTCCCACCCGATAAACCAAGAATGATATCATACGTTTCAACCTAGGGTTCTAATCACTTTTATACCCACAAGAATATGATTCGTCCTCGAATTACAAGATTCGGTGCAAATAACACATAAGCATATACAATTATCAAGAATGACATATAAACATCAAGAACTCCACATAATCATCAAGAACATCATAATTATCAAGAATCTCCCAATATCAAGATCACCCATGGAATTATCCCATCAATCATCAATAATAATATCGCAAATCATCAATACACAATAATATGGGGAAATCCTACGGGGGAAATCATAGCTATGAAAATAGGTTTTGTTGAGACATGGGTTACCTCTTAGCCTTAATTAATTCCTTGGCTATGAAGGGTCTTTCTTTAAGCTTTCTTGCTTTCTTGATTTCTTCTAGGGGGATTCTTGGAGCTCTATGGGGTGGTGGGCGTTATTCTTGTGGTGGGGGGTCCTAGGTGCCTCTTAAGTCCCCTATTTATATATTTAGTAGTCCTAATTAGGAACTAATATTATAGGCTTGCTAATTCTATTCCTTTTGGAACTAAGGATTGGGTTTAGGGATAAGGGCCCATGGACTATGGTGGGCCTCCCTAATTAATTGTTGTGATTTAATTCTTTTTCTTAGGTGATTAATTAAATGATTTAATTGGTTTTAGGGGTCGTAACACGGGGTGTTACACTCTCCCCCCCTTACAAGGGGGCTTCGTCCCCGAAGCCCGGTGTTTTAATCCATTCTTTCACCCCTAGGCATCCCGCGCTTTGGCCTCCCGATTAGGAATGTGGCCCCATGTTCTGCCTTAGCTGGGGTAGACTGGATTTCTAGTGGTGTTGTGATAGAAAGGTTTTGGGTCTACCTCGGTCTCCTGCTCCTGAGCTGGACGCCCCGCGAGAGCCCAAGGTGGCCTCGATGGCTGCCACCCTCTGATCTAGTGCGCGTGTCGTACGGATCAAGGATGAGAACCCTTCCTCCATGATTTGGTTTTGCCGGTTGAGCTGTGCGAGTTTGCGTTCATTGATTGAGCCCTCGTTTTGCTCCCTTGGGTTCCCTCTTGATCGTGGTTGCACCGATGGGTTGGGTTCGTCTTCCTCCTCCTGGTCCTCATGTCCCTCCAAACCCCCGCAGTCTTGCATGGCTCGTTTGAGCTTTTTGTTGGAGATGTCCAGCCGGTCGACCAATTCCCTTCGCTCCTCCTCGGGTTTTTCGCAAATTTCTTCGAGGGTGAGGTAATGTCCCCCTTCGGTGTAGTAGATGTCGTTGCGGCGGAGGTTCTGGGCGTTAAAAACCATGCCATTTGCGGTCTTGACCTCGGTGTGGCTTAGGTCTACCCCCTTTTTCTCCATGATCCAACTTAGGATCATCCCGTAGGGTAGGCTAAGCCGGTTGTTTTACTTGCAGAATTCTATGTGCTTTAGCATGAGTGCCGGCAGGTTGAACTTGATTTTATGTTTCAGGAGATAGGCAAAGGTGCACTCCAAGCTTCCCACATCCTTGCTTTTGTTATTGGTGGGTAAGAGGCTATCGGTTACAATCATAACCAATATCTTTTGCTCCGCCGATAGCCACTTTCGGTTTGGTCGGGTGGCCGAGGTGAAACCGTCCTCCTTTCCGAGTAGGTACCCGAGGTAGTCCTTGTACCCCGTGGTTTGGTTATCAATCCACCCCTTCCGGTCATAGTTGGACATACCCGTGGTGGTCAATTTCAAGAGCTTGGCCAAACGGCCTTCGGAAAGCATAATTTCCTTGCCACGGACCTTGGTGGTGATTTCTACTTTGTCACCCCGTTTGGTGGCCACAAGGTGTTGGTAGAATTCTTTCACCAAGTCGGGGTATATATCCCCTTTGATGGCGAGGTAAGTATCTAAGAGTGCTTGATGTTTAAGCATATCAACCAATTCCGGAGAGAATTGGTCGGGTTCAAGTGCTTTACCTCCGATTACGGTGTAATCGGCATTGCTCCACTCCGGGGTGCGGATTCCGAGGGGTTTCTTTGGCATTTCGATGGGCGTCACTTTTCCGGCGACTTTTTCCGGTGGGTCTCCGGCGAACCTTTTTCCGGCAATGGTTTTCGCGGCTTTGCGAGGGCGGCGACGATGGGGCGGAGTCCAGGCGTCGGTTCGGTGAGGTGGGTGAGGGTCTCTGGTGGCGTGGGGCGTTGGTGGCAGCGTGTGGGGCTTGGGCAAGTGACGGGTGGCGTTTTGGCGTTGCGGGCGGTCTCCGGGCGAGGTGACTGGGCGGTGGTGCAGCGGTGCAGGGTTGACGGAAGGGGGTCGGACGGTGGCGGCGTTCGGCTGGCGGTGGCGCGAGTGGCTGGGGGGTTTTCTTTGGTGGGGTGCGGCGAGGAGAGTGAGAGAGAGTAGGGGAGGAAGAAGGAGAAAGGGAAGAAGAAGAAGGGTTTTTGATTTGGGGATTTTGTGGGTTTTAGGGATTTGTAGGAGCTTCAACAAGAGAGTGTTCCCTTGAGGTTTTAAGAAACACCTTTAGCCTAGTGGTCAAGACCTTGGTCTTGTAAGTGGGAAGTCAAGAGTTCAATTCTCATTGGTGACACTAGGTTCTTTGATGACACTAGGTCTCTCGGCTTTTAGTGGTGAGGTTTGGTTAGTTTGTATAGTTTTAGTTCTATCCCCCCCGCACATAGGACCGAATTTCGAACTAATCTTTTATTTATAATATTTCCAAGTAATTAAGCTAAGTAAGTAGTTCCACTACGAAGGTGATTACAAGGAAATTGCCGACTTATCCTAGACAGAATTCGTTTTCTTGGCTTTCTCCCACGGGGTCTGCGTGGTCCTCGTCTTCTGGGGTTGGGTTTCCTTCCTCGAGATTGTTCTCGTTCTCGAGGTCGGCTTGAGTGTGGCTCATGACGAATATTTTCCCAGGAGCGCCGTAGTTTCCTTGATGAGAGGTGCCCCCATGTTGTCCCAGGGTGGTAGTGCGTGGTTTCTGGGGTTGGGCGCAATGGAAGGCCTTGTGTCCTTCTTCTCCGCAGTTGAAGCACCGCAAGGGATTGCCCATGCAATCTTTGCCTCTATGGTTCTTGTTGCACTTTGGACAAGGAAAGCTCCTGGTGTTAGCGTCGTTGTTCCCCAGGGGTGGCCTTTGGTTGGTCAGGTTACTCGGTCTCGTATTGGTGTCGTTTCTTGCTCTCTTTACTAGTGGTGCCCCTCCTCCGGGGTTCCTCTTTCGTATCTGCTCTTGGACCCTGCGTTGGAGTAGTTGGATTCGGTAGAGGTTAGCGACACTGGAGTAGGCCTCGTTGAGAGTTCGAGGCCTGCTTACCACTAGTGCCTTTCGGGCTTCAAAGTTGAGGCCCGATACGAATCTTTCTATTTTGGTCACCTCGGTGGGGACTAGTTCTGGTGCGAAGCGTGCTAGTTCAAGGAATCGTTTGTGGTATTCCATGACGGTAGCTGCCCCTTGTTTTAGATGGAGAAACTCCTCGTACATGGATGCCCTCACGTGTGTTGGATAGAATCGCTCTCGCAGTCGCGTTTTGAGCTGGTCCCAGTTGAACCCCGGTTCTTGTTGGAAAGTGGGACCCTCGTGGATCCACCAGAGATCGGCCTCGTGTCCGAAGTAGAACAAGGCTATCTCCACGCGGCGTTCTTCTGGGCATTCCACTAACCTGAGAATTTTTTCAAGGATTCGGATCCATTCCTCTAGGATCACGGGATCCTCTTCTCCTAAGAACGTGGGTGGTCGCTGGTTAGAGACTTGTCGGGCGAAGTCTGCGTTTGCGCTCGACGGAAGTGGTGGGGGCCTGTCGTTGCGGAGAGCCACGTCGCTCAGTGCTTGGGCGACTTGTGTTAGTTGTTGTAGCGTTTGGGTTAGGGGGTCGTGCGCGGCGGGTTCTGGAGTCCTTGATTGTCTTCTGTTGGGTGTCATGATGTCGTCTTCCTGGGTCAATGTTTATAAGAACGTTAAATTGGGGCTTGGTGTTCTTCTTTGCGATAATGGGGGAGAGTTTTCTCCAGGTAAGGGAGGTTATGTGTAGGTTTCACAATCTCACCGCGTGTCCTAAGATTTCTGAATCTTATGTTCCTAGATACTTAGAGTTCGAGCCTATTGTCCTAAAGTCCGGTCTTAAGAGTCTTATCCTAGGGTCAAACTTAGGCTCTGATATCAACTGTAACACCCCATATTTTCAGGATATTTAAAACTTATAAAATAAAGGTGAAATCTCGTTGAATCCCAAAACATAGTACAAGAGTATGGGGTGCTGTGCCACACCTAAGCTAGAGAACTCAGGTGCACAGGCTAACTGACTAATATCCTCAAATAGTATCAGTACTAAATCATGGCACAAAGGCCGAAAGGGAAAAACTATCTAAGCTACGTCCAAGCTTCTAGCGCGCTCCAGTGAACTACTCATCTGTGCCTGAAAGCCAAATATATCTGTTCAGCGAGAGATGCTGGTAACCCATTCCAACGCGTTGAAATACAATACATATAGAGATATATATAGATATACGAAAACCATTTTAAAGCATGAAGATATATCCTATGAGACTCTAGCTTTTAAAACCGGGAATGACTCGACAGATAAGGCTAGACACAAGCAACAGTTATAACAGGCGTATACAATCCTCCACAGGCAAGACATATAGAGCTGAGCACAATTAATAATCATAACCCAATGTAAACAATCCCCAGCATAGATCCCATAGTCACATCCCCCAATATAATCATAAACACACTCATCCATATCTCATCACATAGCACACTTTGTTGGCGCCACAGGACCAATTGCATGCCCATACATGAGGGTCAGCGCATATAGCTCTTGCACGGCCCCGCAGCACCCTGCCCCGTCTCACCTTACGGAGGAGCCGATCGCAACCGACTAATGAACCGCAGTTCTATATAATATTTATATACCTGACCGGTCTTTACCAGCCTGGTTAACAGTTGGGATGGTTCTCAACCCATTCAACTGCCCGTATAGTGGACCTTTGTCCTATATAATATTTATATACCTGACCGGTCTTTACCAGCCTGGTTAACAGCCGGTATGGTTCTCAGCCCATCCGACTGCCCGTATAGTGGAACTTAGTCCTATATAATATTTATATACCTGACCGGTCTCTACCAGCCTGGTTAACAGCCGGTATGGTTCTCAGCCCACCCGACTGCCCGTATAGCCCGATTGATCTCAACCAATTCGGGGTGACACGCACACATAACACGTAGCAAGCACATGCAACCCACATTAACACATTGGGAAGGGGGAGAAAACGTATAACAAAACCTATGCGTGATCCTTCACATACTAAGAATAACCCTAAGGGGATCATACTTCTTTCACCTAGGTCAACGGGATACCAACTCAACTAGCATGCATTATATAAGACTCATACGACCTACGAACGGTACCCGAAATATCAAACTAGACATAGGCACGATAGACGGAGTCCGTTGGGACACCACGGGGGTCGGGGAAACATCAAACGGGGAAGCCAAAATCTCGGGTTGGGGTATTTTCCAGCGGGTAGCCAGTGGGTGGGGGTCCACCCGCCGGCTGCCCGCCGACGTGCACTGTTCCGGGCAGCGGGTGCCCGGCGGGCAGCTGCCCGCTGCCGGGACTGCCTGACTTGGCCGCGGGTAGGTGGCGGGATCCCTACCCCCACCTACCCCCCACTGACTCTTTTCATCACAAAAACACCCCGGGAACCATTGTGGAACCCGAAACCATGCTTAGACACTTTACAACGCAATTAACGATCAATACGTAGTCAATTAACGGATCAAACACGAGAAACGTACGACACATAACCTATCATGCTTTTCTAACATAATCGACACCTCAAACATGCAATTTCCCACCCGATAAACCAAGAATGATTTCATACGATTCAACCTAGGGTTCTAATCACTTTTATACCCACAAGAATACGATTCGTCCTCCAATTACAAGATTCGGTGCAAATAACACATAAGCATATACAATTATCAAGAATGACATATAAACATCAAGAACTCCACATAATCATTAAGAACATCATAATTATCAAGAATCTCCCAATATCAAGATCACCCATGGAATTATCCCATCAATCATCAATAATAATATCGCAAATCATCAATACACAATAATATGGGGAAATCCTACGGGGGAAATCATAGCTATGAAAATAGGTTTTGTTGAGACATGGGTTACCTCTTAGCCTTAATTAATTCATTGGCTATGAAGGGTCTTTCTTTAAGCTTTCTTGCTTTCTTGATTTCTTCTAGGGGGATTCTTGGAGCTCTTTGGGGTGGTGGGCGTTATTCTTGTGGTGGGGGGTCCTAGGTGCCTCTTAAGTCCCCTATTTATATATTTAGGAGTCCTAATTAGGAACTAATATTATAGGCTTGCTAATTCTATTCCTTTTGGAACTAAGGATTGGGTTTAGGGATAAGGGCCCATGGACTATGGTGGGCCTCCCTAATTAATTGTTGTGATTTAATTCTTTTTCTTAGGTGATTAATTAAATGATTTAATTGGTTTTAGGGGTCGTAACACGGGGTGTTACTGTTGGGGGTAGCCATAAGGTTGGAACAGGGCATAAGGAAGGCATACCAACTCGTGATGGGTGATGTTGCGAGGGCTTGTAAAGCCGGCGTTGTGTGATCTTCTCTCGTGACGTGTGTAGTCACGGAGGCTTGTGTTGTTTTGGCATGTGTTGCCGTTGGGTGAGTCTTTATCCTTTGCGTGTGGTTAACCTTTGTGGTTTGGGATGTGTTCCCGTGTTATCCTTGAGTGATGAGTCTTGTGTTGACAGTTGATCTTGGTTTTGACATATATATATGTATTCCGTTTTGAAAATGGTTTTTATGACTTATATCTATCTATTTATGATACTTAACGGTATTGGTGGGTTACCAGCATTATTCGCTGACCGGGCGTCGTCCCAATGTTTATCTTTGTATCTTTCAGGTGATGTTTAGATGAGCGCGATGTCTAGAGCCTGGTAGCTTATCACCTTTATCCTTGCTTTTGTGGCCTGTGCACCGATGTAGTTAGACTGATGTTTTGGGATAGATATACACACTTGCAGATTGTTTGCTGTAGTGTTTACCGTGTTTGGTAGACGTGGCGTGACACCCCGTTAGATTTCTTTTTATCCAATTTCGTTTTTATCTTCCGCTGTGCTAGTTTTGTCGCTTAATCTGCATGTGTTAAGGCTTTTATATAGGTCTTGTTTGGGGGGTGTTACAGTTGGTCCATACCCCCACCCCGGGTCCCCGGCTTCCCCGTTTGATGTTCCCCGTTCCCCATGGTGTCCCAACGGACCCCGTTTGTCGTGCCTGAGTCTAGTTTGGAATTTCGTGTACCATTCGTAGGTTAAACGAGTCTTAGGAATTGCATGCTAGTTGAATTGGTAACCTATGGACCTAGGTGAAAGTCGTATGAACCCCTTAGGAATTATTCTTAGTATGTGAATGATCACATGTAAGCTTAATTATATGTCTCCCCCTTCCCTATGTGAATTATGTGTTATTATGTGCTATTTGTTTTACGTGATGCATGACCCCACTTGGTTAAGATCAATTGGGCTATACGGGCAGTTGAATGGGCTGAGAACCATCCCAACTCTTAACCAGACTGGTTAAGACCGGTCGGGTATATAAATATTATATAGGACTGAGGTCCACTATACGGGCAGTTGAATGGGCTGAGATCCATCCTAACTGTTAACCAGGCTGGTAGAGACCGGTCAGGTATATAAAGATTATGTATAGGACTGAAAGTCCACATGGGCCTCGGTGATATGACCCACCGACCTGGACGCGCCAGGCAGTGTGTAGGGCTAACATGCCGAGGAAGGCTGTAGTCCACCGACCTGAGTAATCAGGCGGTGTGTAGGGCTACGGCTGGCTGCGATCCACCAAGTGGTGGGACATCAGTATGTAGGGCCGTAGTCTCCGAGGATCTTTGCCCACCGACTGAGTTTAGCTCAGCGGTGTCTCGGGCTTGATCCGCTACGGTCCACCGATTGTGCGCATCAATGGTGTGTAGGGTCGTAAGTCCCCCCTTGTAAAGGGGATCGCGGTCCACCAACTGGGCGCATCAGCGGTGTGTCAGATCGTGGTCCGACGTTGAGTTCGTCAGCGGTTCTCAAAGGGTTGGTTGCGATCAACTCCCCTCGTACCGCGGTACTAAGGTAGGGTGCTGCGGGGCCTTGTTAATGCTATAAGCATTAACCCTCATGTTCGGGGCATGCGATTGGTCCCGTGGCGCCATCAATGATTATGTGATATGAATGATGATTGGATGATGATGTGGATTGGAATTGAGAAGTGGCTTGTGACCGTAAATGCGTATTCCTTATGATGTTATTTCTACTTAACTGCTTATTGTTGTCTGATGTGCTTATCCCGATTTGCTGAGTCTATTCCTTGTTTTAAAACTAGTGTCTCTTAAGTATATATCTTCCTGCTTCGAAATGATTTTTGTATATCTATATATATATATATATATATATATATATATATATATATATATATATATATATATATATCTATACTATATTTCAACGCGTTGGAGTGGGTTACCAGCATCTCTCGCTGAACAGATATATTTGGCTTTCACGCACAGAGGAGTAGACACTGGAGCGCGCTAGAGATTCGAAGCGTAGAGTAGATAGTTTCCCTTTCGGCCTGCGTGCCATGCTTATGTATTTACATTATTGAGGATATTAGTTAGTTAGCCTGTACACCTGAGTTCTCTAGCTCAGGTGTGGCATAGCACCCCGTACTCTATTATATTATGTTTTGGGATTTAATGAGAATATACCTTTATTATATAAGTCTTAAAAGTTGAAAAATTTTGGGGTGTTACAGTAAGAGTCGGGGTGCTATGCCACATCTAGGATTGAGAGCCTAGATGCACAGGCTAAACTAACTGAACAAGGCATAAACTATAATTGCTATCCACAATAAAATTCAAGGCTCACAGGCTATCTAACTAATACTTAAACTAAATCCACGAGTTCATCTAACGCACTCCGAAGCTACTGATCTGCACCTGAAAAACATACGGTGTAACAACCGTCAACGAATAATGCCGGTAACCCTCTCCAACACGTTAAGTACAATATAGGTAGATATAAGAAAATCATTTTGAAACCGGAATACATATATAACCTAAGCAACTCTAGCTTTAAACCCAGATCAAGACTCAGGACACAACAACAAACTTGAGACTATAGAACAATCATAAAGACTAACATGCATCTTAAGAACACAAGACAAGGCATAATAGACAAGTAAGCTCGTAAATAGCAAATAGAGTCAACAAATGGATTCAAAGACAATCAATTAGCAAGTAATCATCAAAGCACACAATCCATCTTTCAACCTTATACCAAGTTCTAACCTTTTCACTCCACTCCATCCTTATTTCAGTTCCAACTTGTACCTCCAGGCCGCCCTTATACCCCCTTCCTTATTCCTCCGGAGCAACTACATGCTCCATTCCGTAACCACCAACAAGTCAACCAACATGGTAGCACCGAAGTGTCATTTGCATGGTCCGTGCCTCTAGCACCAATACCAAGGGATCAGCAAATATAGCTCTAACATGACACCGCGGCGCTTATACCCTGACCCAAGCCTTTAGCCAGCAAGTCTAAGGGGTGGTCCGTTCCTTTAGCACGATAACCAAGCACTTGTTGTGCTTTCCACCAACAATTCATCTCCACCAATCACAATATCATCATCATCAGTCACATCGATCATTGCACAATGACCATGATGCCCATCATCATTCAATCAATCAACACATAATCAATCAATATCAATCAAGACATAATAACAACGATATATACTACACATAAATTCCTATAACGGTATTCGATACATCAAATGAGACTCATACACGTCAAATGGGGTACAACAAGATAGAACGGGACACGGGGAAACATCAAACGAGGAAAAACATCACGCCACGCACCCACTTTCCAGCGGGTGAGCGGTCTCGTTTCCAGCGGGTGGCCAGCGGGTAAGCCACCGCCCACCGGCGGCCCGCTGGAACGGGACGTTCCAGGCAGCGGGAAGGTGCTGGGGACTCGTCCCCCCACCTACCCCCCACTGGTACGAAGGTATAATTCCGGCTCGGGGTTCATTCTTGGAACTCAACACCATGTCCAAACACATTCTAACCAGTAACAATAACATCACGGATTCAATTAACGAAGATTAAATCAAGAATCATTCCAATTACATTCTAACACGATTCCTAAACATGCAAAGACTCGACATCAACCACATAACGGTTCAGGAGCATCCGGAACCTCAAGAACATCAAGAAATCTATATGTAAGGCCCTAAAGACAAGTCCTAGGCTAGACTCAACACCCGATCATGCATAAACCCACCTAAATATACCAAGAACATCATAACAACGAGATTCACGATACAAATCCTAGGGACAAGCTCTAGACATAGTTAAAATACAAGATTACACATATGATCAATTTACAACATCAAGATTATCAAATAAAGACAATATAAATCCTATGCAAGGCTCTATCAAGACTGAATCATAGAATCATCAATACAATTATCAAATGAGCCAATAAATAAGATATAGCAAGGAAAATAGGTTTTGTAAGACATGGGTTACCTCTTAGCCTTAGTTAATCCTCCCTTGGCTATTAAGGTTCTTCTCTAAGATTTCCCTCCGATTGATCTCCCTAGGCTTTGTGGTGGGGAATCTCTTTTGAATAATTTCGTGTAATATAAATATGGGTGGTAAGGGTTCTAATTGCTTTCTAATCCCTTATTTATAGAGTTAGGAATCCTAATCAGATTCTGAATAGTAAAGACCTACTTTCTATTCCTAATAGACTTAATGTCCTTATTATAAACAAGGGTCCACGGTCCTTCGTGGACCACATTAATCTATTAAAGGATCCTGACCAGATTAAATCCTTTTTAACTATTCTTTAACGGAATTAATTAAATAATTAATCTGGGATTAAAGGGTATAACATGGGGTGTTACACTCTCCCCCCCCCCCCCCCCCTCACAAGAAGCTTCGTCCCCGAAGCTTAGAAATTATTTTGGGGGATAAGGAGTCAAAACTAGTATGGTATTTATAAAGGGAAAATATCCTAGGGGCGAGAATATATAATTATATATCTACGTATACTAGGTCTTGGGAAGGATTGGGTTGGAAGGATAATGAGATTGGACGATTCGGGTTTCAATCTTGAGGACAAACTCAATTTAGGAAATAGGATCAAAATTTTCAAAGTTGCAAGTTAGGAAATAAGGTTGCCACCTTGTATGGTATCATTTGAAATAAGAAATCAAGAATGAGTTTTGAAAGGGTAGAATGGGTCCCTCAACGAAATGGTATTCGATAGACAAGGAAAGGAAAGGAATTTGGCTATAATGGGGTTTAGGATTCTTGATTTCGAGCGATTATTCCTACTTGTAGCTTCGTTAGATTATGACGTAACGACGAACTGATGGCCCTTTTAGTCTTGGCACCGCGTGTCTCTGAGGTTTTCATTAATCTTTCCTTCCCAAGCTAAAGTCTTATCCATCTTTACCGCTTTTGAAGGAATTCCCGTGACGAATTTCGTGCATACGTTTCCAAAATGCTCAAAAGTCTTGACCTAGTCGGTTAGCAAAGCCAATATTATGGTCTCAAATCCCGATTCTTATTGGGGTTTCTTAAGGGTCAAGGGATTTCGGGTTGCTTCCTTTGTCTTATTAAATTTCATCTCTTCCTTGGTAAATGAAGTTCTTAGCAAGACTTCGTGTCCTTCCTGAAATTTGGCTTGTTGCGCCCCTTTTTTTGGTGATGCTTTTAGTAGTGAAAGCTCTTAGCACACTTCCCTCCTTCTTAAAATGCAGTCGGTTACTGATTCTTGTTATGAAACGACTTGGCGACCCTTGCGATTCATTGTACTTCCTTGCTTGATCTTTAGGGTAATTGAGGTCTGGATACCAGAGTGTTCCTTGCACTTCCCTTGAACGTGCGATCCTAGGGTGGATGCACAAAACCTATGATAAGGAATGTCCCTTAGACTCTAATCGTCTTCTTTTGTTCTTCTTGAAAAGGATGTCTCCTTTATTCTACATGGATTCGAGGATCTTTGGTATGGTAATCAAAAGGGCTAGGGACTGGAATGGGCTTGCACTATAGGTTTCGGCATTCTTGCTCTTTACAAATCTTGATGGAATTCTTTTGAAGATGGGAACGATAACCAAGGTTGTAGGAAACTCGGCCCATCCTTAGCGCTTGTCTTGAGGCCTTTTTAAGTCCATAACACAAGTTCTCAACTCGACTTCTTGGTTTGCACATTTCTCTTTTGTCAATCATTCCTAGATGGTTGAATCGTAGGGTTCAACTATAACTGCACAACTAACGCAATCGATAATACCTTTTTGGAAACGAGACGTGGATTTAAGTCGTTTACCAAAGTCAACACCTTGAGGTGATCCATGGTTCCTTTCCCCAAGGATTCATACATTCCCTTACTAATCGCTCAATAGGTCGCATCTCGTTCACAGTTGGCAATCTTGAAATCTGCATAAGGTAGCTGTCTGTAATCCAAGCTTTTGTCTTTTCCATGTCTTGATTAACGACAAGCCCTCTTGGTCTTTCTTGAAGTTTGGCTTGTCGTCCGGTCCGATTTAATCCTTTAGCGACCAAATGCTTAGTGATGTCTTTTTCTCTTTCTTGGAATGCATTTGGTTAACTGCTCTCGACGTCACATGACGTTTGGCAATTTTGTGTGTCGCATGTACATCTTACGGTGCCATAAAACCATCAAGGTCCTTATTCCAAAGTAAGATCTTCATTGCTGTGAAGCATAGTGCACGGTACTTTCAACGCGTCCGCCGCCTCTGCTAAACACGCCAAGTCCCTTTTTTTTCTTCTTTTAACAACTATCCTAACACCAACCTAATAAGCATCAACCCTCACGCCATTTAGATAAAGCAAGGGGTTTACACCACTTGTAGGGTTTTAGCATGGGTTCGAAAGAGAGGGATACAAAATTAGAGCAATGTCAATGATTCCAAAACTTTTTTTCGCCAGCAATGGGATCTCTCATAACTCTTAACATTTCTCGTTGTCGGGAACGATGCGGGTGGCATCTCGAGCTCGGGTCAACTACTCTTTTTCGTTTACGGTTTCGTGCTCACAACGATTTAAGGTTTCCAAGGATGAATTAGATACAACAAAGAGTAAGTAAAGGCATAACGGGTGTTTAATTGCTTTCAAGGATAACCAATGATTCGAGGCAAGGGTTTCAAAAATTAGGAATATCTAGAGGCTGGGATTCAAGGGCGAATGATATTTTATGCTGAGGCAAATGGTTCACAAGTCAGCATGATATACTTACCTCGCACTAAAATTAAGCAAAGGCGCTGTTCATGCATTACTTCACTTCCTTACATTTAATTGGCGTTCTAGTTCTCTTTACAGGTGGTCTTCCACTACCATTACTCCTTTTCCGGATTTGCTCCTGAACTCCCCGTTGTAGAAGTTGGATACGGTAAAGGTCGGCGGCGCTAGCGTAAGCCTCGTTGAGGGTTCTGGGTTTACTTACGGTTAAAGCCTTTCGAGTTTCGAAGTTGAGACCCGCTACAAACTTCTCTACTTTAGTCGCCTTTATGGGCACCAATTCAGGTGCGAAACGGGCTAGCTCGAAGAATCGTTTGTGGTATTCCACCACTGTAGTTATCCCCTATTTCAGGTGGAGGAGTTCTTCGTACATGGCTGCCCTTACATGCACGGGGTAGAAACGTCCCCGTAACCAAGCCTTCAGGGTTTCCCAGTGGAATCCCAGTTCTTGCCTAGAAGCAGGTCCTTCGTGAACCCGCCAAAGATCAACCTTATGTCCGAAGTAGAACGGGGCTAGTTCCACACGGCGTCCTTCCGGGCATTCCACTACTTCAAAGATCATGTCGAATGTTCGGATCCATTCCTCGAGGGTCGTAGAATCTTCCTCAATTGCGAAGATAGGTGGGCGATGGCTCGAGACTTGGCGAGCCACGTTTGGGTTCCCGTACAGGGGTGGTCGGTTGTTGTTATTAAGGATGGAGTTGCTCAATGTCTGAGCGACCTGAGTTAACTGTTGTAGGTTCTGGGTTAACGAATCTTGGGTAGGAGGCTCGGGGGTTCTCGACTGGTTCCACGTTGGCTGTAACACCCCGTGTTACGGCCTTCAATCCCGGATTAATTATTTAATTAATCCCGTTAATAATAATTAAATATGATTTAATTCGGTTAGGTTTCCTTTAATTAATTAATAAGGTCCACCATGAACCGTGGACCCTTGCCTAAATTAGAGTCTTAAGCCTATTAGGAATAAAGAAAGTAAACCCTTTACTATTCAGATTCTAATTAGGAATCCTAAACCTTGTTATCTATTAGGAATAAAGGAAGTAGGTCTTTTACTATTCAGGCTACGATTACGATTCCCTTTAATTAATTAACATGGTCCACTATGGACCATGGACCCTTATCCCTAAAATAAGCCCTTAGTCCTATAAGGAATAGAATTAGTAAACCCATACCATTCAGACCCTAATTAGGAGTCTTAAATATATAAATAGGGATATAGGAGGCACCTAGATCTTTCACCACCATAATCTCTCACCACACAAGAAGTTCCAAGAATCCCCTTAGGAGAAATCGAGAAAGAAGAAAGCTTAAAGAAAGACCCTTCATAGCCAAGGAATTAATTAAGGCTAAGAGGTAACCCATGTCTCAACAAAACCTATTTTCATAGCTATGATTCCCCTCTTAGGATTTCCCCATATTATTGTGTATTGATGACTTGTGATATTATTATTAATGATTGGTTAGATGATTCCATGGGTGATCTTGATGATGAAAGGTTCTAGATAATTATGGTGTTCTTGATGATTATATGACGTTCTTGATGATTATATGGTGTTCTTGATGTTCTTAATGATTATATGAGGTTCTTGATATTTATTTGATATTCCTACCGAATCTTGATTTTGGAAGATGAATTGTGTTCTTGTTGATTTAAAAATAATTAGAATCCCTAGGTTATGTCGTGGAAATTGTATGGTATTATTCTTGGTATATTGGGTGGGAATTCGCATGATTGGGTGTTGATTATGTTTAGAAAAGCATGATACGTTATGTGTCGTATGTTTCTTGATTTTGATTCGTTAATTGTCTACGTGTGTTATCAAGTGCGTTTGAAAGTGTCTAAGCATGGTTTCGGGTTCCACAAAGGTTTCCGGGGCGTTTTTGGTGAAAAAGAGTCAGTGGGGGGTAGGTGGGGGTAGGGGACCCGCCACCTACCCACGGCCAAAAGAGGCCTCGCCGGCAGCGGGCAGCTGCCTGCCGGGCACCCGCTGCCCGGAAAAGTGCCGCCGGCGGGTGACCCCTCTCCCACCGGCTACCCGCTGGTTTGTACCCCACCTTGGGATTTTGGCTTCCCCGTTTGATGTTCCCCCGACCCCCGTGGTGTCCCAACGGACTCCGTCCATCGTGCCTATGTCTAGTTTGATATTTCGGGTACCGTTCGTAGGTTGTGTGAGTCTTATATATTACATGCTAGTTGAATTGGTATCCCGTTGACCTAGGTGAAAGAAGCATGAACCCCTTAGGATCATTCTTAGTATGTGAAGGATCACGCATAGGTTTTGTTATACGTTTTCTCCCCCTTCCCAATGTGTTAATGTGGGTTGCATGTGCTTGCTATGTGTTATGTGTGCATGATACCCCAATTCGGTTGCGATTGGATTGGTTATTCTTGAGCTGCGGTTCAGATGCTGGCTGCGGTCAGATTTACACTCTTGGGCTGCGGTCCACCGTTTGGTTGCGATCAAACGTTTCTACATGAGCTGCGGTTCATATTTCCTGGCTGCGGTCAGATGACATACTCTTGGGCTGCGGTCCACTGTTTGGTTGTGATCAAACTATGATGAGCTGCGGTTCATCGGTCGGTTGCGATCGACCCCTCCGTGTTGCGATACGGGGCCTTGTGCTGCGGGGCCGTGTCAGAGCTATATGCGCTGACCCTCATGTATGGGCATGCGATTGGTCCTGTGGCGCCAACAAAGTGTGCTTGTGTGATGAGATATGGGCGAGTTGTTGTTATGAGTGTCTTGGGGATGTAACTATGGGATTTATACTGGGAATCGTGTATGTTGGGTTTTGATTATTAATTGTTCTTAACCCTACCTGTCTTGCCTGTTTGTAAACTGTATATGCTTGGTATAACTGCTGTCTGTGCTTAGCTCTACCTGTCGAGTCTATCCCTGTTTTAAAAGCTAGAGTCTCGTAGGGTATATCTTCATGCTTCAAAAAGGTTTTCATATATCTATATATATGTCTATATGTATTGTATTTCAACGCGTTGGAGTGGGTTACCAGCATCTCTCGCTGAACAGATATATTTGGCTTTCAGGCACAGACGAGTAGATCACTGGAGCGCGCTAGAAGCTTGGGGCGTAGCTTAGATAGTTTTCCCTTTTGGCCTGCATGCCATGATTTAGTATTGATACTGATTGAGGTTTTAGAATTTAGCCTGTGCACCCGAGTTCTCTAGCTCGGGTGTGGCATAGCACCCCGTACTCTTTGTATCGTATTTTGGGATTTAATGAGATTCTATCTTTATTATATAAGTTTTAAAAGTCTTGAAAATCTGGGGTGTTACAGTTGGTATCAGAGCCTAAGTTTGACCCTAGGATAAGACTCTTAAGACCGGACTTTAGGACATTAGGCTTGAACTCTAGGTACTTAGGAACATAGGGTTCAGGAATCTTAGGACGCGCGGTGAGATTGTGAAACCTACACGTAACCTCCCCTCACCTTATCCTTCTCTAACTTAAAATAACTTCCCCCTACGCTTACCACACAAAGGTAAGGGTGCAGCACAATGACTCATCGATACAATAAATATTGACCCTGAAAACCAACAGCATGGCGCCAACAAGAAGACATTCAAGGATCCCACACTCCTCGAAGAATGAACCCGAACCTTCAACAAAGTCCTCGGGATTAGTGGAATACCCAGAGGAACGCCGCGTAGGGATAGCCTCATTTCACTTCAAGACACGAGGCTGATCTTTGATAAATCCACGAAGAACCCACTTATGGGCAACAACCAGGGGTTCAACTAGGAGTGCCTAGGGGCACGGCTACGGGGACGATTCCACCCCGCACCTGTAAGGGCAACCATGTACGAGGAAAATCCTCCACCTAAAACAAGGGATGACCACCATCAGGGAATACCACAAACGATCCCTCCAACTGTCTCGTTTCGCGCCTGAATTAGATCCTACAGAGACAACCAAGATAAAGAAGTCTGTGACAGACCACAACTACGAAACCCAGAAGGCCCTAATTGTAAGCAAACCTCGCACACCCAACGAAGCCTACACCAGTAATGCCAACTTCTACCAAACGGGGAATTTTGGGACAAACCCGAAAGAAGGAGTAACGGAAGTGGGAAACCGCTCCCTCCAGCATGAGCGAACCCTTCCGGAACTGGTTAAGAATGGGCGCAACTATCCCAGCCCGGAGACCGGGAACGCCAATTAAATGCAAGAAAGAAAAGTAGTATATAAACAACGTCTTTTCTCAATCGTTAGCACGAATTGTTGAAAAGGACTCGATATGACAAGAAGAGGCAACAGACGCATGGAAAGTATCATACAACTAGAGCCTCCCGGCGATAAGGGTCTTACCTGGGAACAAGGACCTTGATGGTTTTATGACACCGTAAGAAGTACATGCAACACACAAAATCGCCAAAACACCATGCGACATCAAAGGTAGTCAATCAATGCATTCCAAGGAAGAGAAATACATCACCCAGCACTTGGTCACCAAAGGACTGAACAAAGAACGAGCAACAAGCCGAACTCCAAGAAAAACCAAGAAGGCTTATCATTAATCAAGCAAGGCAAAGACAAAGTTGGCTTATAACCAACCACCCGGTGAAGGTGATGAGGTTGCTAATTGGAAACCAGACCCGACCTACTGAGCAAAAAGAACATGCGAGAGTCTTGACTCATCTATAAACTCGTACCTAAGGATCAATAAAACTATACGATGGGCCACCCTATGTATTCAAATCCCTTCTATTGTGCACATGGACATGGGGCTTGTCGGGACTTGAATATGTGCATTCTTGGGATTTTCCCCGAAGGAATTCACTCTTCCTAGTCACCTTCCCGCGGGTCCCCAACGGGACCTTGACGGGTCCCCAACAGGAGCTTGGCAGGCGGACGACCGCCCACCTCGCGCCCACTGGTACAATGTGCTGATTTCTTAACTCCTCACTTTATTGATTCATGGCGCACTTGTGTGCCTCGATTGATGAACGCGAGTCTTGGGTAAAGAACCATGGGTCGCCCAAACATGGTGTCATCGGTAAAAGACCTTGACACGCAAGACACCATTGAAAAAGCACAACCAATTGCATTAGACGTGGGGTTGAAGTTGGACTCTACGATGCAACCGACTAGGGATGATTGGCATAAAGGATTTTGCAAACCACGGAGGCGAGTTGGGAACTCGTGCTAAGGACTCACAAAGACCTTAAAAGTCAAAATGCTAAGGATGGACCGGGACTCCTTCAAACCATGGATATCGTTCAAGCAAATAAGAGGACTCCTTACAAGTTGTATGGAATCAAGAACTACGTAGTCCGTGGTGCTAGGCTAAAAGTAAAAAGCACATTTGTGCCAAGATCTCAAGGATCATTAAGGACCCACAAGGAAATGAGATGACTCGTAAAGTCACCGAGTCATTCCACAACGAGGTTAGGTAACCAACTGCGCTTCAAAAAGAAAAAGAGCATGCAAGGACACCCTCACCATTAAAAGTAACACAAAAAGGCACAACTAGTCGAACCTCGGGGAAGACATGAAGTCTTACTAAGAATTTAATTCACTAAAGAGGAGATGAAATTCAATAAGAAGGGAAAATCAACCCAAGGTTTACCGACTCCCAAGAAACATTGGGAAGAATTTGGGAAGTGCGTCCTAAGAGATTGGCTTGGTTGACCAAACTTGGTCAAGACCTTGGACGCATTAAAGAAGTAAGTGTTAAATCATCACGGGAGATTCCCTCAAGATAGGGGAGAAGGATGAAACCTTAGCCTGGGAAGCAAGGTCTAACAAGGATCTTAAAGTCAAGCAAGTGCCAACACCAAGGAAGAAGGATCATCAGTTCGTCAATAAGTCGTGATCAAAGCATCAAACCAGAATAATCACTTGAAGATCGAGAACCCTTAACCCATCCTAGCCGAATTCCCTTCCCTCCCTCGGAAAATCGGCCCCCTCCTTATTTCAAAACCCTTTCTACCCTTCAACCACACTCTTGATCCCCTATTTTAACGATTCCATACAAGGTGGCAACCTCACACCCTAAGTTGCAACATTGAAAACTTTGATCCTAATTCCTAAATTCACTTTGTCCTCAGGTTTGAAACCCACTCTCTTAGCCCTTTAAACCTAATCGTTCCCAAAAACCCAGCACACATAAACATACAATTATACAGTTTCCCCGTAGAATGCTTTCGCTATAGGACCACCGTACTACTTTGGACTCGTTACCCCCGCAATGATTTCCAAGCTTCGGGGACGAAGTTTCTCGTAAGGGGGGGGGAGAGTGTAACACCCCGTGTTACGACCATTAATTCCGGATTAATTATTTAATTAATCCCGTTAATAATAATTAAATATGATTTAATTCGGTTAGGTTTCCTTTAATTAATTAATAAGGTCCACCATGAACCGTGGACCCTTGCCTAAATTAGAGTCTTAAGCCTATTAGGAATAAAGAAAGTAAACCCTTTACTATTCAGATTCTAATTAGGAATCCTAGACCTAGTTATCTATTAGGAATAAAGGAAGTAGGTCTTTTACTATTCAGACTACGATTAGGATTCCCTTTAATTAATTAACATGGTCCACTATGGACCATGGACCCTTATCCCTAAAATAAGCCCTTAGTCCTATAAGGAATAGAATTAGTAAACCCATACCATTCAGACCCTAATTAGGAGTCTTAAATATATAAATAGGGATATAGGAGGCACCTAGATCTTTCACCACCATAATCTCTCACCACACAAGAATTTCCAAGAATCGCATTAGGAGAAATCAAGAAAGAAGAAAGCTTAAAGAAAGACCCTTCATAGCCAAGGAATTAATTAAGGCTAAGAGGTAACCCATGTCTCAACAAAACCTATTTTCATAGCTATGATTCCCCTCTTAGGATTTCCCCATATTATTGTCTATTGATGATTTGTGATATTATTATTGATGATTGGTGGGATGATTCCATGGGTGATCTTGATGATGAAATGTTCTTGATAATTATGGTGTTCTTGATGATTATATGACGTTCGTGATGATTATATGGTGTTCTTGATGTTCTTAATGATTATATGAGGTTCTTGATATTTATTTGATATTCCTACCGAATCTTGATTTTGGAAGATGAATTGTGTTCTTGTTGATTTAAAAATAATTAGAATCCCTAGGTTATGTCGTGGAAATTGTATGGTATTATTCTTGGTATATTGGGTGGGAATTCGCATGATTGGGTGTTGATTATGTTTAGAAAAGCATGATAGGTTTCTTGATTATGCCATATGTTTCTTGATTTTGATCCGTTAATTGTCTACGTGTGTTATCAATTGCATTTGAAAGTGTCTAAGCATGGTTTCGGGTTCCACAAAGGTTCCCGGGGCGTTTTTGGTGAAAAAGAGTCAGTGGAGGGTAGGTGGGGGTAGGGGACCCGCCACCTACCCACGGCCAAAAGAGGCCTCGCCGACAGCGGGCAGCCGGCGGGCGGGCAGCTGCCCGCTGGACACCCGCTGCCCGGAACAGTGCCGCCGGCGGGTGACCCCTCACCCACCGGCTACCCGCTGGTTTGTACCCCACCTTGGGATTTTGGGTTCCCCATTTGATGTTCCCCCGACCCCCGTGGTGTCCCAACAGACTCCGTCCATCGTGCCTATGTCTAGTTTGATATTTTGGGTACCGTTCGTAGGTTGTTTGAGTCTTATATATTGCATGCTAGTTTAATTGGTATCCCGTTGACATAGGTGAAAGAAGCATGAACCCCTTAGGATCATTCTTAGTATGTGAAGGATCACGCATAGGTTTTGTTATACATTTTCTCCCCCTTCCCAATGTGTTAATGTGGGTTGCATGTGCTTGCTATGTGTTATGTGTGCATGATACCCCAATTCGGTTGCGATCGGATTGGTTATTCCTGAGTTGCGGATCAGAAGCTGGCTGCGGTCAGATTTACACTCTTGGGCTACGGTCCACCGTTTGGTTGCGATCAAACGTTTCTACATGAGCTGCGGTTCATATTTCCTAGCTGCGGTCAGATGAGATACTCTTGGGCTGCGGTCCACTGTTTGGTTGCGATCAAACTATGATGAGCTGCGATTCATCGGTCGGTTGCGATCGACCCCTCCGTGTTGCGATACGGGGCCGTGTGCTGCGGGGCCGTGTCAGAGCTATATGCGCTGACCCTCATGTATGGGCATGCGATTGGTCCTGTGGCGCCAACAAAGTGTGCTTGTGTGATGAGATATGGGCGAGTTGTTGTTATGAGTGTCTTGGGGATGTAACTATGGGATTTATACTGGGAATCGTGTATGTTGGGTTTTGATTATCAA
Organism: Ipomoea nil; assembly: GCF_001879475.1. Lineage (NCBI taxonomy): Eukaryota > Viridiplantae > Streptophyta > Magnoliopsida > Solanales > Convolvulaceae > Ipomoea > Ipomoea nil. The sequence continues at coordinate 351,706 of NW_017617183.1, forward strand.
TTGTTCTTAACCCTACCTGTCTTGCCTGTTTGTAAACTGTATATGCTTGGTATAACTGCTATCTGTGCTTAGCTCTATCTGTCGAGTCTATCCCTGTTTTAAAAGCTAGAGTCTCGTAGGGTATATCTTCATGCTTCAAAAAGGTTTTCATATATCTATATATATGTCTATATGTATTGTATTTCAACGCGTTGGAGTGGGTTACCAGCATCTCTCGCTGAACAGATATATTTGGCTTTCAGGCACAGACGAGTAGATCACTGGAGCGCGCTAGAAGCTTGGGGCGTAGCTTAGATAGTTTTCCCTTTTGGCCTGCGTGCCATGATTTAGTATTGATACTGATTGAGGTTTTAGAATTTAGCCTGTGCACCCGAGTTCTCTAGCTCGGGTGTGGCATAGCACCCCGTACTCTTTGTATCGTATTTTGGGATTTAATGAGATTCTATCTTTATTATATAAGTTTTAAAAGTCTTGAAAATCTGGGGTGTTACATTGGCGCCATTCAGGTGTTTACAGGATCAACACTGATCGCAACGGTAAGTTAGGGGTTCGCATTGTGACACCCCGTAAATCCAAAATCTATTTAAGGATTAATTAGATAATTAATCCTAGCTTAATTGGTAATTTATTCCTAAAATTCTGAAAATTCAATAGTCGGAGGACTAGAAATTGGCTAGTCAATCCAAGTCAAAGAGTTGTACTCTATGCCTTATGAGTTGTTCCCTTGTCTCCTTATTCTTCCTACTTAAGTAAGGGCAAAGAAGTCTTTTTACCTTATGTTAGTGCCCCAAGGTAACCTAGCATTCATCCTCTCATTTCATTCACTAACACCCTAAACACAAAAGCTCCACCTTCTCTCTAGAAACTTGATAACTTCTTCTTCAAGCCAAGTTTTGGGCATCTTAAATCCTACAAGTTGGTCTCCAAGATTCAAACTTTCTTAACCATGAGCATAGGGGAGGGTAAGATCCTTGATCTCTTGGTTTTTTTTAGTATCTTTTTAAGTGTCTTTTTCTAAAGATGGAATCTTTGTGTCTTTTGGTGTGTTTATGAAGTTGAAGTTGAAGGAGAGCTTTAAGAGAAGCCTTTAAGGGTGTGAAAAGTGAAGTGCTAGGCTACAAAAGGTAACCCATGCTTTACAAAATATATTTTCTTACCTATATGATGAATTCTTGACTTCTACTTGTGATTTTTGTTATGAAATGTGAGTTTTGATGCATTGTCTTGTGGCGATGCATAACTAGAGCTTGTTATTAGGGTTCTTGTATGCCATTGCTTGGCTATTCCTTGGATTCAAGTCATATTGTTGTATTTTGTGAGATTTTGGGTGTTTTGGAAATGAATTTGGACTTGTTGTTGAAAATCACCGAAGGGGTTCTTTGTGGTACAAGAGTGTACCCAGGGGCGGAATGGCGGGCAGAGCTCCAACCGCCGCTCCACCCGAGGGGTACTTGCCTCGTGGGTAGTGGTACCCGCGGGCGGAACCATGGGTGGAGGTCCACCCTTGGCCCCACCCGCGGGGTACATGGTTGTTGATGGTTGGGGATTTGTTCCCCGTGATTCTTTTGACTCGGTAATTGATGTTTTGACCTCCCGATTTTGTTTTATTGGGCTATTTGTGTGTCTTCTTGATGTTTCGTATGCCTTGAACGGTATGATAGGAATCCATGTAGGATTTTGTGTCTTGAATCGTGCTTAGTGTTCAACCTTTTGATTCGTTGGACCCTGATGAGTCTTGTATGTTCTACGAAACTATGTTTAGTTTACCCGTTTGATAAGTATGCTAGTTTGATGTTGAAATGCTAGTGTGTGTGGTTTGTTCTTACCTATTGGGGTTGGCAACTTGTGTTGACCACCGTTGGTGTCGGATTGTAGTCCTTCCTTGTTGAGTATGGTTTCATATCTTTGTTGTGATCCATTGCTTGATTCCTGTGATGAAAACATGTGTATTGGCTGTACCTTGATTGCACGATTAAGGGTATGGGACCTTAGTCACCAAGGTACAGATGTGGTCCTCGTGGTGGCCATGAATGAAATTGGTGGTGTGACCTGAGCGTAGGCTCATATGTTGGCGGTTGTGTGATTTGATTTGTACCCTCGTGTACTGATATGTTGGCAGATATGTTGGCGATTGTTGGCGGGGGAACGACGGTTCCCGGAGGCATAAGGTTGGACTCAGAAGTACAAGAGTTTCTCGGAGGTAATGGTTGGAACTGTAATAAGGTCGGGGGTAGCCATAATGTTGGAACAGGGAATAAGGTTGGAACTGTGTGAATCTTGTGACATGCAGTGTCACTGTGGCATGTAGTTGCCAATGTGTGAATGACTATTCTTTTCTGATGAGTATGTTGGGTGGTATTATACTTTGTTATCAGTAGAATATGCCTCGACTAGTATTTGGTTACTGTTGTTATCCTTGTCTTGTTGTTGTCTTGGGATGTTGATTTCCCTTGTTCTTTTGAGAGTGAAATAGAGCCTTTGCAGTTGACTTTTCTCTATGACTTTGAACTAATATATACTTTATCCCGTTTCGAAAATGGTTTTGATTTATACTATCTATATATGCTACTTAACGCGTATTGATGGGTTACCAGCAATATTCGCTAACCAGGCGTCGTCCCCTTTCTTTATGTTGCTTTACAGGTCCTGAGTAGATTATGGCGAGTGCCCTAGCTGTTGGTTGTCGTGTAGCTCCCTTGGACTGTGTAGATAGTGTTTTGGGCCTGTGTGCCTTGGGTTGTTTGAACATGGATAGTACATTTGTTAGACTAGCCTGGGTGTAACACCCCAAAATTTCAGAATATTTAAAACTTATATAATAAAGGTAATCCTCATAAAATCCCGGGAACATAACATAAGAGTATGGGGTGCTATGCCACACCTGGGCTAGAGAACCTAAGTGCACAGGCAAACTAACTAAGATCCTCAATAATGTCAATACATAATTATGGCACGCAGGCCAAAGGGAAACTATCTACTCTACGCTCCACGTCTCTAGCGCGCTCCGGTGTCTACTCACCGGTGCCTGAAAGCCAAATATATCTGTTCAGCGAGAGATGCTGGTAACCCACTCCAACGCGTTGAAATACAATATATATATGTATAGATACAGATATGGTAAAAACCATTTTGAAGCCGGAAGATATACTTAGGAGACTCTAGCCTTTAAAACTGGGAATAGACTCCTCAGATAGGGGTAAGCACAATACATAACAACAAGTAAAATAGAGATAATATTATAAGGAAAGCACAATTCCGGTCACTACATCAATCATCATGCACTATTACTGACTCATCATCAAGTCACATCATTCATATCACATCATCATTGATGCGCCACGGGACCAATCGCATGCCGCGAACATGAGGGTCAATGCATATAGCATTAACACGGCCCCGCAGCACCCTACCTCAGTACCGCAGTACGAGGGGAGTTGATCGCAACCAACCCTTTTAGAACCGTTGACGAACTCAACGTCAGATCACGATCCTACACACCGCTGACGCACCCAGTCGGTGGACCGCGATCCCCTTTACAAGGGGGGACATACGACCCTACACACCGTCGATGCGCACAGTCGGTGGACCATAGCGGATCTAAGCCCGGCTTACCCCTGAGCTGTACTCAGTAGGTGGGCGAAGATCCTCGGAGACTATGGCCCTACACACCGCTGTCCCATCGTTCGGTGGATCGCAGCCAGCCGTAGCCCTACACACCGCCTGATTACTCAGGTCGGTGGGCTAAAGCCTTCCTCGGCTTCTTGGCCCTACACACCGTCCTGGCGCGTTCAGGTCCGGTGGGTCATAGCACCGAGGCACATAGTTGGACCTGTAGCCCAAGAAGTAAATCAATTTGGCCTCAGCCACTTCTGAGTCTTAACCCAGGACAATCCATTGGCCTTCAGCCACTTCCGAACCTTTAGTCCGGGATCAATCCATTCGGTCTTCAACCGACTTCCGAACCTTAGTCCGGGAACCACCCAATTGGCCTATAACCAAAATGGGGGATCATGCAACACATAACACATAGGAGAACGTAATAACACATTGGGAGGGGAGAGACATATAAATAATCTTACGTGTGATCATTCACATACTAAGAATAGTCCTAAGGGTTCATACAACTTCCACCTAGGCCAACGGGTTACCGGTTCAACTAGCATGCAATTCCTAAGACTCGTTTAACCTACGAATGGTACCCAGAATATCAAACTAGACTCGAGCACGACAAACAGGGTCCGTTGGGACACCGTGGGGGATGGGGAACATCAAACGGGGAAGCCGGAAACCCGGGGTGGCGTACGGGCCAGCGGGTAGCCCGTGCGTGGGGGTCACCCGCCGGCTGCCCGCCGGAATTCACTGTTCCGGCAGCGGGTTACGGCGGGCAGGCGGCTGGCCGGCGGCTACCCGCTGCCCGGTGGTGATTCTGGGCAGCGGGTAGGTGGCGGGTTCCCCTACCTCCACGTACCCCCCACTGACTCATTTACCATAATTTCGTCCCGGGGACCTTTGTGGAACCCGAAACCATGCTTGGACACTTTCAAACACAATTAACGACACCACGTAGTCAAATAACGGATCAAAAGCAAGAATCACATACGACTCATCCTATCACGACCATAACCTAACACATGCGATTCCCGATGTAAATCCCCTAGTCACATTCCCAAGACACTCATAACAACAACTCATCCGTATTTCATCACATAGCACACTTTGTTGGCGCTACAAGACCAATCGCATGCCCATACATGAGGGTCAGCGCATATAGCTCTGACACGGCCCCGCAGCACCCTGCCCTGTATCGCAACACGGAGGGGTCGATCGCAACCGACCGATGAATCGCAGCTCATCATAGTTTGATCGCAACCAAACAGTGGACCGCAGCCCAAGAGTATGTCATCAGACCGCAGCCAGGAAATATGAACCGCGGTTCATGTAGAAACATTTGATCGCAACCAAACGGTGGACCGCAGCCCGGGAGTGTAAATCTGACCGCAGCCAGCTTCTGAACCGCAGCTTAGGAATAACCAATCCGATCGCAACCGAATTGGGGTAACATGCACACATAACACATAGCAAGCACATGCAATCCAAATTAACACATTGGGAAGGGGGAGAAAACGTATAACAAAACCTATGCGTGATCCTTCACATACAAAGAATGATCCTAAGGGGTTCATGCTTCTTTCACCTAGGTCAACGGGATTCCAATTCAACTAGCATGCAATATATAAGACTCTCACAACCTACGAACGGTACCCGAAATATCAAACTAGGCATAGGCATGATAGACGGAGTCCGTTGGGACGCCACGGGGATCGGGGGAACATCAAACGGGGAAGCCAAAATCCCCAATTGGGGTGCCAACCAGCGGGTAGCCGGTGGGTGAGGGTTCACCCACCGGCTGCCCGCCGGCGGTAGCAAATCCGGGCAGCGGGTGCCCGGCGGCTGCCCGCTGCCGGCGTTGCCCAAGAAGGCCGCGGGTAGGTGGCGGGTCCCCTACACCCACCTACCCCCCACTGACTCTTTTTCTCCAAAAACGCCCCGGGAACCTTTGTGGAACTCGAAACCATGCTTAGACACTTTCAAACGCAATTGATAACACACGTAGACAATTAACGGATCAAAGATCGAGAAACATATGGCACGTAACCTATCATGCTTTTCTAAACATAATCAACACCCAATCATGCGAATTCCCACCCAATATACCAAGAATAATTCCATACGATACAACCTAGGGTTCTAATCGTTTATAAATCAACAAGGACACAATTCATCTTTCAATATCAAGATTCGGTAAGAACATCATATAAACATCAAGGACATCCTACAATCATCAAGAACACCATGTAACCATCAAGAACGCCATATAATCATCAAGAACACCATAATTATCAAGAACCTTTCATCATCAAGATCACCCATGGAATTATCCCATCAATCATCAATAATAATATCACAAATCATCAATACACAATAATATGGGGAAATCCTAAGAGGGGAATCATAGCTATGAAAATAGGTTTTGTTGAGACATGGGTTACCTCTTAGCCTTAATTAATTCCTTGGCTATGAAGGGTCTTTCTATAAGCTTTCTTGCTTTCTTGATTTCTTCTAAGGGAATTCTTGGAGCTCTTTGGTGTGGTGAGTCGTTTATTGTGGTGGGGGGTTTCTAGGTGCCTCTTAAGTCCCCTATATATATATTTAGGAGTCCTAATTAGGAACTAATATTATAGGCTTGCTAATTCTATTCCTTTTGGAACTAAGGATTGGGTTTAGGGATAAGGGCCCATGGACTATGGTGGGCCTTTCCTAATTTAATTATTGTGATTTAATTCTTTCTTTTGGATAATTGGTTAAATGATTAATTGGTTTTAGGGATCGTAACACGGGGTGTTACACTCTCCCCCCCTTACGAGGGGCTTCGTCCCCGAAGCCCGGTGTGTTAATCCATTCTTTCACCCCCTAGGCATTCCGCATCTTGGCCTCCCAGTTAGGAATGTGGCCTCACGTTTTGCCTTAGTTGGGGTAGACTGGATTTCTGGTGGTGTTGTGATAGAAAGATTTTGGGTCTACCTCGGTCTCCTGCTCCTGAGCTAGACGCCCCGCGAGTGCCCAGGGTGGCCTCGATTGCCGCCACCCTCCGATCTAGTGCGCGTGTCGTACGAATCAAGGATGAGAACCCTTATTCCATGATTTGGTTTTGCCGGTTGAGCTGTGCGAATATGCGTTCATTGATTGAGTCCTCGTTTTGCTCCCTTGGGTTCCCTCCTGATCGTAGTTGCACTGACGGGTTGGGTTCGTCATCCTCCTCCTGGTCCTCATTTCCCTCCAGGATTCCACAATCTTGCATTGCTCGTTTGACCTTCTTATTGGAAATGTCCAGTTGGTCGACCAATTCTCTTCGTTCATCCTCGGGTTTTTGGCAAATTTCTTCGAGGGTGAGGTAATGTCCTCCCTCGGTGTAGTAGATATCATTGCGGCGTAGGTTCTGGGCGTTAAAAACCATGCCATTTGCGGTCTTGACCTCGGTGTGGCTTAGGTCCACCCCCTTTTTCTCCATGATCCAACTTAGGATCATCCCGTAGGGTAGGCTAAGCCAGTTGCTTGATTTGCAAAACTCCATGTGTTTTAGCATGAGGGCCGGCAGGTTGAACTTGATTTTGTGTTTCAAGAAGTAGGCTAAGGTGCACTCTAAACTCCCCACGTCCTTGCTTTTATTGTTTGTGGGCAAGAGGCTATCGGTTACAATCATAACCAATATCTTTTGTTCCGCCGATAGCCACTTTCTATTTGGTCGTGTAGCCGAGGTGAATCCTTCCTCTTTCCCGAGGAGGTACCCAAGGTAGTCCTTGTACCCCGTGTTTTGGGTATCAATCCACCCCTTTCGGTCATAGCTTGACACACCCGTGGTGGTCAATTTCAAAAGCTTGGCCAACCGGCCTTCGGAGAGTATAATTTCCTTGCCGCGGACCTTGGTGGTGATTTCTAGCTTATCACCCCGTTTGGTGGCTATAAGATGTTGATAGAATTCTTTCACCAATTCGGGGTACGTATCCCCCTTGATGGTGAGGTACGTATCCAAAAGCCCTTGGTGTTTAAGCATATCAACCAATCCTGGAGAAAATTGGTCGGGTTCAAAGGCTTTACCTCCGATTACGGTGTAATCGGCGTTGCTCCATTCCGGGGTACGGGTCCCGAGGGGTTTCTTTGGCATTGTGATGCTTCGCTTGATGGTGACGTTTTGCGGTGAGTTTTTCCGGCGACTTTCCGGCGGGGCTCCGGTGTATTTTTCCGGCGGCCTTTGGCGGCGCGGCTCTGTTGCGAGGGAGGCGGCGGTGACTGGGCTCCGGTGTTGGCTTGGCGAGGTGGGGTAGTGATTTTCGGTGGCGTCGGGCAGGGGTGGCAGCGGGTGGAGCTCGGGCAGGTGGCGGGCGGCGCTGGCGTCGCGGGCGTCCTCCGGCAGCGAGGTCGGCGTGCGGTGGGGCGCCGTTTGGGCGGTCGATGGCGGCTCCGGCCGTGGGCGGCGATCGAATGGGGCTGCTGGTTCGGTATTTGGGGTGGCGGGGAGGTGTGTAGGAGAGGGAATGGGAGAAGGTGAGGGAGAAGAAGAGGAAGAAGAAGGGTTTTTGATTTGGAGATTTTGTGGGTTTTAGGGATTTGTAGGGGCTTTAACAAGGGAGTGTTCCCTTGAGGTTTCAAGAAACACCCTTAATCTATTTGTTAAGACCTTGATCTTATGAGTGAGAGGTTAAGGGTTCAATTCCCATCAGTAACACTAGGCCTTTCTTGATGGTGTGGTCCTTATCTTTTTCCCTCTTTCGTCATCTAGTGATGGGAGGCTTGGCTTGTTATATAATTTTTGGTTTCGTCTTTATAGGCAGGATCCAATTTCGATCAAATCTTTTACTTATAATAATTCCGAAGTAATCGCTAAATAAGTAGTTTTACTATGGAGGTGATTACAAGGAATTGCCGGTTTATCCTAGACAGAATTCGTCTTCTTAATTTTCTCCTGCGGGATTTGCGTGATCCTTGCCTTCTGGGGTTAGGTTCCCCTCCTCGAGGTTGCTCTCGTTCCCGAGGTCAGCTTGAGTGCGGCTCATGACGAATATTTTCCCGGGAGCGCCATAGTTCCCTTGGTGGGTGGTGCCTCCGTGTTGACCTGTGGTGGTGGGGCGTGGCCTTTGGGGTTGAACGCACTGGAAGGCCTTGTGCCCTTCTTCTCCGCAGTTGAAGCATCGCCAGGGATTGCCCATGCAATCTTTCCCTCTATGGCTTTTGTTGCATTTTGGGAAAGGGAAGCTCCTTGGGTTTGCTTCATTGTTCCCTAGGGACGGTCTTTGGTTGGTCAGGTTGCTTGGTCTTGTGTTGGTGTCGTTCCTTGTTCTTTTTACCGGTGGTGCTCCCCCACCGGTATTCCTTTTTCGTATCTGTTCCTGAACCCCACGCTGGAGTAGTTGGATTCGATAGAGATTGGCGGCACTGGAGTAAGCCTCGTTGAGAGTCCGAGGTCGGCTTACCACTAGTGCATTTCGGGCTTCGAAGTTGAGGCCCGAGACAAATCTTTCTATCTTGGTTACTTCGGTGGGGACTAGCTCTGGTGCGAAGCGCGCCAGTTCGAGGAATCGCTTGTGGTATTCCATGATGGTGGCTGTCCCTTGTTTCAGATGGAGGAACTCTTCGTACATGGATGCTTTCACGTGTGTTGGGTAGAATCGTTCTCGTAGTCGTGTTTTGAGGTTTTCCCAGTTGAACCCTGGTTCTTGTTGGTAAGCGGGACCCTCATGGATCCACCAAAGATCGGCCTCGTGTCCGAAGTAGAACGAGGCTACCTCTACCCGACGTTCTTCTGGGCATTCCACTAACCCGAGAATTTTGTCGAGGGTCCGGATCTATTCCTCCAGGATCACGGGGTCCTCTTCTCCGGAGAACGTGGGTGCTCGATGATTTGAAACTTGTCGGGCGACGTCTGAGTTCGTGTTTGATGGAGGAGGCGGGGGCCTGCTGTTGCGAAGAGCTACGTCGCTTAGTGCCTGGGCGACTTGCGTTAGTTTTTGTAGTGTTTGGGTCAGGGGGTCGTGTGTGGCGGGTTCTGGAGTCCTTGATTGTCTTCTGTTGGGTGCCATGCTGTCGCCTTTCTGAGTCAATGTTTATAAGAACATTAAATTAGAGTTTGGTGTCCTTCTTTGACGTGATAAGCGGAGGAAGGTTTTCTTTAGAAAAGGAAGGAATGAAGTGAGGGAGTTTATGTGTAGGTTTCACAACCTCACCGCGTGTCCTAAAATTCCCGAGTCCTATGTCCCTAACTACCTAGAGTTCAAGCCTAATGTCCTAAAGTCCGGTTTTAAGAGTCTTATCCTAGGGTCAAACTTAGGCTCTAATACCAACTGTAACACCCCAGATTTTCATGACTTTTAAAACTTATATAACAAAGGTAGAATCTCATTAAATCCCAAAATACGATACAAAGAGTACGGGGTGCTATGCCACACCCGAGCTAGAGAACTCGGGTGCACAGGCTAAATTCTAAAACCTCCAACAGTATCAATGCTAAATCATGGCACGCAGGCCGAAAGGGGAAACTATCTAAGCTATGCCCCAAGCTTCTAGCGCGCTCCGGTGATCTATTCATCTGTGCCTGAAAGCCAAATATATCTGTTCAGCGAGATATGCTGGTAACCCACTCCAATGCGTTGAAATACAATATATATAGATATATATAGATATACGAAAACCATTTTGAACATGAAAATATATCCTACGAACTCTAGCTTTTAAAACAGGGATCGACTCATCAGATAGGGCTAAGCACAGACAGCAGTTATACCAACATATATAGTTACAAGCAGGCAAGACAGGTAAAGATAAGCATAATTAATGACCATAACCTAACACATGCAATTTCCGGTGTAAATCCCCTAGTCACATTCCCAAGACACTCATAACAACAACTCATCCGTATTTCATCACATAGCACACTTTGTTGGCGCCACAGGACCAATCGCATGCCCATACATGAGGGTCAGCGCATATAGCTCTGACACGGCCCCGCAACACCCTGCCCCGTATCGCAACACGGAGGGGTCGATCGCAACCGACCGATGAACCGCAGCTCATCATAGTTTGATCGCAACCAAATAGTGGACCACAGCCCAAGAGTATGTCATCTGACCGCAGCCAGGAAATATGAACCGCAGCTCATGTAGAAACGTTTGATCGCAACCAAACGGTGGACCGCAGCCCGGGAGTGCAAATCTGACCGCAGCCAGCTTCTGAACCGCAGTTCAGGAATAACCAATCCGATCGCAACCGAATTGGGGTAACATGCACACATAACACATAGCAAGCACATGCAACCCACATTAACACATTGGGAAGGGGGAGAAAACGTATAACAAAACCTATGCGTGATCCTTCACATACTAAGAATGATCCTAAGGGGTTCATGCTTCTTTCACCTAGGTTAACGGGATACCAATTCAACTAGCATGCAATATATAAGACTCTCACAACCTACAAACGGTACCCGAAATATTAAACTAGGCATAGGCACGATAGACGGAGTCCGTTGGGACGCCACGGGGATCGGGGGAACATCAAACGGGGAAGCCAAAATCCCCAATTGGGGTGCCGACCAGCGGGTAGCCGGTGGGTGAGGGTTCACCCGCCGGCGGTAGCAAATCCGGGCAGCGGGTGCCCGGTGGGCAGCTGCCCGCCCGCCGGCTGCCCGCTGCCGGCGTTGCCCAAGAAGGCCGCGGGTAGGTGGCGGGTCCCCTACCCCCACCAATCCCCCACTGACTCTTATTCTCCAAAAACGCCCCGGGAACCTTTGTGGAACCCGAAACCATGCTTAGACACTTTCAAACGCAATTGATAACACACGTAGACAATTAACGGATCAAAGATCGAGAAACATATGGCACGTAACCTATCATGCTTTTCAAAACATAATCAACACCCAATCATGCGAATTCCCACCCAATATACCAAGAATAATTCCATACGATACAACCTAGGGTTCTAATTGTTTATAAATCAACAAGGACACAATTCATCTTTCAATATCAAGATTCGGTAAGAACATCATATAAACATCAAGGACATCCTACAATCATCAAGAACATCATGTAACCATCAAGAACGCCATATAATCATCAAGAACACCATAATTATCAAGGACCTTTCATCATCAAGATCACCCATGGAATTATCCAATCAATCATCAATAATAATATCAGAAATCATCAATACACAATAATATGGGGAAATCCTAAGAGGGGAATCATAGCTATGAAAATAGGTTTTGTTGAGACATGGGTTACCTCTTAGCCTTAATTAATTCCTTGGCTATGAAGGGTCTTTCTTTAAGCTTTCTTGCTTTCTTGATTTCTTCTAAGGGAATTCTTGGAGCTCTTTGGGGTGGTGAGTCGTTTATTGTGGTGGGGGGTTTCTAGGTGCCTCTTAAGTCCCCTATTTATATATTTAGGAGTCCTAATTAGGAACTAATATTATAGGCTTGCTAATTCTATTCCTTTTGGAACTAAGGATTGGGTTTAGGGATAAGGGCCCATGGACTATGGTGGGCCTTTCCTAATTTAATTATTGTGATTTAATTCTTTCTTTTGGGTAATTGGTTAAATGATTAATTGGTTTTAGGGATCGTAACACGGGGTGTTACACTCCCCCTTACAAGAGGCTTCGTCCCCGAAGTTGGTGCGTGGGTCCACTCTTTCACCCCCAGACGTCACGTATTTTGGCCCCCTAATTAGGAGATGTGCCTCCACGTGTTGTCTTCGTTGGGGTAGACTGGATCTTTGGTGCGGTGGTAGTTTTGGAGGGTTCAGGTTTACCTTGGTTCCCTGCTCCTGGGCTGGATGCCCCGCGGGTGCCCAGCATGGCCTCGATGGTAGCCACCCTTTGATCCAATGCGCGTGTCGCGCGGATTAGGGAAGAGAATCCCTCGTCCATGATCTGGTTCTGTCGGGTGAGTTGTGCGAGGATGCGTTCGTTGACGGTTTCTCCACTTTGGCCCCTTGGGTCTCCTCTTGCCTGTGCTGGTAGATTGGGCTCGCTATCTTCTTCCTGTTCCTCATTTTCCCCCGGTTCCCCACATTCTTGCATTGCCCGCTTGAGTTTCTTGTTGGAGATATCCAACTGATCTACCAGTTCCCTTCGTTCTTCCTCGGGTTTAAGGCAAATCTCCTCGAGGGTGATGTACTGTCCCCCTTCGATGTAGTAGATATCATTGCGACAGAGATTTTGAGCATTGAAAACCATGCCACTTGCGGTCTTGACCTCAGTGTGGCTCAGATCCACCCCCTTTTTCTCCATGATCCAACTTAGGATCATTCCGTAGGGCAGGCTAAGTCGGTTGCTGGTTTTGCAAAACTCCATGTGTTTCAACATGAGGGCCGGCAAATTGAACTTGATCTTGTGTTTTAAGAGATAGGCAAAAGTACACTCCAAACTCCCCACATCCTTGCTTTTATTATTTGTGGGCAAAAGGCTATCAGTCACAATCATAACCAATATCTTTTGTTCTGCGGTTAGCCACTTCCTATTTGGCCGTGTGGCCGAGGTGAAACCTTCTTCTTTTCCGAGTAGGTATCCGAGGTAGTCTTTGTACCCCGTATTTTGGGTAACAATCCACCCTTTTCGGTCATAGCTCGACATTCCTGTGGTGGTTAATTTCAGGAGTTTGGCCAAGCGGCCTTCGGAAAGTATGATTTCCTTGCCTCGGACCTTGGTGGTGATTTCTATTTTATCGCCTCGCTTGATGGCTACCAAATGTTGGTAGAACTCCTTCACCAGTTCGGGGTATGTATCCCCTTTAATGGTGAGATAGGTATCCAATAACCCTTGGTGATTAAGCATATCGACCAATTCCGGAGAGAATTGATCGGGTTCAAGGGCTTTACCTCCGATCATGGTGTAGCCGGCATTGCTCCACTCCGGGGTGCGGATTCCGAGGGGTTTCTTTGGCATTGTGAAGCATTTCTTGGTGGCGAGATTTTCCGGCGACTTTTCCGGTGGGATTCCGGCGAGGCTCTGGCGGCGGGTTCGGCGGTGGGTGGCGTTCCTGTTTCGAACGGCGAGGAGAGGGGGGTGGCGCACAGTGACGGTGGCTGGGCGTGCGGCTAGCGGTGGTTTGGTGGTGCGAGGTCGACGGGCGGCGGTCGGCCGGTGGCGGTGGCGTGTGGCCGGTGTGTTTCGTGGGGGGTGTTCATCGACTTTGGAGTGGGGGTGCGAAGAGGGAGGGGGTGAGGGTGAGAGTGGGAGGGTGTGAGGAAGAAGAAGGGTTTTTGATTTGGGGATTTTTGGGGTTTTAGGGATTTGTGGGGTTTTAAGAAAGGAGTGTTCCCTTAAGGTTTTAAGAAACACTTATGGTTTAGTGGTTAGGAGCTTGGACTTGTAAGTGGGAGGTTTAGAGTTCAATTCCCATTGATGACATCTTTCCTTGTTGTGTAGTTTTTGTCTTTTTCCTTCTTTTGTCTTCTAGTGGTGTGGAACTTGATTTGTTTTTCTTGTGGTTTTTTGTTGTTTGTTCTTTCCTACTTAGGTTAAAATATTTTGATTTTATTTAAAATAATTTGAAAGTGGCTAAACTAAAAAAGTAGCTCTAACTACGAGGATGGTTATAGGGGTTTCTTAGCTTATCCTAAACAGAATTCGTCCTCTTGGTTCTCCTCGGGTGGGTTTGCGTGATCCTCGTCTTCCGGGGTCATGTTTTCTTCGTTGAGGGTGTCGTTGTTCACGAGTTCGGCTTGCGTACGACTCATGACGAATACCTTTCTGGTGGCACTGTGATTCCCTTGGTTGTTCGTGCCTCCGTGTTGGCCCATGTTTATGGGCCATGGACTTGAGGGTTGCGAGCAGTGGAAGGCCTTGTGTCCCTCTTTTCCACAGTTGAAGCACCATAAGGGGTTCCCCATGTAGTCCCTGCCTCTATGGCTTTCGTTGCATCTTGGGCAAGGGAAGCCCCCCGCGTTGGCTTCGTTGTTTCTTGGGAGTGCTCTTCGTCCGGCTGGGTTGTTTGGCCTGGTGTTGGTGTCGGTTCTGGTTCGCTTCATTGGTGGTGCACCACCTCCGGTATTCCTCTTCCGAATCTGATCCTGTACCCCACGTTGTAGTAGTTGGATTCGGTAGAGGTTGGCAGCACTGGAGTAAGCCTCGTTGAGGGTGCGGGGCCCGCTTACTATTAGTGCTTTCCGAGCTTCGAAGTTGAGGCCCGATACAAACCTTTCTATTTTTTTTGATTTCGTGGGAACTAATTCTGGCGCGAAGCGTGCCAGTTCGAGGAATCGTTTATGGTATTCAGTGATGGTCACCGTGCCTTGTTTTAGGTGGAGGAACTCATCGTGCATCGAAGCTTTCACGTGTGCCGGGTAGAATCGTTCACGCAGGCTGATAAACAATATTTTATTGTTATTTTAAATAATCTTTTTATAGTTAAGTTGCAAATAATTGATTGGTTCTTATCTATTTTTATTTATTATTGCTATAATTAGTTTTTAGTAATATTATTTAATTTTATGTTTTAATTATTAAATTTGTTTATTATTTGAATTCTGTTATTCCAATAATTCTTTGATCCTAATTTAATGAAAATATTATTAATTTTAGTAGTACATGTTCAGTAGGAGTTGAATAAAGGTAGATTAGTTATATATGATCTTTAATAAGATTATTATTATTATTATTATCATTATTATTATTATTATTATTATTATTATTATCCATAAGAAGCGAACAAAGAGGGCCGGTGATTAGTGCGAACCAGTCTCCAATAGCGAGTGGACGGACGAAAGATCGCTTGAGAGTAAGAGGCGGCGATCGTTTGGGAAGGTCCTATTCAATTGGCATGTTCGATTGACCAGGGAGAGCTCGGAGAAACGGTTGGCCAAAAAAGTATAAAACAGGGTCAAGGATTACCAATCTGATCATCAATCTACCCCAGAGCAATTCCGGTCGGAGGTAATTCTCCGAAGGGCGGTGACGACGAATTCTGGTAGCGGCGGTGTTCGGCGTTGCAGAATCCTTGGCGGTAGAATTCAATCAGCGTAGCAGCTTCTATTTTAGAGGGCCGTACTGCTATTCACACGGCAATTATCTTCTTTCTTCCTCTTTATTGCAATTGTGGTTAATTTATCATTTGTATTGGAATTAGATGATGTGTGAACTCAAAATTGTTAATTCCATTTATGCGTAATTAGTGTTTAAGAAAGTTGTTGATTACCATTAGTGATTGCTGTGCTTTCATAATTACATTGAGTTAGTAGCTTTCTTTCAAGGACATGATGATATTGTCATTTGCCATTAAACAATTCTTGTATTGATTATTTTGTCATTCAATTAAGTTTTATTCTATGAATTTGAGTTGAGATTAGTTATATTGAATTTAGCCAGTTCTAGCATTTGATTAATGTTTCTAGTCTTTATTGCCTGCTATGTTTTGTTTCGTCAATTGTCTTTCTCATATTATTTTCTACCTGTTTTTTCATTCGGCTTAATTAATTTCAGTTGTTGATTGATTCTAAGCATTTTAAATTATCAAGTTCATTTTTTTGGTTTCAAGTTATTAAATTGCATCGTATCAATTCCTCGTGGGTTCGACCCTTGCTTTTGCACCCTGTTACTACACTGACTCGTGCACTTGCGAGGACATATATTAAATTGTCCATCACAGGCGCGTTTTCAGGTTTTCCCAGTTGAATCCTGGTTCCTGCCTGTAAGTGTGTCCTTCGTGGGTCCACCAAAGATCTGCCTCGTGTCCGAAGTAGAACGAGGCTATCTCCACGCGGCGTTCTTCTGGGTATTCTACCAACCCCAGAATTTTGTCGAAGGTCCGTATCCATTCTTCAAGGATGGCGGGATTTTCTTCACCCGAAAACGTGGGTGGTCGATGGTTCGAGACCTGTCGGGCGACTTCTGAGTTTGTGTTCGGTGGTGGTCTGTTGTTGCGGAGGGCTACGTCGCTTAGTGCTTGGGCGACCTGGGTGAGTTGCTGTAGGGTTTGAGCCAGGGGGTCGTGTGTGGATGGTTCTGGAGTCCTTGATTATCTTTTGTTTGGTGCCATGTTGCTGATCTATAGAACCAATGTTTACACTGATTTAGAGGGTCGTTCCCTTACCTTGGTGTGATAAGCGAAGTTCTTTTAAGTTAATGAGGGATAGGGTGGTGGGATGTTATGTGATGGTGGTGGGTAGGCTCACAATCTCACTGCGTGTCCTAAGATTCCTGAGTCTTATGTCCCTGAATACCTAGAGTTCAAGTCTAATGTCCTAAAGTCTGGTCTTAAGAGTCTTATCCTAGGGTCAAGCTTAGGCTCTGATACCAACTGTAACACCACAAAATTTCAGAATACTTAAAACTTATATAACAAAGGTAATCCTCATAAAATCCCGGGAACATAACATAAGAGTATGGGGTGCTATGCCACACCTGGGCTAGAGAACCCAAGTGCACAGGCAAACTAACTAAGATCATCAATAATGTCAATACATAATTATGGCACGCAGGCCGAAGGGAAACTATCTACTTTACGCTCCACGTCTCTAGCGCGCTCCGGTGTCTACTCATTGGTGCCTAAAAGCCAAATATATCTGTTCAGCGAGAGATGCTGGTAACCCACTCCAACGCGTTGAAATACAATATATATATGTATAGATACAGATATGATAAAAACCATTTTGAAGCCGGAAGATATACTTAGGAGACTCTAGCCTTTAAAACCGGGAATAGACTCGTCAGATAGGGGTAAGCACAATACATAACAACAAGTAAAATAGAGATAATATTATAAGGAAAGCACAATTCCAGTCACTACATCAATCATCATGCATCATTACTGACACATCATCAAGTCACATCATTCATATCACAACATCACATATCACATCATCATTGATGCGCCACGGGACCAATCGCATGCTCCGAACATGAGGGTCAATGCATATAGCATTAACACGGCCCCGCAGCACCCTACCTCGTTACCGCGTTACGAGGGGAGTTGATCGCAACCAACCCTTTTAGAACCGTTGACGAACTCAACGTCGGATCACGATCCTACACACCGCTGACGCACCCAGTCAGTGGACCGCGATCCCCTTTACAAGGGGGGACATACGACCCTACACACCGTCGATGCGCATAGTCGGTGGACCATAGCGGATCTAAGCCCGGCTTACCCCTGAGCTGTACTCAGTAGGTGGGCGAAGATCCTCGGAGACTATGGCCCTACACACCGCTGTCCCATCGTTTGGTGGATCGCAGTCAGCCGTAGCCCTACACACCGCTTGATTACTCAGGTCGGTGGGCTACAGCCTTCCTCGGCTTCTTGGCCCTACACACCGTCCTGGCGCGTTCAGGTCCGGTGGGTCAAAGCACCGAGGCCCATAGTTGGACCTGTAGCCCAAGAAGTAAATCAATTTGGCCTCAGCCACTTCTGAGTCTTAACCCAGGACAATCCATTGTCCTTCAGCCACTTCCGAACCTTTAGTCTGGGATCAATCCATTCGGTCTTCAACCGACTTCCGAACCTTAGTCCGAGAAATATCCATTCGGTCTTCAACCGACTTCCGAACCTTAGTCGGGAACCACCTAATTGGCCTATAACCAAAATGGGAGATCGTGCAACACATAACACATAGGAGCACGTAATAACACATTGGGAGGGGAGAGACATATAAATTGGTCTTAATTGTAATATAATTATTATTATTTTTTTGAATTCATAGATTGGTCTTAATTGTAATATAATTGAAAATAAAACTTTAATGAATTGACTTTGAAATTTTGGTGAATAATTTTATATTTAAATATGAACGAAAATAGAACTATTAAATTAACTTTTGAATTGTATTCTTTCTTTGTTAAAGTATAGGTAAAAGATAAGGTGTAACACTTTAGTACATAAGAGTTGGTGTGGCTTAGTGGATTTGGCTTTGTTTGTTATATTATAAAGGTCTTGGGTTCTATCTATTGTGGTTGCATTTTTAACCTATTTTGTACAATCATTGTCTTGGTTCTTAAAGACAACACATAACCAAATTGGTAATATACTAGATGTTGCACTTAAGTATACTAGTGTTGGTGTGGTTTGGTGGGTTTAACTTAGTTTATTATGTTAGAGATTTTAGGTTCTATTCTTCTTGGGAGGAATTTTTCAACTATTTTCTAAAATTGTTGTCTTGGTTTTCACAAACAACACAGAAGCAACCAAGTTATATACCAGATGTTGCACCTTTAGACATAAGAGTTTATGTTGCTTAATTGGTTAATTTGTTTAATTGTTAAGTTTGAGGTCATAAGTTTGATTCTTGTTGTTAACATCCTTGTTTTTATTTTAAATAATGATGCGCAAAGACAACGGTTTTTTAAAACCGTTGTCTTTGTAGTGTTGTGTATTCAAATACGCTTAAAGACAACATACCAAAGACAACGGTTAAATAAAACCGTTGTCTTAAACAAATAAAGAACGCGCAACGACAACGGTTATATAAAACCGTTGTCGTTTTAGTGTTGTGTATTCGAGTGCGCTTAACGACAACACACCAACGACAACGGTTAAATAAAACCGTTGTCGTTTTTTAAAAAAAGAGCGCACAAAGACAACGGTTTTAAACAACCATTGTCTTTCTAGTGTTGTGTATTCTAGTGCGCTTAAAGACAACACACCAACGATAACAGTTAAAAAAACCGTTGTCTTATTTAAAAAAAAAAACGCACATAGACAACGGTTTTAAAAAAACCGTTGTCGTTGTGGTGTTGTCTTTTCACAAAATGCACAAAGACAACACACTTATAACAACGGTTAAGTAAAAACTGTTGTCTTTGACAAAAGTGTTGCATCAAAGACAACGGTTTTGGTTCAAACTGTTGTTTTTTATACAAAAGACAACACTTTTCTTAAAAACTGTTGTCTTTCTAGTGTTGTCTATGTGCATTTTTCTTGTAGTGGGGTGTTACAGGCGTGGCTAATTGCCTGCGAACCCCCAAGAGAAAAAAAAAACTCCAAAAATATCCAAGTCCCTTAGTGGGCGAGGTTGACTGCCTACGAGACCCCCATGAGAGTACTTTGCGGCATGGCCGCCCATCAAAACCCATCGCTTGAAAAGGCGGAGTCAGCCTTCCTCGTACGGAGGAGGTGACAACTCCAAGCTCATCGCAGCATGACCGCCTTCCATACTTTTCGCTTGAAAAGGCGGAGTCAGCCTTCCTCGCACGGAGGAGGTGACGACTTCAAGCTCATCGCGACATGACCGCCTTCTAAACTCCTCGCCTGAAAAGGCGGAGTAAGCCTTCCTCGCACGGAGGAGGTGACTACTCCAAGATCATCACGGCATGACCGCCTACCAAACTCCTCGCATGAAAAGGCGAAGTCAGCCTTACTTGCGCGGTGGAGGTGAAACTCCAAGCTCATCGCGGCCTGACCGCCCACCAAACTCCTCGCCTGAAAAAGCAGAGTCAACCTTCCTCGCACGGAGGAGTTGACAACTCCAAGCTCATCACGGCATGACCGCCCATCAAACTCCTCACCTGAAATAGCGGAGTCAGCCTTCCTCGCACGAAGGAGTTGACAACTCCAAGCTCGTCACGGCATGACGGCCCACCAAACTCCTCGCCTGAAAAGGCGGAGTCCGACTACTGTTGCTCTAACCAAAATAACTCAAACTTTATTGCTAACTAGAAAGGGAATTTTTACGAACTATTGGCCTCTAGGGGCCTACAATGAGCTAACTGACTAAATAAAGCAAAAAAGAGAGCTCGACCAGTCTCCTAGTAGTTGAACTTCTTGAGATGGTGGGCATTCCATGTGCACTCTACGTGTTCGTCCTCCACGGTTACTAGTCGGTAGGTCCCGGTGTAAACCTCTCTTGCTATCTTGTACGGTCATTCCCATCTAATTGCCATTTTCCCGCCTTCAGTGGGGCGGTTAGGGTGCCCAGGTGTTGTTGTGCGGTTTAATCTGGGTCATTCATCTCGCTTAAATCAACGTCCAGGATTACCAAAATTTAAAAAAAAAATGCGGTGGCAATTTTGTAATTTTTGCATCTAGGTCAAAATTAAGGTGAACGGTTCTGTGATTAATGTGCGTCAGTTTTGTATATAAGATGCGTGAGTCTTGTGCGTAAGGTGCGTGAGTTTTGTGCTTAGTGTGCGTGGGGTTGAGCTTAATGTGAGTAGTTGTTAAAACTTAAAGTGTGGGCTTTTGTGCTTAAGGTGCGTGAGATTTGTTCTTAATGTGAGTGGAGTTTGTGCTTAATGTGCATAGGGTTTGTGCTTTATGTGTGTGAGGTTAGTGATTAATGTCAATAGTGGTTGAAACTTAAGGTCTGTGAGTTAATACTTAAAGTGCGTGGGTTTTGTACTTAATGTGCGTGATGTTGTGCTTAATGTGCGTGAGTTTTGTACTTAATATGCGTAAGTTTGTGCTTAATGTCGTCAGTAGTTGTTGAAACTTAAGGTCTGTGTGCGAATACTCAAAATGCGTGAGTTTTGTACTTAATGTACGTGAGGTTGTGCTTAATGTACGTGGGGTTTGTACTTAATGTGCGTGACTTTGTGCTTAAGATCTAACACTTAAGGTGCGTGTTTCTATCACTTAAGGTGAGCCATTTTTAGCTTATGCTTCTTACTTCCAGACACGCATTTTTTTTTTTAAATTTTCATTAATTTGAGCTGTTGATCTAGATTTGATCAACGGCTCAGATCTAACCGCACAACCGCACGGGAAGCTATATCCGCACCTGAACCCATATATATATATATATATATATCTTTAGCGATTTTCTGTTTAATTACTATGATTATTTGTTTTTTATTATTATGTATTCAAACTATGTACTAATATTTGTCTTAATTTATTTAGTAATTATTTTATTGAGTTTTGTTATTTTTTGTTCATTTAGTATTATTGTATTGAATTTTTTTTTTATTCAAAAGTTAAATTTGTATAGTGAAATCAGAAAATTGGAGAAATAGAAAACTGAAGAAATAGAGAAATAAAAAACTGTAAAAGAAAAACAGAGAAATGAAGTAAACTACCTTGTTTTTATTTGAAAACATATTCTATTTTTTAAAAATCTTTTTGGTTGGATAGATATATAAAGAATCTTGGCTTATTATGTGCGTGTTATCTGACTTGTGCATCCCTATCAAGATTAGCCTGGATCATGTGTTTCGATCTCTGTCAAACCAGCTGCCTCTATGTTAAAATTGGATTGCTTGGTTAGTTAACAATAGGAAACACAACAAATACATTCTCCAAACTCAACATTTGATGTAATGTTTAGATCAAATAGGTTGTTCGGTAGATATGATAGTATAATTTTATCAAATTTATCTATTGACCTTTTCAATTTAAGTCGACAATGACTATAGGTAACTTAATCAATTTTTTTTTTTTTTTTTTTTTTTTTTTGCTCTTTTATAGACTAGAGTCACAAAAAGAGTTTTAACATAGCACACATTCGAATATAGCGGCTATATGTTTTATTGTAAATCAAAGTTGGGCATTTTCACGCGACAAAGTTTAGATCGAAATGTAATTCTTCATTGAAATGAAGAGAAGTATATGTTTTTTAACATGTTGCTTTTACAAATTATTCCTAACAAATATATTTTTTTAAATTATTTTTTTTTTCAAAAATCGATATTGATGGTTCTGATCGATTAATTACAATCC
This sequence comes from Ipomoea nil, assembly GCF_001879475.1. Lineage (NCBI taxonomy): Eukaryota > Viridiplantae > Streptophyta > Magnoliopsida > Solanales > Convolvulaceae > Ipomoea > Ipomoea nil. The sequence continues at coordinate 373,901 of NW_017617183.1, forward strand.
ACTTGAATTTAAAACAAAAAAAAAAAAAAAACAAAAAAACAAAAAAAAAAAAAAAACAAGTACCTACAATAGATTAACAATATTCTTGAAATGATATTTGGGAGAACCTAAGATCAATAATATTCTTGAAATGAACAGTTAGGACTTAAATCTCAAACATAGCATATTGGCATTTTCCCCCCCTAATCATGAACGTTCAACCTAATCAGCTCAAAAGTGTTTGGACTTTTTTCTTCTTTTGTTTTGGTACAACATATATAGAAATTAGAATCGATAACAATGAAAATCAACCTGAATAATTTTCTTGTATGGTCTCACAATTAAGTTCAATTAGTCTTGGACGGTGAAGAGAGAGAAAGAGTTTGATGCTCAACCACATTCCGTGTTAGTATTTAACTCTTGTATCTAAAAAATTACAAGTTTAATTTTTACCAATATTTACTCAGTTAAACACGTCAAATATGAATTTTATATTTTATTTTCTCAATTTTATTGTGTATTTTTAGTATTTATGTTGTGCATGTTTAGTGAGAAACTCTAAAATTATATAATTCGAATGTACGATTAATCCCTTAGAAATTCAAAATGCGCATGACTAAGATACAATATCCAAAATGTGAACATTAACCCTATAAGTGCAAGTCTGTTCCTAAAAAGCAATCTGAGTTCTTCACTTTCAAGTTTTTATTTGTTTTTACTCAGCCCTTCTCTTTACCATGTTTTTGGCGTACGATTATTATAGAATCATACTGGATTCAGGGTAAATTGAGCTAAAGAAAGCTAAATTTACAATTGTGATAGTTATTAATATATAGTGAAGTGGGCAATAGATGTTCTTTTTTTCATTTTTCTATTTAAAAAATATATTAAAGTGTTCAGGAATGAGATGAAAAAAAAAAATGCAAGTAAATATATTTTCAACCAATTTATCAAAAATTGAAAAAATTCTTCCGTTACTAAGATCCTCTTTTTTTTTAAAAAAAAAAAATTTTATTTTAAATATGAGTCATTGAAAGAAAAATTCGTTAAAGCATAGAAATAGGTTACAAGATCAGAGGTTTCGTCCTAGCACAAAACTAATTACGAATGTTTGTTAAAGTACGGGTACAATTTGTTACATTGGTCTACGTTTGTAATGATATATAGAAAAACCAAAAAAAGAACTAAATAAATAAAACAAAGAAAAAAAAAACATACATAAAATATAGAAACTAGCGGTTGAAACTTATCTTTTTCACACGTACATGAAAAGGAAAAGCAGCCTTCCTACACGCTACTATAGAGTACAGACACCCACCAGTCAATATTTCACATTATATTTCCATGTGTTTAGGCCACACCTCCTAACAAATATTATTTTTCAAGGTTTTTATCATATTTTTTTAAAACGACGAAAAGAAAAAATATGACAAAAAAAAAAAAAAAGAAGGGTTTTAACATAAAATTATAAGAGTAGATATTTTATGAGCCTATATTGATATTTTGAAAAAACATAGCTAGTAGGTGCACGTCTTGCGTACTAGCAACACCTAGCGTGTGGAACTCCACGCGGCTATTGTGATCACTTTATTCTTTATTTTTTTTTCTTTTTCTCTCCTTTCTTTCTTTTCTTGTTTGATCTGAAAAATAAAATCTGAACAAAAAATTTAAATCGTTAAGCTTGCTCAAAGTTATTGAAATTTTGTACATATATCACATCAAAATTACGAAAAACGATAAGTATATTCTTAATGAATAAATTTCTTGTTAAAAATTTATAATTTATTTTTTAAAATCAATCAAAATATTTCCATTTAAAATTTGTAAATAACATTTTTTAAATCAATCAAAATATATAAATAAGGGGATCCTAATTCTTAACCAACAACAGAACAGCCAGAACTAGAGTATGTAGTCCAACTCTAACTCTGTTGGGAAATCCAACCACCAACAATGAACAAGTATAGTCAAATTCCTTAGTTATTATGTCAAAATTAAATGTTGTTTTTAGTAATTTAACTATTATTTTTTCTACGAGAATACATTTTAAACCTGTAACATTCAAAAGTTTTAGGCATAAATTTGACAATTCTATAAAAGTATATATTATTTTAATTCTTTTACACCTATGAATTAGCTAAATAAGATTTGTCATTAAATACGATTCCTTATAACAACAAAAATTGATGATTGTTAATTAACAACCGGATTGACGCGTGCTAACTTCATGGATTAATTAATAGATTATAAAGAAAATTAGAAAATGCAGTGAGTCGGTAAATGACAACTGTAGAGATTGAGAGATTTTTTTTTTTTTTTGATATATATTATAAATTATTTTTTTATTAATTAATGATTACTGGAAAAAAAATTATAAAGTCAAATCCTAATCAAGAAATTTTAATTTTGAAAAAAAAATCAAAATTAAAGGAATAAAAGATTGTAATGCACCTAGACGCTGTTTGGAATTAAATTAAATTCGCATAATAATTTAATTTGTTAGTAATAAATAATAATAATAATCCCTACACCACAAACTACCGTGGATGTCATAAGTCTAAAGCTTAACCAACCTACAGTAGAAGATGTCTGCATGATTTCTTCTATATAAACACCCGGCCCCAACTAACAAAACTCAGATAGTCAGATCAACCTAAATCTAGTTTGATTGTTTTCTTCGTACATTTTGTCGAGAAAAAAACCATGAAGGTGAAGGTAGAGAGTACGAGAACCATTAAACCTTCGTATGAAGGCAATCCTCCATTAACAACAACCCATGTTCCTCTTAGTGTGTTTGATAAGGTCTCATATGATGCTCAGATTGCTGTTATTTACGCCTATCGCCCGCCCACCCCTCCGAATAGCACCATCGAGTTGGGGCTTAGAAAAGCGCTTGGAGTGTATAGGGAGTGGGCGGGGAGATTGGGCAATGACGAGGAGGGGAACCCTGTCGTTTTGCTGAACGATGAAGGAGTGAAGTTTGTAGAGGCGTCGGGTGACACCACTCTTGATAAGGTAATGCCTTTCAAGCCATCCGTGTCTCTGCTCAACCTTCACCCTAGTCTCAAGGGGGTGGTGGAGCTGGTCCAAGTCCAGGTCACACGTTTCACATGTGGCTCTCTAGTGGTCGGGTTCACTGCCCACCACCTCGTGGCGGACGGCCACTCCACCAGCAATTTCTTAGTTGCATGGGGCAAAGCTTGTCGCGACGTCATGATTCAGCCCTTACCACTACGGGATCGCACCATTTTCATCCCCAGAAACCCACCCAGAATCGAGTACGACCACGTCGGGGCAGAATACATGCCTAAACAAATAAAGAAAAACGACCATTTCCTCAACAGCAACGACGCAACATTCTTGGACGACATCGTGGTTCACAAAGTCCACTTCACCTTAGAGTTCCTAGCCAAGCTCAAGGCCAAGGCCTCCGCCATGAACGGCGGCGCCAGGCCATACAGCACCTTCGAAAGCCTCGTGGCGCATCTATGGCGGGCCATAACCAAGGCAAGAAACCTCGGAGGCTTCGAAACCACCCACATAAGAATCTCGGTTGACGGTCGTGCACGCCTTAACCCCAAAGTTCCCAACGACTATTTCGGCAACTTGGTTCTGTGGGCATTTCCGACTGCCAAGGTTAAAGACTTACTGCGTGAGCCTCTTTCATACGCAGCTAAGCTCATCCACGACGCCGTTTCCAAGGTCAACAACAACTACATCAGATCGTTCATAGATTTCGCGAATTCCAAGGTGGTCGCCGAGGAAGACGGCCTTGTTCCAACCGCGGACATGGACAAGCACATTCTCTGCCCTAACCTGGAAGTTGATAGCTGGCTAAGGTTCCCATTCTACGACTTGGATTTTGGAACTGGGTGTCCGTACATCTTCATGCCCACATTTTTCCCGACAGAAGGGATGATGTTTCTGCTTCCTTCCTTCATCGGAGATGGAAGCATCGATGCTTTTATTCCTCTATTCCAAGACAACTTGCCAACCTTCAAGCAGATTTGCTATTCTCTTGACTGAACGGGTAAATTAATGTTAAAGACATAAAACCTTAAAGTTTTGCCTAATTTGAATTGATAGGAAAATTTACTTTACTGTGCTCTACTTTTCCAGACAAATACTATATTCCATCCCCAAGTTGTTAAGTTGCTACCTTTTATTTTTCAACTATAATCTTTGTGATTATCATCATGTATACATGTAATCTTTCAGTTCTATAAAGTCAAAGGCGTTCTATTTGATCTGATCTTCGACTGCCCATAAAATATGCAAATATTAGCTAGCTTGCTCCGTCATGGCATGCACTACATACAGTACACCTAACACCATGTTTACGAATAATATGTGTGTTGCAAGTAAAAGTCCAATCAGATTTTAATAATTGAGAATTAAAAAAAAAAAAACAATACGGAATCAATTTTATAATTATTGCAAAATTAAAAATTTTTAATATTCATAAAATTGACTTTGTTTCTTTTCAATTTTCTATTATTTTTTAACGTGCCTGTAATTTGTAAAATGTAGCGCACTACTACACATAACGCTTTTAACGTCGGCTAAAAAGCGACGTTATTCGGGGCGACGTTGTATCGAAAACATACAATGTCGGCTAAATAAATAACCGACATCGTATATTTTTTTTAATTATTAAAACATACAACGTTGGCTATTAACAAATAGCCGACGTGGTATGTATATTAAAAAAAATAATAAATACATTTCAACGTCGTTTATATCGTATTAACCGACGTTGTAATGTATTTATTTATTTTTTAATATACATACAACGTCTGCTATTTGTTAATAGCCGACGTTGTATGTTTTTTTTTAATATGCAATTTATTTATCAATTTATACCCAAAACTGCTCAAATTACTCACAACCGCATCCAAAACCTGCTCAAATATTGCATCACAACCACAGCAAAACACGTAGAATCTAATATCTATAATCTCACAATTAATAAAAATAATAAATCTCTACTAATTAATAATACAATTTAAAATTATCAAGCTAAGATCAATTATATTACTTCACATATTTAACCATACATCAATTAAGAACTCGGCACATACGTCTCTAACTTGATCAATCTCTTGTTGATTGTAGCTCGATCCACCAACTCTCTCAATGATCTACAAAGTTGATAATTAATAAATAATTTGTAAGCTAGCATTTTTAAAATTAGAATGAGAAAGCTATTTTATTAAATTACATGCCTTATTCATTCCTCCGCATGCTTATTTGGAAAGAATTTCAAGGATGTATTTCATAACATAATATTCACATCAAAATCCAATGCTCACTACAAATAAAAAAAATGTACTAGTTGTAAGTAAATATAATATATAATAGAAGTATATTATATATAAGTTATTTTATTTGAAACAATTAAAACTTACTTTAAAACATATGGGGCTAAATAGCATTATTTCTGTCCATATTGCATGGTGACGTTTATATACCATGTCCGTTCATCTATAGTATTCAATATTGGTTGAATATAACATGGATCTAAGAAGTCATGTGGTCTTTGATGCCAATTCAAATTTGTCATAAAGACCCCTATTCAAAAATACAGCCAATCATATATATTAGTAATATAATAGATGAAATGAAACATACTATAAACAAATAATAGTAAAGTATTAGGACTATTAGGACTCTATTATCCATATTAGATTGGGACTATATTATTCGTGTTAGACTAGGATTCTATCTAGCATCTCTATATATTTTCTCCCTGTACTCTCAGAAATTATGATTGAATACAACACAATTATATTCTCATCTGGTATCAGTTAGCCAGGGTTTTCTTTTCCAACATCCATGTTCCTCACTTCGTAGCAGTAGCCGATGGCATCAAACCAAGATACATCATATCAGAAGCGGTCCGGTCAACGACGTGACGTTGATGATCCGTGTCAAATTTGTAACGGTTTCGGCCACACGGGAACCAATTGTGTTTGGCGTTATGATGATCCATGTCAAATTTGTGACCGTTTTGGTAACACGGGAGCCAATTGTTTTTGGCGTTATGATGATCCGTGTCAAATTTGTGACCATTTTGATCACACGGGAGCCAACTGTTTTCGGCGTTATTCAGGGGCTCCGGGTTTTCAGGCTAATGTGGCCGTCGCTGGTGATAATGGTGATTCCAACGGTCCTCATCGGTGGTTCCCTGACACTGGTGCTACAAATCATGCAACGCCTGATTCTTCTTTGATGACATCTGCGATAAGTTATGATGGCCCGGAGACTCTGCGAGTCGGCAATGGTACAGGTTTGCCTATTGTTAATGTTGGTTCTGCTTCGTTAGCCACTGATTCTATGTTTTTTAAGTTACATGATGTTTTGCATGTCCCTGGTCTCTCTTCTTCTCTATTATCCGTCCAGCGTTTTGCAAAGGACAATAATGTTTTCTTTGAGTTCCACCCTCTTTGTTTCTATGTGAAAGACATTTTGACCAAGAAGGTTCTTTTTAAGGGACATGCGTCTGGGGGTCTCTACACATGGCCTGCGTCTTCTGCTTCCCCTGCTGCATTTGTTGCTGCACGGTCCTCCCCAAATATCTGAATAAATTAATTCCAAAGGATGCGTACTAGTAGTTTCGACACGAGACAAACGAAAACGAGAAGATTTTCCTAATTGACAAGAGGAACAGACATTGGGAAGATCACTAGAATACAACACAATTATATTCTTATCTAAAGAACTGCAAACAAGAAATATCTAATGTCTCCATTCTTAAGAAACACATAATCTCCAACGGCTCAAGATGTAAATTATATTCAACATCGCCCACAATACCACGACACATATTTATCACAAGATTTTGATCAAATTTGCGAATAATTTTATATGCCTTTAGACATAGAGGACTCAAAGAAGTCGGATTATCTATAGTCAAATCAACAGAAGGTTGTTGCTCACCGGATTCATAAGTCATTTTGGACTTTCTTTTTAACTGTTCAATATAGGTAACAATTACTATTTTTAAAAAGCAAATTAAATACTATTTTAAAATCCAAAAATTTTGAAAATACATACCTCATCAGCTTGGGTATATAACTCAATCAACTTCTTTAGCCAAATAATAAAGTTATTCATTGCATCCTCTAAAAGCTAAACCTCATCGGTAGGGAAGGGTACCTTTGCACTTGAAACAATTATTTCACCCACGCTGACCTTCACTTGATCTACATGTAATTGTATCCCGTGAACCCATTCAGCCTTGTAAACTGTCCCACGTGCCACTTTTCGTCTAATGGGATCTTCCAACTACAACTCGCACTGTGCTCCTAACTGCCTGAAATCATATTTAAAAATAGCTAAAATGTTTTTAATAAATAATAATAAGATTAGTTATAAATGATTACTTATAGTCGGTAAATTAGCAAAAGGGTCTTGAGAACTAGCTTTTCACTATGACAATGTGGCTCGACATCTACACACATGTCACCATCCCGCCTTGATTGTACAGCTTGAGAAATATGAGTCTTCATACTACTAAATTCATTCCTCATCTCTTGCATAGTTGCTTGCATGGTTGCATGTAATTCCTCTCTTTGATTGGCTAACACCTCAGCAAGTGCAACCTTAATCATTTCTTTAACTTCTGGTGTAGGCATCTGGCTTTGACGACGTTTTGCATGACAAAAGTAGCTTTTTAAACCATGTCCTCTACCCACGGATCTAACACGTCCGCAATGCTCATCAGTACCTATGACATTAGACAATATATCTTGTCTACCAGACTCAACAAATTCTCCTTAGAAGCTTGCAATGCGAGAGAATCCTAACATATAGAAACAATATTTAATAATGATTACTATCTTAATAATGTAGAAGATTATAACATATTTACTTACAATCTTTTCCACGATCAATCTAGTCACTTCGTAGCTAATATTTCCGGATTTATCCACTCTTGCCCTCTTCCACTTTTCATGTCTAGTTGGAGGAGATGGAGGGGAAATTATTGACGATGGATCTGAATTTGAAGCTTCTTGTTGTTCTTTCATCTTCTCATCCATCATAATCTTCTCAAATCTCGGGCTAAATTATGTGGATGGACATTTTTAACTTGTATCTCTTTGATGTTTTTTTCTTGTTGCCTACATAAAAAGAAAACATTAAGTAATAATATATATTTAATATATGTGAGTTAATAATTTATATAAAAATAATAATATATACCTCAAATTCTTCAGTTTGACGAAGCTCCATGTACTTTTTCCATGTGTTTGGGTCAATGTACGAGTATTTATCACACAGGATCTTGTTTGGGTTGTCATTACGGAATATAAAGTCTCTGTTCAATCTACATTTAAAGTCTCTACTCCACCGTTCACCCGCATATTTCATCAAAGACTCCTTCAAATTCGGTACACTGGGAATATCATAAACACTCTACAAGACAAGATTATTTATTAGAAAGAAATACAATTATATTAATTTTTTTTGTAAATAAGTTACATACCACGATTGTGACACCCCGTAATCCAAATTCAATTAAGGGATTAATTGAGTAATTAATCCTAATTTAATTGATAATTTAATTCCTTAAATTCCTGAAAATTCAATAGTCTAGGACTAGTAATTGACTAGTCAACCCCAAAGTCAAGTGTTGTACCTAAAGCGTTGTGAGTAGTTCCCTTGTTCCCTTACACCTCTTCATTTTAGTAAGGGTAATCAAGACATTTCACCCTATGTTAGAATTGTAAGCTAACCTAGAGGATCACTCCTCATTCTCCCCCCTTACACTTTCTAAACTTGAGCTCCTCCTTCTCTCTAAAAGTTAGATAGCTTTTCTTACAAGCCAAGTTGAAGCTTTACCAAATCCTCAAAGTTTGTCTTCAAGATTCCACCTTTCCTACCTTTGAGCATCTAGGAGGGTAAGATCTATGTTCATCTTGTGTTTTTAGTGTTTTCTAAGCTGTCTTTCCTTAAAGGTAGAATCTTTATGATCTTTTGGTGTGTTCTTGAAGTGGGTGTGGAAGGTGAACCCTATTAGGAGCTTGGTGAAGTTTTACGTGAAGGTTTTTTGTCTACAAGAGGTAACCCATGCTCTACAAAATCTATTTTGTCTACCTATATGATGATTTATTGGATTCTACATGTGATTTTGCTATGAAATGTGAGTGTTGTTGCATTGTCTTGTGAAAATGCATATCTAGAGCTTGTTATTAGGGTTCTTGTATGCCATTGCTTGGCTATTCCTTTGATTCAAGTCATTTTGTTGTGTTTGGTGAGATTTGGCATGTTTTGGACTTAAATTTGAGCTTGGAGTTGAAAATCCCCGAAGGGATTGTTTTTGGTACATGGTGTGTACCCGCGGGCGGGGCAACACCCGCCGCCCCACCCGCGGGGTACGTAGCCGATGGGAAGTGGTTCCCGCAGACGGAACCACAGGTGGAGGTCCACCCGTGGCTCCACCCGCGGGTACAGTGTTGGTGTTGATTGGGGATTTGTTCCCCGTGATTATTTTGACTCGGTATTTGGTCTTTTGACTTCCCGATGTTCTTTTGTGGAACTATTTGAGCGTCTTCTTGATGTTTCGTATGTCTAGAACTATATGGTAGGATTCCATATAGGTTTTGGTTTCTTGAATCATGCTAAGTGTTCAACATTGTGATTCGTTGAACCGTGATGAGTCTTGTGTGTTCTTCGGAACTATGTTTGGTTTACCCGTTTGATAAGCATGCTAGTTCGGTGTTTAAATGCTAGCGTGTGTGTTGTTTGTCCGTTCCTACTGGTTGATGATGACTTGTGTTAATCATCGTTGTTGTTGGACTGTGATCTATTCCTTGATTGAGTATGATTTCATATCTTCGTTGTGATCCGTTGATTGATTCCTGTTGTGTTGTGGTGTGTGTGGCTATACCTGGATTCCACGATTAATGGTATGGGACATTAGTCACTAAGGTACGGCAGTGGTCCTCGTGGTGGCCATGACGCGATTATGGAGTTTGTGACCTGAGTGATGGGTTCACGTATTTCTTGGGTGGCATGTGTTGCCGTGTGTGTGATCGGTACCCTCGTGTACTATGAATCGGTGGTCTTGTTGGTGGTCGTTGGTGGGGGACGAAGGTCCCAGTAGGGAAAAGGTTGGACTTGGTTGTACAGGGGTCCTAGAGGTAATGGTTGGAACTAGACATAAGGTTGGGGGTAGCCATAAGGTTGGAACCGGGCATAAGGAAGGCATATCAATTCGTGATGGGTGATGTCACGAAGGCTTGTGTAGCCGTTGTTGTGTATTTCTCTATTTGTGACGTGTGTAGTCGCAAAGGCAATGTGTTGCCAATGGTTGTGTCCTTATTCTCTTGTGTTATGCATGTCAGGTGTTAATCTACTGTGTGATGGTAGATTTTACCTTGAGCCATTCTTCTGAGTCATTATTGCTTCTTGTCGTATTGGGATGTGTTCCCTTATCTTTTGTGAGTGCATAGAGTCTTGTGTTAATCTCTATCTTGGCTTTTGGAATTGATATATACTATATCCCGTTTCGAAAATGATTTTGTATACATATAAACTATCTACATATGATATTTCACACTTATTGGTGGGTTACGAGCATCATTCGCTGACCGGGCGTCTTCCCATATCTTATATGTTTCTTTCAGGTGCTGAGTAGACGAAAGCGTGGTCTAGAACCTGTTAGCTTAGATCCCTTTATTTTGAGACGTTGTGGCCTGTGTGCCAATGTTAGACATTAGTACTCCTGTTTCTGAATGAATTTAGATTGTGAATTTGTGCAGATGTTTCGCCTGTGCATTCACCTTTGAGTGGGCGTGGCATAGCACCCTTTATTTCCTATTCATATATTCCCTGTTTAGTCTTCCGCTGTGTATGATGTTATGGTTAGAATTATCTGCATGTTTAAGTTTAATTTGGTATGGAAATCGGGGGTATTACAACGATATCATCCCACACCAACTTTTTAGTCTTTTCTGAGACGTCATGCCATGAACCATATATGATAAGAACGTAACTTTGCTTCGTGCTATCAATGCAACATAACTTTTGAATTCGGTGCTCCCTTATCCAACAGGATCAAGTCCATCAAATTGAAGCACAATCTTCTTGTCTCCCACACGCCCCACAATTAATTTTTTTATTAAAGTGGCACCCCGGCTTCTTCTTAGCTTTGGTATTAGTAGCTTGGGTGGTACTATCAATAGTGGGATCATTTGATGAATCCATATGCCTGTTTAGCAAAGAAATTATTAGTAAATGACAATAATAATATACATAAATATAAATTTAAATATTTAGATATAGTAAACACAATAAGAAGTTAAAGCATTACAAGTAATAATCAATGCTCCCATAACCCTTCATTATGATCATCCCGTGATGCATGCACTTCATCTATCTCATTATCTATAATAACTGACAGTAAACTTGAAGAAAAATGTGGTATTTCCTCAATATCAAAACTACATCTTCATTCCCATCACCAGTAATTTGTCTCTTTCTATGAAGAACAGCTGACTATTTTTTATCACAAGGATCAGTAACATAAAATACTTGTTTTACTTGAGATGCCATTATGAATTGCTCATTTTGACCTTCCCTGTTCAAATTGACAAGTGTAAACCCTAACTCATCAGCTTTAACACTGTGTTTACTATCTGCCCATTTATATCCGAACATCGGCACTCTAAACTGAACATAATCAACCTCCCATATTTATTCAATCACACCATAATATGACAACTCTAGAATCACAGGATTTTTATCTTTCGAACTATTGAAGTGCATTGAACTTGCAACCAAAGAAACTCCACTGTTTTGCATAATGTTCTTTCATCTTGCTCTTTTCTGTAAAAAGAAAATCCATTTATATCATATCTAGAATAACATATGACTTGCATACAAGGACCATGAGCTAACCATCGTATAGTTTCAGAACAGTTATCATCTCTCCGAAATTTATTGTTGAACCAACTAATAAAAGTACGATTATGTTCGCTCACAATCCACATGTCTGTCCTTCTTAGATTTTGCTCTTTAATCAAGGCCTTGTGTTCATCTAAATATGACTCGACTTCACTTGTATTATGCAAGATGTACAAATGTGCTTGCTCAACATCTTCACGAGGCATAATGTGCACTTTGAGTCATCGAGTACCTCCAGCAATTCTTCCTTCATGCCGATACTTAGAAAGACCAATAGCTTCTACCCTGGCCAAGTATTCAGTACAAAATTCAGTTACCTCATCATCATCGTAGCTTTCAACAACAGATTCTTCTAGTCTATATTGGTTCATCACATGACCTTTTAAGACTTTCATGTACCGTTCAAATGGATACATCCACCTCAAATAAGCAGGACCGCACTGTCTTCTCTCTCTTACCAGATGTACAACCAAATGAACCATGATATCAAAAAATGAAGGTGGAAAGTGCATCTCCAGCTGACATAATGCCACAATTATGCCATTTTGCAATTCATCTATGTTGTCTAGATCAATCACTTTTCCACAAATAGCATTGAAAAAGAAACAAAACCTTATAATAGTATATCTCAAATTTTTTTGGCAATATACCTCTAATAGCCACTAGCAATAGTTGCTGCATTAAGGCATCGCAATCATGAGATTTCAACCCCACCAATTTTAAATCTTGCATATTCACAAGTGTTCTTATATTTGATGAGTACCATTGTGGTACCTTAGCTCCACGTAAACACTCACAAAAAATTATTTTCTCTTTTCTTGATAAAGTATGAGAAGCTGGACGCAAATATGTCTTCTTATCCCCTTAGCGTGGAGCTAATGTAGCTCGTATGTTCATTTCAATCAAATCTAATCTAGCATTGAGTCCATCTTTAGTCTTACCTTTTATATCTAAAAGAGTTCCAACAAGACTATCACACACATTTTTCTCCACATGTATCACATCAATGCTATGTCTCACATCTAATGTCTTCCAATATGGAAGATAAAAAAATATAGATTTCTTTTTCCATGGACTCTTTTCATTTGGAGGTATCTCAACATTAGCTCTTGATCTCTTACCTCTTTGAGATTTAAGCTTTTGAGTTTTACCAAAAGTAACATTTATACCTTTTACACGTTCATAAACTTCAATTCCAATCAATGGTTGTGGAGCATCTGCATAGTCTTGTTGCCCATTGAAAGTCTTTTTTAATCTCTTATAAGGGTGAACTCTATCAAGAAACCTCCGGTGATCCAAGTAGACTGTCTTTCTACCATGGACAAGTTGATAATAACATGTATTATCTTCACATATAGGGCATGCCTTATGCCCTTTTACACTATACCGAGGCAGGTTTCCATAAGCTGGAAAGTCATTGATGGTGCAAAAAAGCATAGCATGCAACTTAAATTCTCTTTCCGGTATGCATCAAACACTAACACACCTTCATCCCACAATTTTTTCAAGTCCTCAATCAACGGTGGCAAAAAGACATCTATATCATTACCGGGTTGTTTTGGGCCAGAAATCATCAATGACAATAATATATATTTGCGTTTCATACACAACCATGGAGGTAGATTATAAATCACTAACATGACTGGCCACGAGCTATGCTTGCTACTTAGGTTCCCGCGAAGGTTTATACCATCAGTACAAAGTCCTAGTCTTAAATTTTTCGACTCATGGCCAAATTCAGGAAAAGTATTATCAAAGGTTTTCCATTGAGGAGAATCAGCCGGGTGTCGAAGCTTGCCATCAGAAATTTTTTGATCTGCATGCCATGTTAAATTTTTCTCGTCGCTTGGATTTCCAAACATACGCTTAAATCTTAGAAGAATTGAGAGATACCACATACCTTTAGCTGGTGGCCCTTTCAAACTTACCTTACCAACAACATGCTCTCTTATTTTAAACCGAGATGCCCAACAGATTGGACATGAATTCATTTCTTTGTAATCATTCCTAAACAATATGCAATCGTTAGGACAATCATGTATCTTTTCATACTCCATACCCATGGGACACAAAATCTTCTTCGCATCATATGTACTCTTCGGGAGTTCATTATCTTCTGGAAGTATATCCTTTATTAAATCAAGTAAAGCAGTAAAGCTTTTGTCGCTACATCCATTCCCAGCTTTTAAGTTGAACAATTTCAAAACAGCGGATAACCGAGTATATTTACTACACCCTGGCCATAAAGGTTGTTTTGAATCATTTAATAATTCATCCTATTGGTGAACTCTTCTCCAACATCATGAAACATTTCCTCCAACCTATCTTCAGACTCATCATCTTCATTTGCTTCATTGTCAACATACATGTTAGATGTACTAGTCCATCCTCCTCCTTCACCGTGCCATATCCATTTTGTATAACTTGGAATAATTCCATCACAAATTAAGTGATCATATATGCCCTTTATACCTAATTTTTTTTAGATTACAACACTTCTTACAAGGACAAAAAAAGCATCCCATTATTATTTGGGAGATGACGTTTTGCAAAGTATAAAATTTCTCTAACTTCGACTTCATATTCCGTACTAACCCGAGAAGCATTCATCCAACTTTTATCAATCACAAGTCAATCTAAAACAATATTAACTCTAATTAAACTTTTGTTAACATTAATTCAACAAATATCTAAAATCTAAAATAATAATAATTTAATATCAAAGCCTACTGAACAATTGAAAATTTAGTAGGTAGATTTAACAAAAAATCATTTAGAAACTAGTTATCATTGAAAAGTTACCAATTCTACATAACCAAGTACTCCAGATAAGATTAAGATCAACACTTTTACAACAAACTTAAAGTGTTCTAATATAATTTTGCATATAATGAGGGAGCCAGTTTATAAATTTAAACATTAATTAGACTGCATTTCAAGAGAAGTGTTCTAATATAATTTTGCATAAATGATACAGGCTAAAAATAACTTGGATTCTTGCAAAAATAAGGACTTTATGATAGGAATATTTTTGTATGTTTTGATGAGCCAAATGTACTTTAGATCCCCTTAGTTTTTAGTTCTTTTAGTACAATCATCATAAATCAGAATATCGAGTCAAAAGGAATCTACCATAGGAAGAACAAAATTAATTTTGAAAAAATTAATTTTGGTCCTACAAGTATTCATCCGAGAAAGAAGGATAAAGGAATGGCGTTGCAAAGAATGATCGGATGAGCCTAACGGTGAAATGGTAAAAGTCTTTACTTAAAGTAATTATACCCGAGATCAATTCCCCCCCCCCCCCCAAGGACTTATTTTTACAAGTTAAATTTTCGGACAAGCACAATGTCCAAAAGAGCACAATGTTCTTAAAAAGGAGCACAATGCGGACAAGCACGATGTGTGCCAAGGAGCACGATGTATGCTAACAAGCACAATGTGTGCTAAGGAGCACAATGTTCAAAAGGAGCACAATGTCTGAAAAGGAGCTCAATGTTCAAGTCAAGAAGCACGATGTTCAAGTCAAAGGAGCAAGATGATCAGAAATTGGATAAATTCGAAGGAATTTATTCTAAAGTCTACCCACATGCCACAAGAATCCAAAATTGCCTGAAAGACATTTGATCAGAACGGAAAAATACTCATGAAGAAATGAATATAAAAATTTATCCTAGAAATAAATTCTATCAGATGAATTTATTTCAAAGATACGTTGGATATTCAATATGACAACAAAATAATATTTTGAACAAATCAATTGGAGATAAGATATTATTTTGTCAGGCAAGTTGACAATCAAATCAAAATTGAAGACCTACTATTGTCAACAATATCAGGCTATGAAGATTCAAATTTCAAATATCAAATTATCCCACTCCAACGGATATATTTGATTGCCTATAAAAAAAACCATGAAGACTTGAAGATAGAGCAGAGGTGTAATACACACGGATAAACAAAGTGCAAAATTCAAAAAGTGCAAGTGCTCAAATATTCTTAGAGACTTAGTCTGAATAGTCTCAAATCTAGTTGGAGAGAGATACAATTACCTTTGTATTTGTAATTGTAGATAGAGTATAGCTGTGTGCAAAATACTCTAGTGAGTGTAGCTGTGTGCAAAACACTCGCAGTTGCTAAGTGTAGCTGTGTGCAAGACACTTAGTTGGCGTTGAGTATAGCTGTGTGCGAAATACTCGGAGTTGAGTGTAGCTGTGTGCGAAATACTCGGAGTTAAGTGTAGCTGTGTGCGAGACACTCGGAGTTGGGTGTAGCTGTGTGCAAAACATCCGGAAGAAGTGCTTGTGTAGCGCTTATTCACTATTGTAACTGTGTGTGGAAAATAGTGAATTTCTCCTAGACGCGAAAGGAGAAAATTGGACTAGGAAGATTACGCCACTTCCGAACCACTATAAATTGCCTCTCTCATTTACATACTGCACTTACATAATTTGCTCTATCTATCTATCTTATCCGACTAACCCGTTTACTATTCACAGTTAATCTTAACCTTTCGGGTTTAGTGTGTTTTCACGTATGCATGTGACTCAAACTTCTCAAGCTTAAATTTTGAATTATTCTAAGCAAGTTTGACGTGTTGCATGTAACATTCGTTACACGGTCAACGTGATACGATATTTATTTACAATCTTGAATATTATTATTATATATTGAGTGCACCATCTCCTTTATATATTCAAGATATCTCTGTCACTTTACATATCATCTGTACTCATCTTACATGCGCATTTGAATTATTGATTGGGCATAACTCTTTACATACTACCTATTCTGCTGTGCAGTTCAAACTTACTCTATTTACTTGTTATTTAGAGTTGAAGTTACCAAAGAGTTATTTAGTTTTTGAAAAAGCTTGAAAGTCTATTCACCCCCCCCCCCCCCTCTAGACTTTCACCACCTTATCGGGACCAACACTTTAATATTTATGTTTACCTTTAAACTTCTTAAATTCAAAATATAACAATAATGCTTAAAATTCAAAATCAATTAATAATAAATCATAATATAATATCAATAAATCCTAAAATACAAATATATCAACATTATTTACTAAAATTCAAAATAAATTAATAATGATTCGACATATAATACCAATAAACCCTAAAATACAAATATATCAACATTATTTACTAAAATTCAAAATAAATTAATAATAATTCGAAATATAATACCAATAAACCTTAAAATACAAATATATCAACATTATTTACTAAAATTTAAACTAAATTAATATTAAATTCGAAATAAATTAATAATAATTAAAAAGTAAAAAAATAAAAAATAAAAGCTTACCGACAGTGCGCTGCGGCGGAAGCGGAAGGAGGTGTAGTGTGGCCCTTCGGACATAATATTGCCAATTATAATATGGGGTTTTTGAACATAAAAACACTAACAAACTCCCCCTTTGGCTATTATTTGGCAAAACAACTCAACTATATAAAAAGAACTAAGATAGGTTATTAAAAGAAGCAACCCAAGTGTCCAAACTGATTACATAGGATAAAAAGAACATAAGATCCAAAGCAGTCTAAAAACAAAAAAGAAAACGACATCAAAACATAACGCCTAGCCAGGGCCAGAAAGTACTCGATCACAAAAAACTACTCCCCCTTTTTGCCAATGGTAGCCAAAGATTAAACATTTGAGGGAGAGTCACAGTCAGACTTCACGGGATCCTCAGCAGCAGCAGCAGTATCAGACAGGCTCATGCAGAGAAGAACAGTAGCTAGCTCAGTGCGCGCACCAGTCAGTTGCTTGGCAATGATACCGTGCACCGTCTCAAGATCAGCAACTCTCGCCTTCAATTGTTCGGAAAGCCTCTCATCTTTAGCATGTGGAGACTCATCATTCACAGCATCAGGTTCCGAATTGGATGGGGCAGTCACAGGAACGACATCATTAATATGATCTCCAGAAAGAAGACGTTTATCAACAGTGTAAAGCAGCGTCGGACTGATCACTTCGCTGGGCATAGGCTTAAGACCCTGAGAGGTAAGGATGCCAAAAATCTGATTTGAAAACGGTAGTCTTACCTTCTGTTCCCGGGGATGAACCAGAGTTAGAACATGATAAAAAATCCATTTGCCCAAATTACACTGCATCTTAGTTCCAATTCAAAATAAGAACCCTGCCAGAAGCTTGCCAACCGTGTTGAAATGCGCTGATGGAAGCCAGTTGTGTAGAGCCAGGCGATGTAGGATGACATATCTAGACGTGAGATGCGAACTCAGCAAATAGTCCTTATCTCCTGTAGGCCAAGATGTAGTATGTCCACCAGTAAGAGTTTTGGCCACCACATCCCATTCAGTAATAGCTTCTTCTTGCACTGTAGGTAAGCCATAGTATTTATTTATCACAGCTGGCCCAAAATCATACCACTTCCCTCTGATGAAGATTTGCATCGGTCGTGGCCCTGTGAGACTGTCAATCTCATCACTGAGATTGCAATAGAACTCATATGTGAGCAGCTTGGAGTAAGGGCAAACATCTGTAACAGTTTTCAAAAGACCAACTTCATTCAGCAAGGGCAGGATGTCGCAAACGGAGTTCAGTTGATTCTTATCCACAGTTCTTTGAACAATCAGCTCTTTTCTGACCATAGTGGCCCATTTTGTTTGTGCAGTAGGAGATACAAACTGAGGTTTGTAAACAGTAGTATCAATTCCTTCAATAGGTGGAACCTCCGGAGTTACACTTCGACCTCTTGACCTTGTGGTAGGTTTACCTTTTCTGACAGAGGGGGTTGGTGCAGAAGAAGCTTGAGCAGCAGTAGTGCCTTGTTGCTTAACAGAGGAACGTAGAGTCTTGAAAACTTGGTGGATAGGTGGGTCTCCTTCAGGATTAGCAGTCTCAGTCGACTTTCTTCTTCACAGGCTGATACATCAACATTATCAGCACTGGTATCAACAACAACCTTCGTTGGAACATTCTTCCTTTTTGTCCGTCTTGTTTCTCTGGATGGGGGCTGAACAGGAGTCACCGAGTGGCTAGAATCAGAGACATTTGCAGATGAGCTCCCAACAATATTTGATATCTCTCGAATTCTGAAATTCGTGGAATCGGGATGAGCAGTTCCCTCAACAGTAGGGGCAGCAGAAGAAGGTGCTTGGGATACATACACCTCAGCCAGAATCTTATCATCTTCACTGGAGGATTCTGAAGGGTGTATCACTCGATAAGGTTGAGGGATCGAAGCAGATGGTAACCCATCAAAATGTCGCACATGTTCCAGGCTTTCTCCCAAAGATGTTGCAGTGTAAATAGGAACTCCACCTATTTTCTCAGACTTGTGGGGACTTGATAAATCAACAGTTTTAACAATTGCAGGTAAGGCAGGAGGATCAACAGCAAGACAAGATTCTTAAGAGACACAAACAGTTTCAGACGGAGGCAGAGCAATGTTCTCAGAAGCATAAACAACTAGACTCAGTGGATTTGGCTCATCAGAGGACTTTGTTTTCTCATGAGACACATGTAACGCATCAGATTTTTCACCAGCAAAATTAGTCACAGGCAAAGATAAAGGATCAACATTCACAGGGGACTTCTCAGAACCCAAAGAAGATTGATTTTCAGGCAAAACAGACACAGACGATGGAATAGAAGAATCAACAGGTCTATCAGGAGAAATTTCAATAGGGCTTTCAGAATCATATACCCGTTGTCGAAGAATCTCCTGTCTGTGTGTTGCTTCTCTCTGAGCAGCTTCAAGATACAGAGCTTGGGACTCCTCTTGTCGTCGAGCTTCTTCAACAGATTGTAGGGCACGTTGAGCAAAAAATTGAAGGAATGCCCCGACCCGATTTCCATCGAAGGGTTCTGGAATAAACACTGGAGAGACGTCATCACTGGCTTTGGCGACCAACACAAGAAGTTCAGTTACATCATCTGCCGACCATTCAGCATAAAATTCCGGGTAGTTGGTCATAACAGTCACCAGAATCTCGTCGCGAAGCAGAGGATCAAGCTTGAGCTTCTTCTTCATAGACAACTGTAGAAGTGTCTGAATGTGTTTGAGGGCTGCCGCCGGAGGGTGTACCTTGCTTCCAAGCTTAATGATGATGTTTTTTACGGGGTCCGCCATTTAAGATTAAGTGCGAGAAGAAGAATAAAACACCGAGAGCAGATAAGCACGGTAAATGGAGAGATGAGAGCTGAGGTGAGTTCTCTCTTCTTGACCCGGTATCATATAGGCTTAAGGGTGATGACCCTAATTAATGCGGCAAGTCAAAATATCATGCAGAAGTGATTGATGGACACAACGGTACAGCTCCTTTTTAGGAAGGAAACGGAACCCAAGGGAATTTGAAATTCAAAAAGCATTGAGATCTTTTAAGATATCTTCTTAGAAGAATAAGCTTAGATGATCTTCTTAACATAAAAAGAGAGGAGTCTTTAAGGAAATTCAAAGTCATAACACTGACCCGTATTAAACCAACTCCTCTCTGACGGACCAACTGCTTTAGTCAGTCAATTCTGCAAATTCCCAGAGCAGATCTGAGAATTTCAAAACGATTAGCATCCAGTGGCTTAGTCTGAATGTATTCCAACTCAATTTCCTTGGATTCAACCAGGTCTCTGATGTAGTGATGCCTGATGTCAATATGCTTCGTTCTGGAATGTTGAACAGGATTCTTGGAGATGTTAATAGCACTGACATTGTCACAAAAGAGTGTCATTGTTCCTTGTGTAAGACCATAATCCAGAAACATCTGTTTCATCCAAACCAACTGAGTACAGCAACCACCTGCGGCTATGTATTCTGTCTGCAGTGCTTAGTGAGATAGAGTTCTGTTTCTTACTTAACCATGATACTAAGTTCTTCCCAACAAAGAAGCATCCTCCAGAAGTACTTTTCCGATCATCAATATTCCCTGCCCAATCAGCATCACAATATGCAACCAGATTCAGTTCACTATCCTTGGAATACCAGAGTCCATACTGTATCGTTCCTTTCACGTATTTTAGAATGCGTTTTGCCGCTATCAAATGTGATTCCTTTGGGTCAGATTGATACCTTGCACAGATTCCAACACTGAACATTATGTCTGGTCGACTGGCTGTTAGATACAACAGACTGCCTATCAAGCTACGATAGACTGTGTTATCCACTGATATACCAGTTTCATCTTTCGATACTTTTGTAGAAGTGGAGATCGGTGTTCTAGATGGTTTACATGATTCCAGATCAAACTTTTTGACAAGATTCTTAGCATACTTTTCTTGTGAAATAAAGTATCCTTCAGAACTTTGCTTGACTTGTAGACCTAGGAAATATGTCAGTTGACCAACCATGGACATTTCAAACTCTTCCTCCATGACTTTTACCAACTCATCAGTGTATTTCTGCAAGGTTGATCCAAACACAATGTCATCAACATAGATTTGAGCTATGGTTACATGACTTCCAGTCGTTTTGACAAACAGAGTTTTGTCAACACTTCCGCTTTTTTATATCCGTGCTGGAGCAAATACCGTGTCAGACGTTCATACCAGGCCCGTGGGGCTTGTTTAAGGCCATAGAGAGCTTTTCGAAGCTTATAGACATACGAAGGACGTTCTGGATCTTCAAAACCTTTAGGTTGAGCCACATAGATATCTTCATAGAGATGCCCATTCAGAAACGCTGTCTTGACATCCATCTGATATAATGTAAATCCCAAAATGCAGGCAACAGCCAGCAAGATTCTGATTGACTCAAGTCTAGCTACAGGAGCAAATGTCTCGTCATAGTCAACCCTTCAATCTGTGTATAACCTTGAGCTACTAACCGAGCTTTGTTTCTGGCTATATTCCCTGCTTCATCAGTTTTATTTTTAAAGATCCACTTCGTTCCTATTACGTTGACACCATCAGGTCTTGGTACAAGATTCCAGACTTGATTCCGCTCAAACTGATGTAGCTCCTCCTACATTGCATTGATCCACAGATCATCCTGTAGAGCTTCTTTGACATTTTTGGGTTCTATCTTTGAGGTATAGCAGTAAGACCCAGATATTTCTGTCAGATTATTTCTTATTCTGCTTCTGGTTTTCATTCCATCTGACAGGTTTGTCTTTACCAACCTGAGTTCTGGTAGGTTTTCATTCCATCCAATAATGTTATCTAATGGATGGTTTTTCTGAGTTCTGGTAGGTTTGTCTTTACCAACATCATTCATGAGATCTATCTCTTGTTCCGAACTTTCTTGATCTTCATCTGATGAATCTTGTGGTTTGAGCTGACTGTTGTTATTACTTGCATCTGAATCACGTAGAGGTGACTCTATCACTATTGAGTCCACTGGTTCTTCTGGATTGTCATCGACAACCACGTTTACTGACTCCATCACAGACTGAGTCCTCTTGTTGTAGACTCTGTAGGCACGACTGTTCGGAGAGTATCCAAGAAAGATGCTCTCATCACTTTTGGGTTCGAACTTCCCTCTTTGTTCTCTGTCAGCCAGCACATAGCACTTTGTCCCAAACACATGAAAGTATTTCAGATTTGGCTTCTTTCCCTTCCAGATCTCATATGGAGTTTTCGTCGTTCCTAGTCTAAGGTAGACCCTATTTATAGTATGACACGCTATGTGTACTGCTTCAGCCCAGAAACGTTGTGGCATATGTGAGGCATGTAGCATAACTCTAGCCATTTCCTGTAGCGTTCGGTTCTTTCTTTCCACCACTCCATTCTGTTGAGCAGTTCTAGGAGCTGAGAACTCATGTGAGATACCATGCTCGGAGCAGAAGTCTGAATATAGTGAGTTCTCAAATTCCTTTCCATGATCACTCCTCAATCTCTGAACTTTTATAATAGACTCATCTTTTTCCTTCTGAACTCTTATGCACAGAATCTTGAAGGCCTTGAAGGCTTCTGTCTTTTCTCTCAGAAAGTAAACCCAGCTGTATCGAGAGAAATCGTCTACACACACAAATATATATTTCTTTCCTCCAATGCTTTCAGTCTGTGTTGGCCCCATGAGATCTATATGGACAAGATCTAGACATTTCTCAGTGGTGATACCTCTTACTGCTTTGTGTGGAGTTCTGATTTGTTTCCCAATAGCACATGCGCCACAAATTTTCTCTGGATCAATTCTGATCTTAGGTGCACCTTTTACTGCTTCCAGTTTTATCAACTTATCCATATCTCTGAAATTTATGTGACCCAGTCTTCTATGCCAGAGTTTTGATTCATCAGATTTGGATAGGTAACAAGCAGTTTCATTTGTCAAAACATAACAGTTGTCTGAAGACCGAGTTCCTTCCATGACAAGTTGATTTGCTTTGTCACTCACTCTGCAGCACTTACGATCGAAGCATACATTCCAATTTTGATCACATATCTGACTGATGCTAATAAGATTCGCTTTTAACCCACTGACTAGCAAGACTTCTTCTAATTTAGGTAAACCTGGAACATTTAGGACACCTTTCCCAATGATTTTACCCTTTTGTCCATCTCCAAATGTTACAGCTCCACTGCTAGGTTGAACAGCCATCAGACATTTAATGTTTCCTGTCATATGTCTGGAACAACCACTGTCGAAATACCATCTAGCATCAGTTGTAGATGCAGTTAGAACAATGGTGGGATAACAGATAACTTCTGACTTTCTGACCCAAACCTGTCTAGTGAATGGTGTAATAGTCTTATTCTGATATTTTTCCTTCCTTTGATCTCTGTAAAAAAAAATAGCATTCGGGACGAGTATGACCTTTTGTGTGACAGTAGTGACAAATGGGAGTATAATATTTAACTTTGACAATCTTTTTTTTGAATCTCGAATAATGAGATTGATAAGTTGATTTGTCCTAGTCAGTGTTAGTACCGTATCTCCTTTTCTTGATTTGTACTGACTGAGATGATTGTCCTTGTTCATACCTGTGATATGTTGTGGTCTTAGACATTCCCTCTTTGATGAACTTTGGTGTGTTGTTCGAAGATTCTCCTTGCTCAAATCCCAGACCCTTTTTATCATTAGGATTTCTGCCAGAGTCTAGAATTTTATCTAAGGTAGATGTGGTGTCCATCATCTGTATATTTTTCTTCAAGCTCTCCAACTCCTTGATTAATTTACCTTCTCTGGACCGTATCTGAGTGATGAGATCTTCTTTTATGACCAGTTCAGCATTCAGTTTCTTTATAAGATCATCTTTCGGCTTTAGATCGTCATTCAGATTCTTATTCACTTTCACAAGTTGTTCCCAGCTAGCGATAAGTTTTGCAAATTCTGCCTCAAGTTGAATATGTCTCTCTTCAAAATCATCTGTTGATATGTATGATTCTCCATCTGATTGATCTCCGTCTGATTGAATGTTTGTGGCAGTGAAGAACGCTACAAAGTTTCCTACATTATCATCTGATTGATCATTTGAATTTTCCTCCTCATCATCACTAAGAGTAGCTACAGACATAATCTTTTTCCTTTTAAGATATGTTGCACATTCAGCCTGTATGTGACCATATCCTTCACATTCCCTACACTGCACTGACCGATTGAGGGGTTTTCCTGTGTCTGTGGTACTACTTCTGTTTTGTCTCGATCGCCCAGTCTGAGATTGATTGTTCTGAGAGAAGAGTGCTGTTTCAACCTTTTGATATGAAGGGTTATTGCCTTTGTATTGTGTTCTTGTAGGCTGACCTTGACCCTTTCTGTTGAACCCTTTTAAGATTTTCTTGAAGTTTTTGGTTAGGAGAGCTAGGGTTTCATCATCTATGTCGTCTGTGTCAGATTCTCGGTTAGCTTCAGCCACAAAGGCTACAGACATTCCTTTCTTGTTGCTTCCAACATCATCATCAGCAAGAACTTCCAGTTCATATGTGTGCAAGCTTCCCATGAGTTCTCCGACAGTCTTCTTTTCCCAACCTGTGTGTTCCTGAATAGCCGTTACTTTCATTCGAAAACGTTTAGGTAGAGATCTGAGAATCTTTTTGACCACTCTCTCATCAGTGAATGGTTCCCCAAGAATTGAGGCTCGGTTCATCAAGTTCTGAACCCTATTGTGGAAGGTAGAAATGGTTTCGTCTTCAGTCATTCTGAGAGCTTCGAACTCTGACAGAACCATTTGCAACTTTGACTGTTTGACATCACTGGTTCCTTCAAATCTAGTTTCAAGAATCTCCCATACTCGTTTAGCCTCTTTTACCCCTATAACAAGCGTAAAAACAGATTCATGTAGAGATCCAACAATTGAGTTCAGTGCTTTGTTGTTCAGATCAGAGGCATTCATTTCATCATCTGTCCAAGTCTCCATGGGTTTTTCTTCAGCAACTCCTTGTGCATTCGGAGTAGTAGGTCGACTCCACCCAGTTAGGATGGTGCGATAAACCCTGGTTCCTTGTGCTTGAAGATATATTTCCATACGAGCCTTCCAGAAAGAGTAGTTGTGACCATCTAGTTCTGGTGGTTTCATACTTGCGTCCATCCTGAAACCAACAACCAGCCAACGAACACACAGATAGACTTCCACAAAAACAGAGAGAAAGCAAAACTAAGATAGCCCTTCGGATCAAGTCACTATGTAGACTTAAAAGCTCTGATACCACATGTAATTTTGCATTTCCTCAGATTACGTAAATTAACAGAAAAAGTTTGCTGACTTAGAATACTGATTGATTCAGTTAAGCTCCTACTTAGTAATGATAGATCATGAAGAGAACATTAGAGAAAAATAAACAAACACACAGAACGAACACTCACAATGTTTACCCAGTTCGATACGGTGTGTATCTACGTCTGGAGGACGATCACATAGGCGTCCAATCCACTAAGTCATAATCCAATGTA
This sequence comes from Ipomoea nil, assembly GCF_001879475.1. Taxonomy (NCBI): domain Eukaryota; kingdom Viridiplantae; phylum Streptophyta; class Magnoliopsida; order Solanales; family Convolvulaceae; genus Ipomoea; species Ipomoea nil. The sequence goes on from NW_017617183.1 coordinate 399,582, forward strand.
CAAAGGTAGATATACAATAATCTTACCCAAGTGCCCCACACAAGGTATATACCCAGTCTACACAGGTTTAGTGGATTGTTGAAGATGGAGAGCCATGCATACAGAAGTCCAATGAAATCCCTTCACTTGGAGAGCCAGCTCTGATGCAGTCCACTTCAGTGACGCTCTATAAGGTTGTTCCCACAACAGTGTGATCTTAGTGTCCTTTCGTTTAAGCAGCAGTAAATCTTCTCAAGTTCATCAGCTTAATCACCATTAACATGTTGTATTGAGAAGGTGCATGACCATCAAAGATCTAGACTCATCAAAGTGATCTGGAGTGTTTCTTCTGCTTATTTTTTGGCGTAACCCTAGTTCCCTTAAAGAACTGGTACTTATAGATTCTTCTATAAACACTCTCCATAAAAGATCTTTGATTGTAGAAGGTAGGACTATAAAAGAGGAATGTAATCTCAGCTGATTAGGTCCATTACCTTCTTTGAAGATACGCTGATCGTCTTTCCATACTGAGCTGATAAAACCGCGTAAGACTCTTAAGGAAACAGCTTTCCTAAATCAGATCTTCAGTGTCAGTTCTTCTGTCGTTGCTTCTGCTTGATCAGTAAACTGTAGACCCAACCGGACAGACTCTAAACCTATCTTAGTATGCCATAATAATATTGCCAATTATAATATGAGGTTTTTGAACATAAAAACACTAACAACATAAAACTGAAATCACTATACAACATTATTTCTCAAGAATATCAAATCTTCCATGCTGTCTATTCTTAAATAGACTAAACTCGTTCTCAACTTGAATCCTTATTCATGTTCACCTGTAATAATCATTTCACACAAAAATAAAATATAGACAAAATTAGCATAAGCTATGTAAGTTCCATTTCACCCCGTAAAATAATAGGCTCGGATTTTATATAATTTTCAAATAAAGCACTTATATATTCTTATACTTTTGCAAACCATTTATATATATAAATATATGTATACTTTTGTATAATTAACATAGTAGAGTTTCACAAAGTATTACTTAGTAAATAATCATTTTCCAAAACCTTCCACGTCATTTTTTCCAAAATATAACATATTAATCAAGGAGGAGTAGATACCAAGTGTAGAGTCTTTAAGCTCTCAACTTAACCACCAAGAGGCATCTCATAAGCCAATCATGAAAATAATTTAGAATTTCAATGTGAGTTCTACTAGCTCACTCCGGTTTCCATATCTGAGATAAATTTCAAATTTGTGAGTTCTCCCGGCTCACTCCGGTATAATAAAAATATTTTTGTGAGTTCTCCCGGCTCACTCCGGTAGAATGACCAAATTCCAGTCGGTAGGTTGTGAGTTTTCCGGCTCACACCAGCACTGGATATCACCATCCTCCAAGATTAAAAAAATATATACTTTCATATCAAAATATTTCTTTTCCAAACTTTCGTTGGTAATAATATGAACGTGGAATAATAATAAGATTTCACCACATATATAAATGGTGTAGCTTGTCCAAAATAACACTTTTTTCACAAATTGGTCACATTTGATCATTATTTTAATATATAAATATATATAAATACCAAAACTTCCAAGCCAAGCATTTACACAACACATGGGTTCGACACGTCGAAACTCATTCTCGATACTTCGAGAATCACCACTCACAACGTTACCATTTATCGATAAATGTACTTGTGTCACCATAATATTACATAATATCACACATAATTTGAGAAATCATATAACTTTGATTTATATAACATCATATCATAACCACATTCACACATTATAAAAACATATATATATACTTTGGAGCAAATATAAAATTTTAGTAAACATGAAATCTTACCAAAATGATAATTCCTAGCAAGTAGCAACCCTATAAACTGCACAACCTCCAACTCCTATCTGTCTTTCTCTCCTCTTCCTTCCTTCTTTCTTTTCGTCTCTTTTCCTTCTTTTTTTTTTTTTCTTTTACCTTATGCCTATTTATTTTGCTACGTAACCCCCTTCTTATAATACTAAATAAATACCAAATAATTATCTTACTTAATTGTCCTGCTAATCAATCATTATAATAACTGCAAATCATTTTACCCTGCTAATCAATCATCAATATTATTAACCCTTAATCCTTTTCTCTGCCGAAATAAAAACAAAACAATCATTTTGTAGCTCGTAAGAATTGAACCTAAAACCTCAAACTTAACACACAAATCTCAAACCACCACACCAATTCATCTCTTGTGTGATCTCTTATCAAATTATACATATATTTAATATATAGGAAAACAATATACGGTTTTGAAATTAAATTGTTGTTGCCAAGAAAGAGTTGAAAATAAATTAACCTGTACATTGTTTTGAAAGAAATATATATATGCATATACTATACCTGAAATTATCTTTTTAGGTATAATAAATAAATATAACAAAATAATTTTTATAAGATTAATTTCAAAAAATTCTTCTTGCAACATACAAAAATATTTTATGGGTGAACAAAATAATATTTTCTCAAAATTATATTATTGCTTAAAATTACCGGGTGTCACAATGGCAATCTAGCTCGATGGGTGGGAGAAGGGAGAAGGGAGAAGGGAGAAGGCGCGCTGGGATGGGAGAACTGAAAATGAAATCTCGATCTGTTTTTAAAAACTATATAACGTCGGCTATTAGGATATAGCTGACTTTATATATGGAATATTTAAAAAAGTAATAAAATAATCTACGACGTCGAGTAAATAGATTGCCGACATCGTAGTATATTTATTTTTATTTTATTTATAATGTCGGCTATTTTCTAATAGCCAACGTTATATGTTTTATAAAAAAAAAAAAACAAAAAGGCTTTAACATCGGCTATCTATATAGCCGACGTTATATGCGAATTCTGTAGTAGTGAGCACACAGAGATGTTGTAACAGAAGTTGTAACACAGATAATTTAGGACGCAGTTTGGGTAACTAACAGCCCTAATCTGCGAGGCACTTCTCAATTTGAGAAGTTGCCTAAATCCACTAAAAGTTCAATATTAACGGTACATTGTTTGGAACCAAAGATTACACAATAGATGATCTTTCCTATCGTACTATTGTAACCTAAATACATGTACTACTTTCTAGGGGAATTTAGTAACTCTTCCTCAATTGACTCTCAAACCTCACAAGATAGATTGATGAAGGCGTAAGTCTTCAGAGAAGAGAAGGAGTCTTTAAATAATCACCTTTCTCGTTATTCATTTAGGATTAGCGTTTAATCCAAATTTGAATAGGATTGGTGAAACATCCTTCATTCATTCCTTGATTGTCTAGTAGTCCTTCTTGCATACAAAATTTGACTAATATTCTTTGAATCAACACTCTCCCCCTTAGTCAAATTTTTAGCAAAAATCTTGATCTCCTATCAGCTTGATTCTTGGACTTCTCCCCCTTAGTTGATTCTCTGAAATCTTTTCTTGGGTTTTGACTCAGTACAAGAAAAATGCACATAGACAACACTAGAAAGACAACAGTTTTTAAGAAAAGTGTTGTCTTTTGTATAAAAGACAACAGTTTGGTCCAAAACCGTTGTCTTTGATGCAACACTTTTGTCAAAGACAACGGTTTTTACTTAACCGTTGTTATAAGTGTGTTGTCTTTGTGCATTTTGTGAAAAGACAACACCACAACGATAACGGTTTTTTAAAACCGTTGTCTATGTGCATTTTTTTTTTTAAAATAAGACAACAGTTTTTTTAACTGTTGTCGTTGGTGTGTTATCTTTAAGCGCACTGGAATACATAACACTAGAAAGACAACGGTTGTTTAAAACCGTTGTCTTTGTGCGCTCTTTTTTTAAAAAAAGACAACGGTTTTATTTAACCGTTGTCATTGGTGTGTTGTCGTTAAGCGCACTTGAATACACAACACTAAAACGACAACGGCTTTGCATGTTCTTTATTTGTTTAAGATAACGGTTTTATTTAACCGTTGTCTTTGGTATGTTGTCTTTGCATGGTCTTTATTTGTTTAAGACAACGGTTTTATTTAACCGTTGTCTTTGGTATGTTGTCTTTAAGTGTATTTGAATACACAACACTACAAAGACAACGGTTTGTTTAAGTGTATTTGAATACACAACACTACAAAGACAAAACCGTTGTCGTTGCGCATCATTATTTAACAGGTATATAAAATAAAAACAAGGAAACAACAATTTTAGAAAATAGTTAAAAAATTCCCCCTAGGAAGAATAAAACCTAAGACCTCTAACATAATAAACTAACCTAAATTCACCAAGCCACAGCAACACTTGTGTACTTAAGTGCAACATCTAGTATATTACCAAAATAGTTCTATTTCCGTTCATATTTAAATATAAAATTATTCACCAAAATTTCAAAGTAAATTCATTAAAGTTTTATTTTCAATTATATTACAATTAAGACCAATCTATGAATTCAAAAAAATAATAATATTATCAAGTATAAAAAACAATATGGGATGGTGTTCATAATGGTGCGGTATGATGTGTAGGGGTTAAAGGCGGTATATATGATAGGGGCCGGGGTTGGTAATCGACTATTCCGGCTAGCGCATGACTAACAAGGTTAGCTATATGTTGGTAATTGACCCTTACGGCTAGCGCATGACTAACAAGCTAAGGTTAGCTATATGTTGGTAATCGACCCTTCCAGCTAGCGCATGACCAACAAGGTTGAAATAAACTGTTGGTAATCAACCCCTCCGGCATGCCTAGAACACGTTGAGAATGGATATGAAAGAGTAGTTGATCGATGCCATACAGTTTGCTATATCTCATTTCTTTTGTCGCGATCTTAATTAGCTCTATGTTCATAATTACCAAACTATATATTCATAATTTTTGAATTGAAATGCATATTCATAATGATTGAATAACTCAGATATCTATATTCACAATTACAGAACTTTGTGTTTATAATTTGCGATGTTCATATTCCCAAGTGTTGATAACTATACATTTTAGAAATTATGAATCAACAATACAGAAATTATGAATCTGCAGTATAGAAATTATGAATTTACTGTATAGAAATTATTAATCTATACAACTGTATTTAAATTAGAAATATACTGTATAGAAATTTTGAATCTACATTATAAAAATCTATGAATCTCGTGTTCTGTACCAATATACCCGGTTCTATTTTAATTGACCGGATGTAGCGACCCAGGTAATTAAACTAATATTTTGTTACGAAATTTCCCTCTAAGCTAAGACAAATTAAAATTTCTCTATAAGACAAAATTTCCCTATAAGAAAATATTGGGAATGAAATTTTTGTCTTCCCCCTAAGACAAAATTGGGCAAAGACAGGTCTCGGTCCAAAATTTCCTCCTTCAGGCTTCAGACATATCTCCGTCGACCTAGCTAATTGCTCGCCCGTGTGTTCGCCGCCGACCGCCACTCTCGTCAGTGAGAGGTTCCGCCGGCCGCCACTAGCCATCTTCGCAGTGAGTGCTCTCCGCCGACTGCCACTAGCCATCTCCGCCGACCGCCTACCGCCGCCGCATCCAAGTTTCGACGCCGTCGCCGCGCCCAACCTCTTCCGCCATCGCCGCCTCCATCCTGTGTCGCCGTGAGTGAGTACTTTTGGATCCTGTTTTGATTTTTGGATACTACTTATACTAATAAGAAGAAGGCCTATGTGATCCATATTAATACAGACTTTTAAAGAAAGTCATGTGATCTAAAAAAAAAAAAAACATACTGTCCTTTTGAGGTATAAAACAACCAGACCTCAAGACAACATAAGCTTTTAAAGATTAGAAACAGGGTGTCTTTTCAGAAGATAACAAAATTAAAGGGTATTAGACTTCTAGTCATTTTGACAAAAAGTGCTGGTATTGACTAGTCCTTCTCTCCCTTTTTTGCTAAAAAGTTGCTGAGGATGTTGAGATGAGAGAGAAGATTAATTCTAATGACAACAGAATACGAATTACAGAGAGTATATCCAACTGAACTTCTAAACACTCCTAAGAGATAGGATATAATATAAAGGCTAAGTCTAATACCACACATTACTACTATAGACTATACATTATTAATTACAATAATAATAGTAACACTCACACACCCCCTCAAGCACAAGGTTAGTGAGCTACAACATTGAGCTTGTCTCTTAAAGTAGTAAATCTGAGCCCTGTGAGCGGCTTAGTGAGAATGTCTGCAAGCTGATCTTTAGTCGATACAAAGTTGACCACAAAATCTCCTGAAGCCACTTTGTCACGAACAAAGTGATAGTCAATTTCAACATGCTTTGTCCGAGCGTGAAAAACCGGGTTCGCACATAAGTAGGTCGCACCTAAATTGTCACACCACAGTGCGACGGCTGACCAGAATGTAAGCCTAGCTCACGCAGTAGAGAGACAATCCAAGTAACCTCGGCTGCAACGTCTGCCAACGCTTTATACTCTGCCTCAGTGGATAAACGAGCTACCGTGCGCTGTTTCCGAGAAAGCCATGACACAAGATTAGACCCTAGGAAGACAGCATAGCCACTCGTGCTCTTCCTATCAATCGGGCAGCCAGCCCAGTCCGAGTCAGAATAGGCATGAATAGTAGTAGTCAGTGACGGTCCGAGACGCAACCCATAGTCAAGAGTGCCCTTGATATACCGTAACACCCGCTTGACCATAGCCTAGTTTTCATCAGTTGGCGAGTGCATGAACTGACAGAGTCGGTTGATAGAATATGCTAAGTCCGGACGTGTAATGGTTAAGTATTGGAAAGCTCCAACAATGCGACGATACTGCGTCGGGTTCTCATACAACTGTTCTGACGGAGTAACTGGCTGTGAAACGGATGCCGGCGTAGTGAGTGGTTTGCAATCCACCATCCTAGACCTATTCAACAGGTCTGTCATATAACGGCGCTGAGAGAGAACCATTCCATCACCAGTGTCAATCGTCTCGATACCCAAGAAAAACCCTGGTTTACCTAGATCCCGAATCTTGAAGGTAGAAGCTAAACGACTTAGTAAATGACCGACTAAGCCGGCGTCGCTGCCCATCATAATGATGTCATCAACGTAAACCAGGAGAAAAACCTTTGAGGTCTCAGTAGTATAGTAGAACAGAGAGACGTCAGTCTTGGACGAGGAAAAACCTGCAGATAATAAGAAGTCATGCAATCTTTTAAACCAGGCCCGCGGAGCTTGCTTAAGCCCATATAGTGACCTCTGTAATAGACAAACATGACCAGGATGTGCTGGATCTTCGTACCCTGGGGGTTGCTTCATATAGACTGTTTCACCAAAATGCCCATTAAGGAAGGCATTCTGAACATCTAGCTGTCTGAGAGTCCACCTGTTGGTCACTGCAAAAGAAAAGAGGATGGCGGACGGTAGTGGGTTTGACAACTGGACTGAAAGTGTCAAAGAAGTCCTCCCAGCTACCTGATTGAAACCTTTGGCTACAAGGCGTGCCTTGTAGCGATCAATTGCGCCATCAGCAGTCCGCTTGGTGCGGAAGACCCATTTGCAGCCAATAATATTCATGTTGGGTTCTGCTGGTACTAAATGACAGGTGTTATTGTGGAGTAGCGCATTAAACTCCTGATCCATAGCATCCCGCCACTGCGGATGCCCAACAGCCTGTGAGTAGCAGGTGGGATCAGTGGAGACTGTTAAGGCCTGGAAATCCTCATTTTCACCATGAGTCATGTGGCGTAAGCGCATGACATGACCCCGTTCTTGGGGTTGAGCCCGTTTAGCCCGACCCCGCGGCCGACCCCGGGTGGGTCGAACTACTGGTTCAATGGCTAAGTGCGCCTCTTCTCGAGCTATGGGAGTAGGTGACTGCGGGGCTGGTTGAGTTGCCACTAGATGGACCACATTCGTGGGAATTATAGCCCCAGAAGCCCACGGTATAGATACTGATTCATTAACTTGCAATGGTATATCTGTGACAAAAGGAAAAGAAGATTCATCAAACCGCACATGGCGACAGATATAGGTTTGTCCACTGATTAGGTCCATGCACCTATATCCCCTATAGGACGGTGGGTAACCTAGGAAGACACAGGGTGTCGAACGATACTCTATCTTATGGCGATTGTATGGCCGCAGGTAAGGGTAGCATCGACACCCGAAGACACGAAGAAATTTGTAGGGCAGTGGCTTTTTATATAGTTTGGAGTATGGACTTTCAATTTAGGACGGAGGATGGGAGATAGTTGATTAAACATGTGGCCATTTCAAAAGCGTAGTCCCAATATTGGGGTGGAACAGACCCTTGAGCAAGAAGAGCTAGACCCGTTTCGACAATATGTCTATTACGGCGCTCTACTCGACCATTTTGTTCGTGCGTATATGCACATGACTGACGGTGATTTATACCAAGTGTTTGGAATGTGTTGTGTAATTTGCGGTACTCACCCCCTAAATCTGACTGAATGGACTTGATAGAGCGCGAGAATAGTCGCTCTACCAACACACGAAACACATAAAAATTTTTATAAATATTTGATTTTACCCATAATGGATAAAACCAGCAAAAATGGGAGTAGTCATCGACAAAGAGTAAGAAATAATGAAAACCGCTAGCCGATACTACGGGGGCGGGGCCCCAGATATCCGTATACAATAAATCTAGGACAATTTTAATAGAATCATTAATACGGTCTAATTTAAAACGAGATGACTTGCCAAGATGGCAAGCCGTACATGAGCCTAAATTGGAATTATTATTTGTAGAAACTGAACACAGTTGAAGAACTTTATTTTGGACGACACTGTGAGGGTGCCCGAGCCTGCGATGCCAAACAGCTGATGTTGCCCGGTAACTAATAAACGCAAAATGACGCTGTGAAACTTGTAACTTGTACAGACCGCCTGACGTGGGACCTTTAAGGAGCACCATTTTGGTTTTGGAATCCTTCACAAAGAAACAGTTATCGTGAAACTCAATAAACTCTATTTTTATTGGCAAACTTTTGAACAGAAAGTAATGGAACAGTCAATTTAGGCACATGTAAAACATCAGACAGAAACAACTGTTTAGACTCAGAAGGGATGGTTGCATGGCCAACCCGTGAAATAACCAAACCTGTACCGTTTCTAACCCGGAGAGTGTCCGAGCCCCCATATTCGTCTGAAGATGCTAGCATGCCCGCATCCGGAGTGCCATGCGCGGTGGCTCCCGTATCCGGATACCATGCCTCGGCCAGAGAGACCGAAGCATCACCTGAAACTGCTACATGAGCCTGCGCGGGCGGCTGACCTGTGTACCTTTTATAACAATATAACGCAGTGTGCCCAAGTGCCCTGCAAATTTGACACCTCGGAGGTCCTCTACCGCCACGCCCACCGCGTCGACCGCCACGCCCACCCCTGCGACCGTCGTCCGATTGCGTCGAGCCACTGCCGTGCGCATTGCTGCCTTGCGGACTACCGCTGTTGTGCGAGTTCCTGCCACTGCCGCGCCCAGCGTACATGGCAGTGTGCGTACTGCCGGCATCCGCATGCGGGTAATCATCCGAGAGGATGAAATCCGCCGCTTGCAAATAATCCGTAAGCTGCGGCAAAGAGAGAGGGTTCTGGGCCGTCAATGACGCAGCATACGAACGGTATTCGGGATGTAGACCTTGCAGCACATACAGGTTTCGCTCCCAAAGCGACAATGGCTGCCCCGCCTGCGCCAAGGCTTCGACGAGTAATTCTGCTCGCCCGAGATAATCTGCCGGGGTTGCACCGCCTTGCCGCAACCCCTGGACTTGGCCGAGGAGATTGAGACATCGCGCCTGGGTATTGGACCCTACTGCGGTGCAGATGGATTGCCACACTTCCGCGGCAGTGTTTCGGCCTACTGCGAGATGCAGTACTGGATGTGTTGAAGTGCACTGGATGTGTCTACAGGTGAAGAAAAGGCTCTGGTGCTCACTATCTAGTGCACCAAATGGCCTCAAGGTACTAGCCAACGGACCACGAGGAGGTCCACCGACCAGCACTATGGAGCAACGACTCCAGATGACGGATCATGACAAGATCTGCCGCTTGGGGAGTCCCGCCACTAAGCTCCGCCAGGCCAAAAGGGCTTTCTGGTCGGGCCCTCTATGGCTGAGCTATGTGTCGTTCAGACCGGGACTCGTGGGCCCTTGATGCTCGGACACTCGGGTTCGTTACGACGAACTAGTAGAAGTTGATTTCGTTGAAGTCAAAATTAGAATGCATGCTTTACAGTTGGATTTGTGATGAAGAAATGCTCAGTATATGTTTATGTTCTGTTAATTTGTACAGTGAGTGGAAATGAAGTGCCTGAGATTTGTTATTTGTTAAGAAGCATGCCTAAATATTTGCTATTACTCCTTGAGAAGATTTGTTGAATTATTGAGGATTTGGCATGAAATGAAATCAAGAGACTCAAGTGAAAGAAAGAAATAAAGAAAGCGAGTCAATGTGACTCAATATAAACCTCCACAGAACAAGTGATCCTTTTCACAAAAGAGCGAGTATATATATGTATTTCTATCTATATACTTATACTTAAAGCATCATGACTATCCTGTTGCATGAATTACATGTTTTGTATGTTTAGAACTAAAGTTTGTTGAGAAGTATAACACTGTGTTGTCAATTAATGATTGACTTGATAGCATGAGCTTGTTCGTTAAGTTTAAGCATCTTTATCTATCAGTTTTGAGCTTGAGTTTGAGTATTGCGCCATGATTAGAAATATCAGTTAAATCATGAGAGCTATGTTAAATTGAGTACTTAAGTAAGCATGCCTACTTGTTGATTAGGATGCAAGCATATAGAATTATTGTTGAGCATGATCTGTGTTGTTGTTTACGAGATTGAAAGTACTTGAGATTAAGTGTATTTGTCAAATGATTTTCAAATCTATATCTATAGTACTTCACAGGGTTGAGTGGCGTTATACTTAGCATTCGTGCTAACAGGTTATCTTTCTATTTGCTTGTTTTGTTAACCCCTTTCAGCTGGGCCAAGTGTTTGAGCGCGCTCGTAATAGTTTAGAGCGTATTTATGAGTTGTTAGTGGCTAGTTCAGACTTGTTCTAGTTGTAAATGTTTAAACTTTGGAGTTTAGTTGCTTTGTTAACCTTTTGATGGTGTTGGACACCAGAGTTGTATTCCCCAAGGATATTAGTAGTTTTTGTGTTGAGCTTGACTCTATTTAGCACATTTCTTAGCCTGTGCAGTCATCTTGTGTGGTGACTGTGGCGGTGACACCCTTTGGGATGGCTTTAAGTTATTAATCTTATTTTAATCTTGTTTAGTTTATCTTTTGGAGTTAAGTATTCGTGATTTGGATTCAAGAAAAGTGGGGTGTTACAGTGAATGACAACTCCGATATTGAATTTGATGCCTTTTCCTACTTTGTATAGCAATTCTGCTAGACTCCATTTAACTGTGGTTTCATGAAGAGATGGCATCCAATTGACAAGTGCGATTTTCTGTAGAATAGCATACTTGCTTGTTAATGAGACTGCCATGATTTTCTTTTTATCAAAACAAACATTTCCTGCTGTGAGTTCATGTGCAACTTGTTCACTTGATAGTTGAATATTATGTTCTTCACTTAATGTTCCCAAGTATTCATTGATAGCTTCTGGATTGAATTCATAGAACTTACCCCAAAGATACACCTTTCCGTACATTGGGTTGCTAGGGATGGTTGTGTTTTTGGTGAGGTTGCAAAAAAATTCTTGAACCACTTCTTCTTCGTATGGTTCAATATTAGTAACTGATCCCAAGGGTTGACTTTTGGTCAGAGCGTCAGATATTTGTTCACAACTGTCCATGACCAATAGTTTTTGATGTATGATTTTTTTTTCTCTAAAATTGAATCCCATAGCTTAGAAGATTGTTTATTCAGAAATTTGGGGCTATAGGGTTTTGGCAGATTGGATCCTCTAGTTGGATAGTCATTTTGTTCAAGCACTTTCTTTCCTTTTTCCTTGGCAGAATGTTTTAGTTTATCAATTTTCTTCACTCTTCCCTTGGTAGAAGGTCTCTTGTTTGCCCTTTCTTGATTTTTGGCTCAGGTTCTTAACCCTGTTTCATTAGATTCTTCACTAGCCTCTTTAGGGACCCAGTTCGCATCCTTCTCTAGCTCCTTTCTTTCTGTTTCCTAGTGTTTGGTTTTCTGTGTGGAGGGATGTTTGGCCACCCAGGAGAGAAATAATAACCATTCAGCGTCGTCCACGTGTCCAGATCAACGAATCAGATGTAATTTTAAAAAAACAACATAGTGGCATTTTCGTAAATTTAACTCAAATTTTGGTGCATATAAATGGGTTATAAGTGCATGTAGCTGGTGCACCATTGTAAGTAAAAAGTGCAGATAAAATCACTTACAGGTGAACGTACTTTCACTTACAAGGAAAGGAATTGCAAGGAAAAGAATTGCAATTCGGTGGGAAAAGAACAAAGTATGAATAATCTAGGAATTCAAATTACATTGTTTGGTAGGGAGGAATAGAACTATTGGAGATGAGAAGGAAAAAGTGGTATAAAGACTAAAATGTCCTTGTCTAATAATAATAATAGTAACAATCAACAAGGGTACTTTTGTAATTTCTTTCATTTTTTTTCCTTTTCCCACAAACATTGAATTGGAATTCATGGTGTGACACCCCGAGATCCAAATTCGATTAAGGGATTAATTAAGTAATTAATCATATTTCAATTTGTAATTTAATTCCTTAAATTACTGAAATTCTATAGTTGGGGACTAGTAATTGACTAGTCAACCCCAAAGTCAAAGTTGTACCTTGAGCTTTAAAAGGAGTTCCCTTGTTCCCTTACACCTCTTCATGTTAGTAAGGGTATTCTTGACTTTCACCTTGTGTTAGTATTGTATGCTAACCTAGTAAGAACACCCTCATTTCTCTCCTTACACTTTCCAAATTCTAGCTCTACCTTCTCTCTAAAAAGGTAGATAACTTTTCTTCCAAGCCAAGTGGGTGTATGTCCCACCCGCGGGGAGAGAGGCTTGTGGGTGTATGTAACCGCAGGCAGGACCACGGGTAGGGGCCTACCCGTGGGTCCACCCGCGGGGTACACAGTGGTGTTGTTTGGGGATTTGTTCCCCGTGATTCTTTTGACTCGGTATTTGGTCATTTGACTTCCCGATGTTCTTTTGTGGAACTATTTGAGTGTCTTCTTGATGTTTCGTATGTCTAGAACTATATGGTAGGAATCCATGTAGGTTTTGGTGTCGTGAATCGTGCTAAGTGTTCAACATTGTGTTTCGTTGAACCATGATGAGTGTTGTGTGTTCTTCGGAACTACGTTTGGTTTACCCGTTTGATAAGCATGCTAGTTCGGTGTTTAAATGCTAGCATGTGTGTTGTTTGTACCTTCTTAATGGTTGATGATAACTTGTGTTATCCATTGTTGTTGTTGTTGGACTGTGATCCATTCCTTGATTGAGTATGGTTTCATATCTTCATTGTGATCCGTTGATTGATTCCTGTTGTGGTGTGACGTGTGTGTGGCTTTACCTGGATTGCACGATTAGTGGTATGGGACACTAGTCACCAAGGTATTGCAGTGGTCCTCGTGGTGGCCATGACGTGATTATGGAGTTTGTGGCCTGAGTGATGGGTTCACGTATTTCTTGGGTGGCATGTGTTGCCGTGTGTGTGATCGGTACCCTCGTGTACTATGAAATTGGTGGTTTGTTGGTGGGGGACGACGGTCCTAGGAGGGAAAAGGTTCGAATAAGAAGTACAGGGGTCCTGGAGGTAATGGTTGGAAGAAGATATAAGGTTGGGGGTAGCCATAAGGTTGGAACCGGGCATAAGGAAGGCATATCAACTCGTGATGGGTGATGTCACGAAGGCATGTGTAGTCGTTGTTGTGAGTTCTCTTCTTGTGACGTGTGTAGTCACAAAGGCATGTGTTGCCTTGGCATGTGTTGCCGTTTGTTGTGTCTTTATTCCTTGAGTTATGCATGTCGGGTATTAATCTATTGTGTGACGATAGATTATACCTTGAGACTTCTTGTGAGTCGTTGTTGTTCTTTGTAGTCTTGGGATGTGTTCCCGTGTTCTTGTTGAGAGTGTTGAGTCTTGTGCTGACTATTACTCTTGGTTTTTGACTTATATATATGTATTCCGTATCAAAAATGGCTTTACAAACTTATATCTTATCTATGTATGATATTTCACAAGTATTGGTGGGTTACCAGCATTATTCGCTGACCGGGCGTCGTCCCATGTTTTATATGCTTCTTTCAGGTGATGCTTAGACGAGTGCGCGGTCTAGTGCCAGCTAGTATAGCTTCACTTTTATGTTTTGTGGCCTGTGAGCCAATCTAGACGTAGTACTCTGTTGGATGGTTGTAGATTTTAAACAATGCAGATTTAGCCTGTGCGTTCACCCTTGGGTGAGCGTGGCATAGCACCCCGTTTCCTTGTTTTATATATATTTCCTCTTTCAGTCTTCCGTTGTGTTTGATGTTTTGGTTTAGATATCTGCATGTTTTAAGGCTTTAAATAGCATGTTTTTAGGGGGTGCTACACATTGGGTACCCCATGAATTGCAATTCAACAAAAAGAGGGAATTGCAATTTCATGGAATTACAATTCTCTCTAACCAAACATTGTAATTCATGTCTTCATTGAATTACAATTCAATTACAACCAAATTACATCCAACCAAACGTTAGGTGCAACTACTTATAACTATTGGTACACCTAGTTATAACGTTAGGTACACTTAGTTTTGATGCTCAGTGTAAATTTTATTTGCACCTGTAATACATTTTACCTGCACTTGTAATAAATTTTACATGCACTGAGGTGCACTATATAAAAGTACTACGTGCACTTGTAATACATTTTACTTGCACTTTGATATTCAATTATTTACGAAAATGGCACTGCATTTTTTTTAAAAAAAAAAATCAGTGTTTCTCATCCATTAGATTTGGACACGTGGACAACGCTAAATGGTTCTCATTTCTCTCCTGGACAGGAAGTTCGCACCTGAACGCAGCCCTATATATATATATATATATATATATATATATATATATATATATATATATATATATATATATATATATATATATATATATAGGGAAGGGTTCATGTGCGGATATAGCTTCCCGTGCGGTTGTGCGGTTAGATTTGAGTCGTTAATCAAATCTAGATCAACGAATCAAATCAATGAAAATTTAAAAAAAAAAAAAAAAACGCGTGCCTGGAAGAAAGCCACGCACGCACCAAGTGTTAGATCTTAAGCACAAACTCACGCACATTAAGTACAAAACCCACGCACATTAAGCACAATCTCACGCACATTAAACACAAAACCCACGCATTTAAGTATTAACTCACAGACCTTAAGTTTCAACAACTACTGACATTAAGCACAAACTCACGCACATTAAGTACAAATCTCACGCACATTAAGCACAATCTCACGCACATTAAGCACAAAACTCACGCACTTTAAGTATTAACTCACAGACTTTAAGTTTCAACAATTACTGACATTAATCACTAACCTCACACACATTAAGCACAAACTCTACGCAAATTAAGCACAAACTCCACTCACATTAAGAACAAATCTCACGCACCTTAAACACAAAAGCCAACACTTTAAGTTTTACCAACTACTCACATTAAGCACAATCCCACGCACATTAAGCACAAAACTCACGCACACCTTATGCACAAGACTCACGCATCTTATATACAAAGCTCACGCACATTAATCACAGAACCGCTCACATTAATTTTGACCTAGATTCAAAAATTACAAAATTATTATCACCGCATTTTTTTTTTAATTTTGGTAATTCTGGACGTTGATTTAAGCAAGATGAATGGCCCAAATTAAACCGCACAACCGCACCTGAGCACTCTAACGCACCAGAACCTAATTCTATATATATATATGTATATATATATATATATATGTATATATATATATATATGTATATATATATATATATATATATATATATATATATATATATATATATATATATATATATATATATATGTAGTTCTCGTCTCACAACATGGATCGTTTGTTGCGGCAATGAATGGACGGCTCGCGGGTGCTTTCTCGGCTACTATGGCCGAAGCACTGGCCTGTAAGGAGGCGCTCTCTTGGCCTAAGAATCGGGACATCATGGAGGTGGACATGTTGACGGACTGCATGGAATTACAAAATATGATGCGTACAAGCCACACGGCTAACTACTCCTACCTGGGGATCATTGTAGACCAGTGTAGGACTGCTATATCGTTATTTACGAGATGCTCGCTGAGTTATATTTCGAGAAGTTTAAATTTACATGCTCATACTTTAGCTTCTTTAGCTTTCGATCAGGACCAAGCTATGTATTGGGACTCTGTCCCTCCTGACTCTATCATTCAGTTTATTCATTAATATACCGCATGGAAAATTTTCAATATATATATATATATATATATATATATATATATATGTGTGTGTGTATATATATATATATGTGTATATATATATGTATATATATATGCTTCTCCCGTATCCGGCCTGAAACCCGCGTCTACGTAGCAGCGAGGTACACCGCCAGTGGCTTGACTGATCACGACAGTAAGTGTCCGTGCCGGCAGGCCGGGCTGCGCACTTCGGTATGCCTGCATGGCCGCCACCGCTCGATTCCATGTGTCCGTCGGTCTTGGGAGGGCGTGGTCCCATACCGCCTTGTTGCGGGTACTCCAAATAGCATATAATATCGCACTGCTAGGCCACACTGTTCCTCTGTCAAGACATTAAAAATTCCCATAAGCCATGTCGGCAATGAATTAGTATGTATATTGGTAACCGGCAACCCCGACATACCCCACACTAATTTTGAATAGTCACACTCGAGTAACGCATGCATGATGTTCTCATGCGCCCCTTGGCACATTGGGCACAGCAGATCAATCTCAACTCGTCGCATTATTAGATTGTCCGTAGTAGGGAGGATACCACAGACTGCTCTCCACAAAAAGGTCTTCCATTTGGGTGGCACTTTCAATTTCCACATAGTAACCCATATATCAAAATCACCTGGGTTATGCACATAATCCCCCTTAATTTGCCTATAAGCATTTTTAACTGAATATATTCCATTCATCTCCCCCTTCCAGTACCAAGTGTCTTCATATTCGGGGCTAACAGGGATCATTAAAATACGTGTGACATCCTCAGGAATAAATAAATCAGTCAGAATATGTGGATCCCAGGTATTAGTTTGTTGGTCAATCAATCCTGCTACATGGGCATGTCGCAACTCCTGGGGCATTATTGTTTGGACCAACGGACTGGGATTATCTGGTAGCCAGGGATGCCCCCATATTAATGTTTTTTGTCCATTCCCTACACGCCTCCTTACCCCTGAACAAACCATTCCGTGCGCAGCCATTATACTTCTCCAGCAAAAACTTGGGCAATTTCCTATGGTAGCATCAACAAAAGATGTATTCGGGTAATACCTGGCTTTATATATTCTTGCCACCAAAGTGCTGGGGTTTGTGAGAAAACGTCATGCCTGTTTTCCCAGCATTGCCAAATTAAAAGCTCGTAGGTCTTTAAATCCCAGACCCCCATACTTCTTAGGGATGCATAATTTATCCCAAGCCCTCCAATGTATTTTCCTCTCCGTTCCAGATCCCCACCAATACCTGTTCATGGTCCTCTCTATTGATGTGCAAACTGTCTCAGGTAACAAAAAAACACTCATTGAAAAAGTTGGCATAGATTGTGCCACATTTTTCAAAAGTACTTCCTTACTAGCCTGAGAAAGCAACTTTTTACTCCAGGAACCAATTCTCTGCCTGATTTTATCCTATATATATATATAGAGAGAGAGAGATATGTGGAAGAGTTCAAGTGCGGGAATGGCTTCCCGTGCGGTTGTGCGGTTGGACGCACCTTAAGCATTAAAATGTCACACATTATGTATAAACTTCGCACATCTTCAGTTTATAAACTAATGCACCTTAAGCATACAAATCACGCACCTTAAGTACACAACCCATACACCTTAAGCGCAAAACTCACGCATATTAAACACAAAAACTCACACACCTTAAGTTTCAACAACTACTCACATTAAGCACATAACCCCACGCACCTTAAGCACAAACGCTACTCATCATAAGCACAAACCTCACGCACCTTAAGTTTCAATTACTTACATTTAGGACACAACCCACACACCTTTAAGCACAAGCCCCACGCACCTCAAGCACAAACTCTATGCACCTTAAGCACAAACCTCACGCACCTTAAGTTTCAATAACTACTCACATTAATGACACAACCTACACACCTTAACCACAAACTCCACGTACCTTAACCACAACCCACATGCACTTTCAGCACAAAACTCACGCACATTAAGCACAAAACCCACTCACCTCAATTCCTCAAATTTACCTAGATGCAAATATTATCAAATTGTCATCACGTTTTTTTTTCTTTTTTTTAATTAATTTTGGTAATCTTAAACGTTGATTTAAGCAAGATCAATGGCTCAAATTTAACTGCACAATCGCACCAGAGGCGTCCACCCGCACCGGAACCGACTTACCATCATCTTCTAGCAACCTAACTTTCCTCCATTCTGGCTCACGTGTTGAACGGATGAAGTGATAAATCAAATGTTCATATCATATCACGTGAAACACCTTAGATAAGTAAGCAATCAATTAGTTGGATTATATATGTGCAAAGTAAAAAATTAAATCAAGTAAATAAATCATGTCAAACATTACGGTTGTTGGTTGAGAATAAAATATAGAAAATAATATCATTGGTTGTTTAAATTGTTAGTTGGAATTAAGGTTACAAAATACATTTTTCAATTTAGAATCATAATTTTACTCCGTAAAATTTTTTGAGTTTTTTCTTTTTAATTATTTTTATACAATTGAAGGGATTCATTGCCAAACTTTTGACATCTTGAACATAGTGTCATTTGATCACAAGATCTCAAATAAAAAATAATATGCATGGGAACTTTTTAGACATATAATAGCATTTGATTTTTTAACATTGTGTGACTAGTCCAGATTTGATTCAATACTAATATGAATTTGACATGAGTTTACCCACCATATTATAAGGCTAATATTAATTTGGCTAGCCAAGATCAAATAATTACCAAAAGTTGTAACTAATAATAAAGACATAACTTTATTTCTTTCCCTCGTTATAGTATATCTGTCATCCAATAATTGTCAAAGCCAATCGTTTATTATTACTCCAAAAAATATACTTAGTAATGATAGTGCGACTTTATCTTCTTATACTTACATAACATATATAGTGTCAATTTTTATTTTTTTTTTTATGACAAAATGTTTATTAGACTTAGAAATGTTGACTGAAACAATAAATTAAACCAAGTCCAAATGAAATCCCTTGAAATCTTGACTAAAGTTCGATCTGCGAATTAATATAATATTCGTAGTAGTTTACTAGTTTTGTTTGAATGGTGCTGAATATGGAAGCAAATTAAGCAAAAATCAATGTCGACAAATTTGACAATGTCGTTTTAGATTATTAACTTGTAGCAAAAATCATTAATTGCAGGAAAATATTATCTCTAGCTAACAAACACTTTATATATTCCTAATTAATTAGTATTACATTTTGGCAAAAATATATGTGAAAATCCGTGAAACGGGTTGTGTCAAGATTAGCTGAAATGCAATACTTATACTAGCAAATGTAATACTACCTAAGGAATAAAATATTTGCCAAGCAATTTTTGCTCAGATGGCATGTAGTCATCTCTCCCATATGGGAGGTCATGAGATCAAGCCTCAGTGGAGACGTTGTTAACTTTTTGTGCTTTAATAGATTAAGAAAGTAAGTATGTTTGAAGAGATATCACAGTGTAATAGAATCAGTAACATCTAAAAAAAAGAATAAAATGACATTTTTCCCCTTGAGTTATATGTTTATAACACTTTTCCCCCTGAGTTATTCATGTATCCACATTTGTCCCCTCAGTTATATTAAAAGTGACAGTTTTTCTTCCTTTTAAGTTAGATGAACATTTTTACCCTTAAACTAAGTATTTCATTTATTTTTCTTCTCAAATAAATTATTGCTTAAATGTACGGATGACCACGGTTTTGTTCGTAATTAACCAGACACTGTAGCAACTGAATCGAAACAGTAGAGACGGTTCTAGTTACGATTTAGAACTAAAATAAAATAAAATAAAATAAAATAAAATAATCTTTTTGTTTTCTATGATGAACCAGTTCGTACACGGTAGAACTGGGTTTTTTTTTTTTGTATGATGAACCAGTTTAAAATTTATTTATTTATTTTTGTAAATTCTATTTCTTATTTTTAAAATAATCTAAATTCAACAATTATTTTATTTTATTTTACTTTTTTTCGGTTTTGAATCGTAACTAAAACCGTCGATATTGTTTCGATTCGGTTGCTATAGTGTCCGGTTAGGTTCGAACCGAATCGTGGTCTCCATACATATATGCAATAAATTGTTGGATAAAAAAAATGAAATACTTTATTTTAAGGGTAAAAATGTCCATCTAACATAAAGGGGGGAAAACTGCCACATTTAATATAATTGAGAGGGTAAATATGGATACATAAATAATTCAGGGGGGAAATCGCTATAAGCATATAACTCAGGGTAAAAAAAGTGTAATTTTTCCTAACTTATATGAGAAAATTTAGTACTATTACATTTTGATGTAAAAGTATTACATTTCCCTTTATAAGTGCAACAATACTTATAAGGGAAAATATAATACTTTTGATGAAAAAATTAATACTTTTACATCAAAATATAAAAGTATTACATATGTTCTCAAATGTATTACGTTTTCCATTATAAGTAAAGAACATTTTATTCTTGATCTAATATTAAATTTGCTAGTATAAGTATTACATTAGCATATTGACCCGACTCGACTCTACTTGTCGCATTGATAAGGATTTGTGAGACTATCTCACACAAGTATGACCCTTATATTCTAAAAACATAATAAGTTCCAATCAAAGTTATATCTCTCATTTTTGTCCATGTTTTTAATGCTAACCATTTTGTACATTGTGATTTTAGAATTGTACTATATAATTTTTTGGACAAAAATACCCTTACCGTTATCACTTCTGTTATATTTTTCATTACTTTTACCATGCACATGCATCTACCACATCTGTTCTTATATTCTTTAATTATAACAATATTTATAAAACATTACATATTCATTATATATTGGATTAATATAATAAATAAATTTTAGTTCACTTAGATTTTAATTAGTAAAAATGTGTTAGTTATTTATAAAAATATAAATATTGGGCATATGTTTTTGTGCATCGCGCGCATAGAAAAGACTAGTTTTCAGTATAAATATTACATACTCGTATTGATTCGACCTGACCCAACCCGTCTTACGGATAAAAATCAATGAGACGGTCTCACACAAGTGTGACCCATTATATTTTTGACAAATTTGACAATATGTCTAGTCCACCATTTACCCACATAGAGTTGTCGAAATGGGCATGCGGGGGTGGGGGGGGGGGGGGGCGCTCGGGCCCACCAAAGCCCGCCATATGGCGAGGGCGGGTTAAAAAGCCCATCAAAATATATATGAGCAAAAAATAGAACGGCTACCCCGCCCTGTCATAAGCCAACTGGGCCCACCAAATTTAAAAAGTTATAAATTTAAATAAAAAGTAATATGAAAATATTAATAAGTGCATACTAAAATAACTTATTTGAATAGTTTAAACATATATTAATGCATTTGTAATTTGTTGAACACAATAATAATAATCAAATACATAAAATATGAATGTATAAGGCAATAACAAATAATTTATACATTATACTACTTACTAATACATTTTTTTCAATATAAATAAATAAATAAATAAATATAAATAATAAAATAAATATGTGTGTGTGTGTACACTAATATATTAATAACGTATACATATTAGGCGAGCTTTGCGGGTCCTTGGTGGCCCGCCAAGCCCGCCTCGCCAAAGCCTGCCATTTTGGAAGGGCGAACTAAAATATTTACCAAAATACGGACCATAATATCCAAAGCTCACTCTGCCAAGGCGGGGCTGGACGGGCTAGCCCGGCTGGCTACGCTCGTTTTGACGACTCTACATCAATACAGACTTCTCTAATCTATGATAGCCTATAGGCATGGTATACAATTGTTATTTCATAGACAATGGTCACACATTTGTGTAAACCATAAATAAAAAAAGATATATTTTTAATATACTAAAAATATATTATTTGTATACATAAAATACATTATTTGAAAGTATATAAGTTTGTATATATTATTAAATAATATATATTTAATACACAAATAATATACTTTTAGTATATTAAAAATATATATTGCATTCATGGTCCAAGTAGGTACTAATTTGCCCATGGTATACAAATAACTCAATGTGATAGGATTTTACATTGATTTCGCAATAAGTTGTGATGTGACACTTAAATATTTTTTTAAACTTATTGAACCGATCTTTTAATTTGAGATTAGTTTGATTTAGATGTCTATTATTAATTTTTTTTTAAGTAACGAGGACACTATTGAAAATTATGGAATTTCTGACCACGCGAAAATGATCTTAAATTAAGTTGAAAGTTTTGTTCCGACCACTTTTGGTATCCGGAAAAACCTTTGTTGCTATTTTCGACCACTTTTTGGTATCAACTTGATTTAAGATCACTTTCAAGTGATCGGAAATTTCATAATTTTCAATAGTGGGAAAACCTCTAATTACTATGTATCCGATGGTGTATATTAGAAAAAATCTTGCATTGTGACCCTAACTAGCAAAAGATTACAATAATGTAAATTAGCCTAGATTGTCTATAGTTAACTGGTTCATAAACTTAGAGGGCCTATATATTGTTTCTGTTGAAATCAAATTTGTAACTTTTATTTATCAAGTTAATAATTAACCTGATTAGTTGGAGTGCTACGCCTATTGTTAATATTCCTGCTATGATGTGGTGCATTGCCGTTGCAGAAGGGCGGTCTAAAAAGGTTGCTTGATAGGGTTTGTTGGAACATAATCTCTCCTTTTGGACTTTACTAAACACCACTAACCCTCAAGTTGACACTAGAAATCTTTTGTCATGAATCAGGATTTCAAGTTCAAATTCACTTCTTATACTGTATAATTAAGAAAAATTATTGTTGTTGTCGAGTTCAAAATTAATGCACGTATATATATAAAAGAGGAAGTCATTTTCTATTATCCAACTTACCATCACATTCTAGCAGCCTTAAATTTTCATCCATTCCTGCACACGCGTTCAACAGATAATAAAGTGATAAACGTCAAAGTTCATATCATATCACATGAACAATTTAGATAAGCAAGCAATCAGTTAGTTGGATTATATATGTGCTTTACGTTACATACAATCAAATCCTGCATTATGTGGTGGTTTAACCACCACAAATTAATGAGTGGTTAAGGTCCTTTAAATAATATGAGGCCTAAATTACATGGCCACTATTATTTAAACAAGGCCCTACCTTTGAGTTTAAACACATCAAGGAAAACATTTCCTTTCTCTCTTATTTCTGTGTCTGCTAGTTAAAGTCTGAATAATAATGAGGTTCAGCGCAGCTACAAGCTTAGCGTGGTTATTCTGTGCAGACTGTCGAAAGCGTACCGGTTTGTCGACTGTACCGTCACCGGGCAAATAACGCTTTTAAGGCAGTGTTATTATAACACGACACAGACTTTCTTTCACCACACACCCATTGTGTCTGTGTTTCTTAAAAGGTGTTCAGCTCGCGCATTGACGTCGCGAATATTTTTCAACATATTAGTTTGAAAAATTCTATAACAGTTTTCCAATTTGTGTACTATATGCCATTATGGGACGTTTGGTTGGATGGAGAGAATTACGTGGGAAAAGAATTGCAATTCCATGAAAGACGAATTACTGGGAATAAAGTGGGAATTTAAATTCTAGTGTTTGGTTTACGGGAATATAATTATTGGAAATTTCAATTTCAATGTATGGTAAACAAGCTAAGGGAATTGAAAGAGAATAAGTAGTATAAAATCCAAAATGCCTATTATTGTTGTGGGCATCAATTTAAAAAAAAAAAAAAAAGGGAGGAGTAATCTTATCTCATGATTATCTTTTTTCTTCCTAAAGTCCATGGAATTAAAATCTCAGGGGACATGGGATTTGAATTCCATGAAAATGAGAGAATTGCAATTCCTTTCAACCAAACTAAGGAATTAAGTGGCATTTGAAATTAGATGAGAATTAAGTGGGAAGGGAATTTAAATTCCCTCCAACCAAACACGCAGGTTTGAATGTTTGATAACATATATGGAGTATAAAATAATCAATATACATCCTAAATAGTGGCTTAAACCTCTCTAGGAATCAAAATTTTAAAAAGATCAGAATTTAATTTGAGTCTCCATACTACTAAACACAATATATATGTGATTTTTTTATTTTATTTTTTAATATACATTCGTATGAGAGTAATTCAAATTTGGTTCAAGTCGTTCCACCAGTACTATACAACTAATCCAAATTTGGCGTTCGTTGCCTATCACTAAGAAGCTAATTCAGTTTGTTTTGAGTTACACCTTTCGAGTTTGACTCTTATTCCAGGTATAGTAAGATTTGGTTAAGATCTCTTGAACATGATATATGCATACGAGAGCCGATCATATGAAATTATAATTATGTTAATAGTTTACTTATCAACTATTTCATATTAAATTAAATACAAAACACGGTATAATCATAATACGCACATTTTAAAAACTTTTGCGATTTTATTACATTATAATTAACTAGTATTTTCCCACGTGCGACACACGAAATGAATTTGTTATAATATATTAAGAATATTTGGTTTGATATATAATTGTTTAAATTGTAACATAAAATATTATATAGTGCAATTGAAGATATGGTTTGGATCGTTTATGTTTGTTGATGTTATCATTCCTTGAATTCGAGCAAATAATTGCTCAAATTAATAGCTAATGTGTAGATGTATGCATGCAGTGCTGTAACTGTGACACCCCATAAATCTAAATATTGATCGAGGATTAATTGAAGAATTAATCCAAGCTTCCTTACTAATCCATTTCTAAAAATCCTGAAATTTGATAGTCGAGGGACTAGATTTTGACTAGTCACTTAAGTCAAAAGGTTGTACCTTGTGCTTCTTGAGTTGTGCCCTTGTTTCGTAGTCTTTCCAACTTTAGTAAGGGTAAATATGTCTTTTCTCCTAAGATTTGTGATTCAAGCTAACCTAGCATGACTTTCTCATTTCATTCACCTTTTCAACCTAAAATTTAAACACTCTAGCTTCTCGCTAAGATAGTCTAGCTTCTTCTCCAAGCAAGAAATTGAACTTTCAAGCCTTGCAAGATTTTCTTCCAAGATTCATACTTTCTCCTTCTTGGGCATAGGAAAGGGTAAGATGCTTAGCTTTTTGGTGTTTTTAACATTCTTTTTGGTGTCTTTATCTAAAGTTAGGATCTTTGTTGTGTTTCGGTTTGTGTAAGAAGTTGGTGTGGAAGAGGAGCTCTAGGAAGAGGCTTTTAAAGGTGAAAAAGAGGAAGTTGTTAGGCTACAAAGGTAACCCATGCGATACAAAACCTATTTTCTTACTTATATGATGATTCTTGGCTTCTACTTGTTATTCTTGTGATGATTTGTGAGATTTGATGCATGATCTTGTGGTGATGCATGTTTAGAGCTTTTTCTTAGGTTTCTTGAATGTCATTGCTTGGCTATTTCTTGGGTTCAAGTCATATCATTGTTGTGTGTGAGATTTTGGGTGTTTTGGACTTGATTGCTATAATCTGCAAGCGCACAGAGTCAATCACAGTATAAATTCCTGGAGTATTCCAGGATCGATCCCACGAAGAACACTATTAACTGTTATCTTAAATAATCAAATTGTTGATAAGGAAATTCGCAAATAAATAGAATTAATGTGATTAAAAGAATATTTATGAATTTAAAGCAAAGGGAAATTCAATTGAGAAAAGATTAGGGATTTAGGGTTCACCTATTAGATAATTAACTAACTCTCCTAAGTATTGATTCTTAAGACTATAGTGATGATTGCTTCAAATATATCCTAATACTCCGTCGAGCTACTAGGTTGTATCCAATTAGCTGTGATCATCCGTCGATATCTCACCAACATTAATTAAACCCATTAAACAACAATCAAATATCACCACAAATACCTAAAGCTATGTCTAGTTTAGGTAAATTGTGTTTATCTTACGAGTTCTAGGTTCATAATTCACCTGTCAGTTCTTCTTATGAACCCTAATATTAGAATTATGTAATGGCCAGTCACACAATCCACAATTAAAATACATACAATAAATATAATCAAATTCAATTATTAAATTGAAATTAGAAGAATCAACACATGAAAAATAGTCAATTAATCTAATCAAGGCTAATCCAAATCCCTAATTAAAATTCTATCCGATAATCATAATTAAATGCATAAATTGTTCAGGGAACATCATTCTGAAAATTTAAACAAGAAATAAAGTAAGGAAGAAAAATAATTCAAGCCTAAGAGATGATAGCTGGGATTGAAGCTCAGAAATTTCTCACTGAAGTCGCTGCCGCGCACCCAGGCTCTCTGATTCTTCTCTCCGCCGTTTTCCTGTTCGCCTCCGTCTCCCCTATTCCCCAATATTCTGCCGTCCCTCTCCTTCTTCAAAACAAAAGCAACCCCTAACTTAATATATATAATCCCCTTTCTTTTCCTTTCTCTGTTGCGCCAATAAAACCAAATAATTTCCCTTTTCTTTTGTAAGTTTTCAACCCTCCAGAATTAACCAAAAGCTTTTTAAGATTCACATATTCACCCCTAAACTTTGTAATCTTCTTTCAATTGAACACATCTTTATATCATCAAATAAGCTTTCTTGCAATTTGACCCCAAAACTCATGATTCCCCTCAATTAAGTCCATACCTGTCAAAGAGTGCACAATTAATAAGATTTAACTCAAAATTAATCCAATTTAATAATAATGAACCTAAAATCACAATGGAATAATATACAAAATACGCACATATTCTAGACCTATCAAACTTCCCCACACTCAAGGTTTTGCTTGTCCCCAAGCAAACTTATGCAATGAAATAAACTACCAACCATAACCATGTCAACTAGGCATTCAATTCAAGGGAATTGGTGAACACATAATACTTTATGAGAGTTCAAAGTCATATGCACATAAGACAATAGAGAATAGTAGTCCTCACGGTTGTTCACTCAATCTCTCAAATATATATATGTATAAGAAAGGTACACACCATCCTCTATTGAGAATGCACTTGCCATAGGCTTGCTTGTCCACCAAAACTCCACTACCAAAATTATATGAAAGACACGACTCAAAAGGTATTTATTTATGGGTTGTAAGGGGGCCAAGGGTATGTGGTTTAAGAAAGAAAAGGATATAAGGAAATACAAATTAAGTCCAAGGAATCAGTAGAGCCATAATTTCACCATATCAAGAGCAAGAACTCGTATTCAACCAATACATTGAACTCTACTAAAACAAGTCATCACTTATACTTCATTCTCCCTCATCCTTTTCACTAATAAACAACTTCCAAAATCTCCATCTCTTTTTCATCTTTTTTTCATTTCTTTTGTTTTTTTTTTTTTCAGTTTTTTCATTTGTTTTCTCTTTTTTTTTTTCCTCATTTTGTTCTCTTTTTTTTTTTTTTTTTTTTTTTTTAACTGAATAAATTGCTTTCCATTTCCACACAACCCTCAATGGTACTCTTCCCATAATCATCAAATTTCTTTCATGCCCTCATTGCTCACAAATCATTTTAAGAATAAAATGAGCAGAAAAGTTTGGGCTAACAAGATTTTCAACCCACAATTTAGAACATATCATTTTGTTCTTTTTTTCCATTTTCATCTCTTTTGATCACAAACAATTCCTCACCCAAGCAAACCAGCTATACAATCACCTTTCAACTCCAATCTCACCCATACTTCATCATTTTTGGTCATCTTGCACAGATAAATGAAATAATGACATCCACTGACCCAAAGACGGGTTAAGAGGCTTCTTTTTATGAGCTAAGGTTCTTTGGAACTGGCTAATGAAGAAAAATGTCTTATATATTTATTATAAAGCTCAAAATGGTTCACTAGGGGAAAAATAACATGTATAAGGATGTGGTCATTTTTAAGGCTATAAGGCTAAATCCTAATGCCTAAATCATTCTCGTGTCAACATATAACATGTAGCTCTGAAATGGTATGAAGCAAGTTCTAGAAGTAACACCATCAAAGAGGGCAAATAAACACTCAAAATGAAAATAAGTTGCAGTGGGCAACCTCTAGGCTCAAAAGCTCACGGTGTGACAGAATTTGACTACTAACTCTATGCAAGCATACATATAGCCAAACACATTCATTGATATTATGCACTCCCAAAACACTAGAACTTATCTCCCAACAAACATAGTCATTAGATGGCAGTTTTTAAACTTAATTTTGCTGAAAAATTGCAGAAAAATGAAAGAAATGACGCTGAAAATCCCATAAAATGTAGAAAATTAGTGCAGAAAATGTAGAAAGAAAAATGCAGAATTTTACTGTAGCAAAATGCAGAAAAATAGAGAAAATGCAGAAAATGTTGCAGAAAATTGCAAGGAAAATGCAGAATTTTTTTTTTGATATTGCCTATTTTGCATAAAACTTGCAGAAAGCATCCCCTAATCTTACTTTCCCTTCCCCACACTCAAACTCAACATTGTCCTCAATGTTAAATATAAAAGCAAGTATGAGAAAATAAAATAAACAGGAAACTTCCCTGTTAGTTGCCAGTTTCTTCCGGGGCTGCCTTTTGGTGAAGCAACCATGAATGGTCTCTTTTTCTCTCTTTCAATCTCTATGGCCTCATACGAACAAACTCTAGTGACCATAAAAGGACCAAACCATCTAGACTTCAATTTCTCTAGAAAAAACTTAAGACAAGAATTAGACAACGAAACTTCTTGCCCTACATTGAATTCTCTCCAAAAATTATTTTTGTCATGCCAAGCTTTAGTCAATGTTCTCCACAATCTCTCTTCTTTTGCATGAAGTAAATGAGCATAAGAAAACATAAGAAAAGTATCATTGTTACTCAAAAATTCGTATTTGAACCGCAATGAAGGTGGTTTAAGTTCAAGTGGATGTGGTGTTTCACTAGGTGAATGCTTAACAAATTCTTCTTCTGAAGGTTTCTCAATAACATCAACAAAATGACATGATTCATCAAAAGTTGGTAATTTTACAGCCTTAGAGATAGAGAATTCCTCTTTTTCTTTACCTACTCTAAAAATCAATTTCCCTAAAGGCATATCAATTAATACTCCTCCTGTCAACAAAAATGGCCTACCAAGTATAAGAGATGTATCTGTGTCACTACCCATATCAAGAATCAGAAAATCAGCAGGAAAATAAAATTTACCAACTTTTACCAAGATATCCTCCACTACTCCAAGCGGGTACTTGATTGATCTATCAGCAAGTTGAAGAGAGATTGTTGTTGGCTTCATTTAAGCTATTTCCAACTTATTGAAAAGAGTTAAAGGCATAAGGTTAATACTGGCACCTAGATCACATAAGCATTTATCAATGACAGTATTACCAATAGTGCAAGGAATAGAAAAACTTCCTGGATCCATTAGCTTAGGAGGTAATTTGCTTTGCAAAACAGCACTACACTCCTCATTTAGGTGCACAGTAGCAAACTCTTCCAATTTCTTTTTATTAGACACAATTTCCTTAATGTACTTGGCATAAGATGGCATATTAGCAAGTGCTTCTGCAAATGGAATATTAATCTGCAATTTTTTAAAAACCTCCAAAAATCTTTTAAAGTTATTGTCCTGGTTCCTCTTTTGTAACGTTTGTGGATATGGAATGGGGGGTACATAAGGTTTTACTATAGAGGAATTGAGGTTTTGATCACTAGAATTCTCTTTAGGCACTTGATCCTCTTCTTTATCACTCTCTTTCTCAACCCTCGTGGGTTCATTTTCTTTCATAATTTCATTCAATATCTTACCACTTCTTAATGTGACAGCCATAGCTCCTTCCCTAGGGTTTATTTCAGTGTTACTAGGAAACTTACCTCGATCTTTTTCTGCAACCAATTTTGCCAACTGACCAACTTGCACTTCTAAATTATGAATGGATGCTTGGTTAGACTGTGCAACCTTATCAATCTTTGCATCCATTTTCTTCATCATCGTGTCCTGGCTAGCCATGTATTGCATAAACATCTCCTCCAATTGAGGCTTTTTTTCCTGAGCAGGAAGTTGAGACTGTTGTGGTGCAGGTGGCTGCTGGAAAGGTCTGTATTGCTGCTGCTGGAATCCTGATGGTCCTTGTTGCTGGAATCCGGGTGGTCCCATTGGTCTTGCATTACCTTGATCTCTCCATGAGAAGTTAGGGTGATTTCGCCAACCTGGATTATATGTATTAGAAAATGGATCATGTCTGGGTGGTTGCCTACCCATGTTGGATCCCATGTAATTAGCTTCCTCTTATGGTTGTGATGACTCTGCATTCATACAAACAGAAGAATTATGACCATATGTATTGCAATAAGAACAAAATTCTCTATTCGAACTATCACGAGTCATCAACAAGGTAATCTGTTTAGTCAATTCAGCCATTTGTGTTGTCAACTCAGATTGTGTGCTAATTTCATGCACAACAGCTCTTCGACCTCTCACTGCCTTTTGTCGAGAATTAGTAGCTAATCTCTCATAGATAGCTTCTAATTCATCACTATTTTTATCACCTGTGTATCCACCTGCAGCAGTATCTACAAGAGACTGACAATTAGGAGTTAAACCATCATAAAAGAATTGTGTCAACAATAACAATGGGAATTGATGGTGTGGACATTGGTTCAAAAGCAATTTAAAACGATCCCATGCTTCATGAAATAATTCAGCCTCTCTTTGAGTGAAAGTGCATATCCTACTCCTATAGTCCATTGTCTTTTGAGATGAATAATATTTAAACATGAAAGCATTGTAAACATCATCCCAAGTTCTTAAAGTACCCTCTGGGAAATTTAACAACCACTGCCTAGCATCACCCCTCATGCAATATGGAAAACATTTCATTCTAAGCTCTTTTTCAGATAAATTATTTAAAGGTAAAGTTTGTACCGTACTATAGAGCTCTCGCATGAAACCCAAAGCATCTTCACTTCCCAAACCGTTAAAGGTAGGGAGCATATTCAGATGGAAAGTCTTCAGTTCATAATTCCTAGCTGCATCAGATAATTGAATACAAGAGGGATTAACAGCTATTACCGGTCTTTGGATGTCTCGAAGACGTGGTTGAGCTGCTTGATTGTGAGGAGGTGGAACTATTGGTGGTATGGGGTCATCCAGTTGACCCACTCTATTGTTCTCAGCCATTTCAAGCCGCCTTCGTACCCTGTTTTTTCTACAAGTACGCTCAATTTCAAGATCAATAGGAAATAATTCCGCGTTTTTATGCCTTAGTGAACGCCTTAAGTTCATAAACAGAATAAAATAAAAATAGGAAAAACAAAAACTTAGTAAAAAAATAAGAATAAAATAATAACAAACCTAACAACCTAAATAAATCAGAAAAGAAAAACTTAAAAAAACAACTTAATAAAGTGTTCCCCGGCAACGGCGCCAAAAACTTGATTGCTATAATCTGCAAGCGCATAGAGTCAATCACAGTATAAATTCCTGGAGTATTCCAGGGTCGATCCCACGAAGAACACTATTAACTGTTATCTTAAATAATCAAATTGTTGATAAGGAAATTCGCAAATAAATAGAATTAATGTGATTAAAAGAATATTTATGAATTTAAAGCAAAGGGAAATTCAATTGAGAAAAGATTAGGGATTTGGGGTTCACCTATTAGATAATTAACTAACTCTCCTAAGTATTGATTCTTAAGACTATAGTGATGATTGCTTCAAATATATCCTAATACTCCGTCGAGCTACTAGGTTGTATCCAATTAACTGTGATCATCCGTCGATATCTCACCAACATTAATTAAACCCATTAAGCAACAATCAAATATCACCACAAATACCTAAAGCTATGTCTAGTTTAGGTCAATTGTGTTTATCTTACGAGTTCTAGGTTCATAATTCACCTGTCAGTTCTTCTTATGAACCCTAATATTAGAATTATGTAATGGCCAGTCACACAATCCACAATTAAAATACATACAATAAATATAATCAAATTCAATTATTAAATTGAAATTAGAAGAATCAACACATGAAAAATAGTCAATTAATCTAATCAAGGCTAATCCAAATCCCTAATTAAAATTCTATCCGATAATCATAATTAAATGCATAAATTGTTCAGGGAACATCATTCTGAAAATTTAAACAAGAAATAAAGTAAGGAAGAAAAATAATTCAAGCCTAAGAGATGATAGCTGGGATTGAAGCTCAGAAATTTCTCACTGAAGTCGCTGCCGCGCACCCAGGCTCTCTGATTCTTCTCTCCGCCGTTTTCCTGTTCGCCTCCGTCTCCCCTATTCCCCAATATTCTGCCGTCCCTCTCCTTCTTCAAAACAAAAGCAACCCCTAACTTAATATATATAATCCCCTTTCTTTTCCTTTCTCTGTTGCGCCAATAAAACCAAATAATTTCCCTTTTCTTTTGTAAGTTTTCAACCCTCCAGAATTAACCAAAAGCTTTTTAAGATTCACATATTCACCCCTAAACTTTGTAATCTTCTTTCAATT
This sequence comes from Ipomoea nil, assembly GCF_001879475.1. Taxonomy (NCBI): domain Eukaryota; kingdom Viridiplantae; phylum Streptophyta; class Magnoliopsida; order Solanales; family Convolvulaceae; genus Ipomoea; species Ipomoea nil. The sequence goes on from NW_017617183.1 coordinate 432,403, forward strand.
GAACACATCTTTATATCATCAAATAAGCTTTCTTGCAATTTGACCCCAAAACTCATGATTCCCCTCAATTAAGTCCATACTGTCAAAGAGTGCACAATTAATAAGATTTAACTCAAAATTAATCCAATTTAATAATAATGAACCTAAAATCACAATGGAATAATATATAAAATACGCACATATTCTAGGCCTATCAGACTTGAACTTGGCCTTGTTGTTGATTCCCCAAAGGGAAATTTGGAGTACAGGTTGTACCCGTGGGCAGAACGACGGGTAGAGGCCTACCCGCTGCCCCACCTGCGGGGTACGTGGTCCTCGTGGGTGTGTACACGCGGGCGGAACCACGGGTGGAGGCCCACCCGTGGCCCCACCCGCGGGTACATTGTTGATGTTGGCCGGGGATTTGTTCCCCGTGATCCTTTCTTCCCGGTATTGATGTTTTGACCTCCCGATGTTGATTTATTGGGCTATTTGTGAGTTTTCTTGATGTTTCTATGTCTAGAACGGTGTGTTAGGAATCCATGTAGGATTTGGTGTCTTGAATCGTGCTAAGGGTCTAACTTTGTGATTCGTTGGGCTAATATGAGTCTTGAATGTTCTTTGGAACTAATTTTGGTTTACCCGTTTGATAAGTATGCTAGTTTGATGTGATATGCTAATATGCGCTGTTTGTTCCTTCGTATTGGGGTTGGCAACTTGTGTTGGCAACCATTTGGTGTTGGATTGTAATCCTTTGTTGTTGAGTATGGTCTCATGTCTTTATTGTGATCTCTTGATTAATTCCTATGATGTGATCGTATGCAAATCGTTGTACCCTTTGTTGATACTTGATTGAGGCTATTGTTGAGCCTTAGTCTTCTTGGTAATGAGGGGGAGGTTGGACTCAGAAGTACAGGGTGGCACTAGGAGGTAATGGTTGGAACTGTGATAAGGTCGGGGGTAGCTATAAGGTTGGAACAGGGCATAAGGTTGGAACTATGAGACTTGTGACATGTAGTTGTCACTATGTGGATGTGATTTTCTTGCTTCTGAGTATGTCTTGATGTATTCTACCTTGTGAATGGTAGGCTGCATCCTGAGTTGTGTTGTCTATGATTGGTTGTGGTCTTGTCTTTGTCGTGAGGTTGATGATCCTCGTTTTTATTGAGAGTGTGATGGTCTTTGATGTTGACTTCCTTCCTTGGTTTTGAAGTGATATATATTGTATTCCGTTCCAAATGGGTTTGATTATATCTTTCTATATTATGCTATTTAACGCGTATTGATGGGTTACAAGCATTATTCACTGACCGGGTGTTATCCCTTGATTTTACAGGTTTTGAGTAGATGCCGTGTGACACCCCGTAAATCCAAACACTAATTAAGGATTAATTAAAGAATTAATCCAAGTATTTTTGCTAATCTATTCCTAACAATCCTGAAATTTAATAGTCGAAGGACTAGATTTTGACTAGTCACTTTAGTCAAAGGGTTGTACCTTGTGATTCTTGAGTTGTGCCCTTGTTCCCTTGTCTTTCCAACATTAGTAAGGGTAGAAATGTCTTTCTACCTAAGGTTTGTGATTCAAGCTAACCTAGCAATATTCTTTCATTTCATTCACCCTTCAATCTAAACACTAAAACCTCTAGCGTCTCTCTAAAATGGTTTAGCTTCTTCTCCAAGCTAGAATTTGAGCATCCAAGTCTTGCAAGATTGTCTCCCAAGATTTTGACTTTCTTCATCTTGAGCATAGGGGAAAGTAATATCCTTGGTCTTTTGTTTTTTTTAACCTTCTTTTACGTGTCTTTTTTTAAAAGATAGGATCTTTGTTGTGTTTTGGTTTTTATATGAAGTTGGTGTGGAAGAGGAGCTCTAGGAATGGCTTTTTTAGGGTGAAAAGAGGAAGTTATTAGGCTACAAAGGTAACCCATACGTTACAAAACGAAGAGGAGTCCGAAGAGGCCGAGGAGTCGGAGAGCGAGGAGTTTTAGTTTGTGTTGCGGTAACCCCGTTCGCTTTTTCCTTCTTGTTTCTTTCTTAGCCGTTGTTAGCTTGGTGATAGGTTGTTGTGTGCTTTGTGTGCTTGCTTGTTCTGTTTGTTGCCTTGTTGTTTAGCTAGTTTGATAGTGGTGTTTGGAGTTAGTAGTTTAGTCCTTGGTTGTTGTCTAGAAGTTGGTGGTTGTGTTGAGGCTAGAGTTCTTGATGCTCAATCTATCCGTTTGTTGACCTCTTGCCAATCCTTGAATTTGAAATGCCTTCTTCTTTGCTTTGGGAATCCTTGTGAGTTCTTTTTGAGTCTTTGACCAAAAGAGTTGTTCTTGAACTTCTTGTCACAATTTCGTTTCCTTTTTACCGTTCGCTTTTAATTCGTCGTACCCAAGCTTCGGGGACGAAACTTCTTTGAAGGGTGAGAGGATGTGACACCCCAAAAATCCACATTCAATCCATGGATTAATTGAGTAATTAATCCTATTTTGATTTGAGGATTTAATTCCTAAAATCCTGATTTTTAATACTCAAGGACTAGAATTTGACTAGTCAACCTTTAAGTTGTGTTGTACTTTGTGCTTTGAGGGGAGTTCCCTTGTTCCTTACACTTTCTAAGGGTTAGTAAGGGTATTCTTGTCTTTTCACCAAGAGTTAGTATTGTAACCTAACCTAGAAGACTTCTTCATTTCATTCCCTACAATTTTTAGAAAATAGTTCTACCTGCTCTCTGGAAAAGAAGTGTAGCTTATTCTCCAAGCCAAGTTGAGACCCTTGTCAAGATTCCAAGATTTGCTTCCAAGATTCAACCTTTCACCTATTTGGGCATCTAGGAGGGTAAGATCTAAGTTCATTTTGTGTTTTTGGTTCCATCTTAGTTGTCTTTTTCTTAAAGGTAGGATCTTTATGATCTTTTGGTTTAATCTTGAAGTGGGTTTGGAAAGTAAGCCTTGTGGAGAGCTTGTTGTGGTGTAAAGTGAAGTCTCTTGGTCTTCAAGAGGTAACCCAGGCTCTACAAAACCTATTTTGCTTACCTATATGTGATTTCTTGGATTCTACATGTGCTTTGCTATGAAATGTGATGGTTTATGCATTTGTCTTGTGATATTGCATATCTAGAGCTTGTGTTTAGGGTTCCTTTGTGCCATTGCTTGGCATTTTTTCCATGGTTCAAGTCATTTTTTTGTGTTTGGTGAGATTTGGCATGTTTTGGACTTGAATTTGTGTTTGGAGAAGAAAATCCCCGAAGGGATTATTTTGCACAGGTAGATGTACCCGCAGGCGGAACGACGGGTCGAGCTCCACCCGTCGCCCACCCGCGGGGAACATGTAGCCTCGTGAGTAGTGTACCCGCGGGCGGAACCACGAGTGGGAGCCTACCCGTGGGTCCACCCGCGGGGAACACAGTGGAGTTGAGATGGGATTTGTTCCCCGTGATTTGTTTGGCTCGGTATTTGGTCTTTTGGCTTCCCGTTGTTCTTTTGTGGAACTATTTGAGCGTCTCCTTGATGTTTCGTACGTCTAGAACTATATGGTAGGTACCCATGTAGGACTTTGGTGTCTTGAATCGTGCTAAGTGTTCAACGTTGTGTTTCGTTGGACCAAGAGGTGTCTTGTGTGTTCCTCGGAACTATCTTGAGTTTCCCCGTTGATAAGCATGCTAGTTTGTTATCTTAATGCTAGCGTGTGTGTGGTTTGTACCTTCCGTTTGGTTGATGATAACTTGTGTTATTCATCTTTGTTGTCGTTAGGCTGTGACCCGTTCCTTGATTGAGTATGTTTCATACATTCGTTGTGATCCGTTGTTTGACTCTTGTTGAGTTGTGGTGCGTGTGTGGCTCTACCTGGATTGCACGATTAGTGGAATGGGACACTAGTCACCAAGGTATTGCAGCGATCCTCGTGGTGGCCGTGACGTGATTATGGAGTTGTGGCCTGAGTGATGGGTCCACGTTTTTGGGGGATAACTTGTGTTATCCGGGCATGTGTTGCCGTGATTGGTGGTGTTCGTTGGTGGTTGTTGGTGGGGGACGACGGTCCAGGAGGAATAAGGTTGGACTAAGAAGTACAGGGATTCCTGGAGGTAATGGTTGGAAAGAAGGTACAAGGTTGGGGGTAGCCATAAGGTTGGAACAGGGCATAAGGAAGGCATACCAACTCGTGATGGGTGATGTTGCGAGGGTTTGTAAAGCCGGCGTTGTGTGATCTTCTCTCGTGACGTGTGTAGTCACGGAGGCTTGTGTTGTTGTGGCATGTGTTGCCGTTGGGTGAGTCTTTATCCTTGCGTGTGGTTAACCATTGTGGTTTGGGATGTGTTCCTGTGTTATCCTTGAGAGTGATGAGTCTTGTGTTGACAGTTGATCTTGGTTTTGACTTATATATATGTATTTCGTTTCGAAAATGGTTTTTATGACTTATATCTATCTATTTATGATACTGAACGGTATTGGTGGGTTACCAGCATTATTCGCTGACCGGGCGTCGTCCTAATGTTTATCTTTGTATCTTTCAGGTGATGTTTAGACGAGCGCGATGTCTAGAGCCTGGTAGCTTAGCACCTTTATCCTTGCTTTTGTGGCTTGTGCGCCGATGTAGTTAGACTGATGTTTTGGGATAGATGTACACACTTGCAGATTGTTTGCCGTAGCGTTTACCATGTTTGGTAGACGTGGCGTGACACCCTGTTGGATTTCTTTTTATACAGTTTCGTTTTTATCTTCCGCTGTGCTAGTTTTGTCACATAATCTGCATGTGTTAAGGCTTTTATATAGGTCTTGTTTGGGGGGTGTTACAATAAGTTTCCCATGTTGCCCATAAGTAAAGTATCCAACGGCCATCCGGAGCTACACTACCGGTCCGTTCACGCATAAGTCCCCACACTGTCCACTTTACCAGCTCAAACATCTCATCATAGTAATCCATGGCCACCACGAGGACCACATCTGTACCTTGGTGATTAATGTCCCATACCATTAACTGTGCAATCAAGGTACAACTAGACACACAACACCATCATAGGAATCAATCAACGGATCACAACGAAGATATGAAACCATACTCAACAAGGAAGGATTACAATCCGACACCAACGATGGTCAATACAAGCTGCCAACCTCAATAGGAAACAACAAACCACACACACTGGCATTACAACATCAAACTAGCATGCATATCAAACGGGTAAACCAAAATAGTTCCAATGAACCACAAAGACTCAACATCAATCCAACGAATCACAAGGTTGGATCATTAGCACGATTCAAGACTCCAAATCCTAACATGGATACTTAAGACATTGCTCTAGACATACGTAACAAGAAGGAGACACACAAAAGCTCAACAATCCAATCAAACGGGGGCCAAAGAATCACACATGAATGGGCGAAAGGGTGGGAAAACAACCCCAAACCATTTCTCAAACATGTTCCCCGCGGGGGGGACCACGGGTAGGGCTCCACCCGCGGGTACATCCTGCACCCAAAAATCAGCATTCGCGAAAAATCACTTTTTAGGCCAAGTTCAAGTCCAAATGATCCAAAATCTTCCACACAACAAAGATATGACTTGAACCTATGAATAACTCATAAAATGGCATTCAAGAACCCTAAATACAAGCTCTAAAAATGCATCATCACAAGATCATGCACCAATCACTCAAACACATCAAGAATATCACATAGAAGCCAACAATTATTATTATCTAGTGAAAATAGGTTTTGTGTCACATGGGTTACCTCTTGTAGACCAAGAACACCTTCTTCAACCTCAAAGCAAGACCAAAGCTCCTCTATAACAACCTAGCACTTCACCCACCACTAGATATTCTACAAACTCCCAAAACCCACAAGGTAGAAGAAAGATTTAGAGAAAAGATGGAGGAATCATCTAAGGAAAAGATGGGGAAGGATAGATCTTACCATTCCTAGCCTTGTAGAGTTGGAAAGGTAGAATATTGGCTTGGGATTCCTTGAAGAACTTGTGAGGATGAACCCTAGGATTTCCTAGAGAGAAGGAGGAGTAGGGAGCAAGAAAGAGATGTAGAGAGAAGGGAAATCCTGAAAAGTGATTTGGATTTCCTTGGTTAGGGTAGGGTTTTAATGCTTGCATTGTGTGAAATGACCAAAAGGGCCCCTTCCTCCCAAAACTTGTTAGGAGAAAGGCAAAGTCTAAGGTACAAGGTCTAAAACCCAAGGTACAACTCATTGACCAAATTAAAAGAGTAAGGGATTTGGTCAAATTTGGTCCCTCAACTAATTTCAAAGGGAATTTAGGATAGGATCATAAGGAATTAATTCGGGATTAAGGCACGAATTTCCGGGATGTCACACTCTTCCCCCCTCATAAGAAGCTTCGTCCTTGAAGCTTAGATGCAACAAGGGTTGAGTAAGGTCAACAAACTGGACTACAAGTCGTATCAAGAATGAAGGTTACGATGAAAGATAGGATTTGGAATTAATCAAGAATTCAAATCAAAGTGGAAAGATTGATAGATTTAGAAATAAGCTGAAGGTTCGTAAAGGTGAGACAAGAATGAAAAATGAAGCGATAGATAGAAGATTTACCTGAAGGGAAAACCTACTCCAACCTTAAACTTAACTCCCTACTTAAAACTAACCACCGATCTACCCAGACTTAGACGTCTTAGCTAAGGAACAAGCTATAACTAAGAACGGACACTAAGAGAACCTCTTAAGCTAGATCACTCGGGATCAAAAAACAAGGATCGCGTCTTCAACTGATCGCCGCTGACTTCTTCAACCAAAGGAAGCAAGGTACTCACACTGCACAACTTGAGCTCGGCATCCGCTTGAACTTGATCCGTCACTTCTAGACAAAGGCTACTACTGTCAGCTCCAAAACACGAGCAGGATGTCCTTCTCCCTAGCTCTTGGGCTAACTTGATGCAGGCTGCAAACTTAACACTTGCATTAACACACAACCCATAACTCTCTACAAAGCAGCGCTTGAAAACTTCAAAACTTTCGGTCCGGATGAAAGATCCAAAGCAGGAACTGTAACAAAGGAGAAAGGTAACTCAGGGGAAAGAAGGCTCACAAGAAGAGATGCGGTTCAACGGAAAATATTAAAGTGAAAGGTTTTAAGATTTAGAAACTCAAGGAGCACGTTACTTAGGAGATGGATCAAAGTCATCAAAGTTGCAACTTAGGAAATAAGGTTGCCACCTTGCACAGAATCATTAGAAGCTAGGAATACAAGAACGAGGTTTGATTCAAAGGGACGATCAAGGTAAGAGTTTAGGTTCCAAAACTCGAGGACCATGTTGATTAAGAAGAATAGAATTGTAAGGTAAAGCTTTTGATCCTAATTCTTTTTCGAATTCTTTGTTGGAGTTGTTGAATTACCAAGGATTGTTGGATGGGTATCTCGCAATTAGGACCGAGACTTACCCGAGTTTGGTAAGGGAATTCTACCGTATCATGGGTGTGACCAAAGATGGTGGAAAGTTGGAAGTTACCTCAAAGGTAGGAGGTGTGAAAATTGTCTTGACCGAAAAGCGGTTGGCTCAGCTTTTGAGTTTGACAACCATGGGAGTCTCGCAGTATAGTGGTGACTCTTGGATTGAGACAAGTAGCATGAGTTATCGGAATTATCTGAGTTATCTGTTGGGAAGAACTAGTGAGTTCACCCAGGCCACGAGGCCGGAGAGGAAGTGGCTTTCCGCCGAGCAAAAGATTTTGGTAATGCTTCATTTTGGACTGTTTTTGCCTAACAATAATAAGAGTCGCTTGTTGGGTAAGCTGGAGTGCACGTTTACTTTTTGTCTGAAATACAAGGTGAAGTTCAACTTGCCTGCGTCGATGTTGCAATATATGGTCTACTGTAGAGATCATAACCGGAAGAGTTTGCCTTATGGCATGGTTTTAAGTTAGATCTTTGTCAAGACGGGAGTGAGTGTTGAAGGCTATGTGCCCAAGACGGTGGGCAAGATGGTTCTAGATGTCACAAATCTCCGCAGTTGCAAACTGTTTCAGCAGGATGATGGTGACTACATCACTCTTGAAGAGGTCGCAAGGAAAGCCCCTGCCGAGAGGAGTTCGTTAGTTGAAGAGCTTGAAATTCCTGTTGGAAAGTTGAACCTAGTGGTGCAGAGCTTGGGTGGAGATGTTGAGAACGAATGTGAAGAAGAGAGAGAAGAGGAAGAAGAAGGAGGAGAAGCAGAGGAGGTTGAGGAGAGTGACTCCGAAAGTGAAGAGAACGTAAGGAGGAAGGAAATGAGAACCAACAAGGAGCATGTTGCAATGACACATGAGGAACGTGTGGTGACCCTCCTTCGTCAGCAAAATTGAATGATTGAGGAAGGCTTCTCTTTCATGAAGGCTCAGTTTGTTACCGTCAACCAGAGGTTAGATAGGTTGGAGGCCGGTTCTAGCTGTGGTGGAGCTGAGGAAGACTCGAACGAGGATACCGAGGAGTCGGAGGATGAGTCCTCTTAAGCCAGTGTTGGGGTAAGCTCGTTTCTTCTCTTCTTCGTTGTTGCCGTGTGGTAGTTGTTGGTTGTTGGCTGTGCTTAGTTGTTCTCTCTTGTTTTTCCTTGGTTGTTAGCTTGTTGTTTGGGTGGTTGGTTTAGTGGTTTTGCTTCGTTAGAATCTAGTCGCTTGAGTTTAGGTGTGGGGTAGAAGGCTCCTAGCTGTCCGTAAGGTGGTGATAGTGTTTGTTGCTTGAGAAAACTCCTTTTGTGATTTTTGAAACCTTGCTTTTTCTTGATTCTTGAAAATCTTACACCTTTTGGATCATTGAAGTCTTGTTTAATGATATTCTTGCTTCCTTTTGTCACATTGTTGATCCGTTGTTACCCGTTTGATTGAACTCGTCGTGCCCAAGCTTCGGGGACGAAGCTTCTTGTTAGGGGGGAGAGGATGTGACACCCCGTAAATCCAAGTCTCTTTGCTAACCTATTCCTAAAAATCCAAGTCTCTTTGCTTCTTGTTAAAGAATTAATCCAAGTCTCTTTGCTAACCTATTCCTAAAAATCCTGAAATTCAATAGTCGAAGGACTAGATTTTGACTAGTCACTTAAGTCAAAGGGTTGTACCTTGTGCTTCTTGAGTTGTGCCCTTGTTCCCTTGTCTTTCCAACATTAGTAAGGGTAGAAATATCTTTCTACCTCAGGTTTGTGATTCAAGCTAACCTAGCAATATTCTTCCATTTCATTCATCCTTCAATCTAAACACAAAAACCTCTAGCCTCTCTCTAAAATGGTTTAGCTTCTTCTCCAAGCTAGAATATGAGCATCCAAGTCTTGCAAGATTGTCTCCCAAGATTCCTACTTTCTTCACCTTGAGCATAGGGGAGGGTAAGATGCTTGGTCTTTTGGTGTTTTTAACCTTCTTTTAGGTGTTTTTTTCTAAAGATAGGATCTTTGTTGTGTTTTGGTTTGTGTATGAAGTTGGTGTGGAAGAGGAGCTTTAGGAAAGGCTTTTTAAGGGTGAAAAGAGGAAGTTATTAGTCTACAAAGTAACCCATGCTTTACAAAACCTAATTTCTTACTTAAATGATGATTTCTTGGCTTCTACTTGTGATTCTTGTGTTTATTTGTAAGATTTGATGCATTGTCTTGTGGTGATGCATGTTTAGAGCTTGTTCTTTGGGTTCTTGAATGCCATTGCTTGGCCATTTCTTGGGTTCAAGTCATATTGTTGTTGTGTGTGAGATTTTGGGTGTTTTGGACTTGAACTTGGCCTTGTGGTTGAAAATCCCCGAAGGGATTTTTGTGTACAGGAGGTGGTACCCGCGGGCAGAACAGCGGGCAGGGGCCTACCCGCCGTGCCACCTGCCGGGTACAATGCTTGGTGGGTTGTGTACCCGCGGGGAACATGGTGGGTTGTTGGCGGGGATTTGTTCCCCGTGATTCTTTTGTCTTGGTATTGATGTTTTGACTTCCCGATGGTATTTTATTGGGCTATTTGTGAGTCTTATTAATGCTTCGTATGTCTAGAACGATATGTTAGGAATCCATGTAGGATTTGGTGTCTTGAATCGTGTTAAGGGTCCGACATTGTGATTCGTTGGGATAATGTGAGTCTTGACTGTTCTTTGGAACTACTTTTGGTTTACCCGTTTGTTAAGCATGCTAGTTTGATGTTGAAATGCTACTATGTGTGGTTTGTTCCTTCCGATTGGGATTGACAACTTGTGTGACAATCATTTGGTGTTGGATTTTGATCCTTTATTGTTGAGTATGGTCTCATGTCATTGTTGTGATCTCTTGATTGATTCTTATGATATGAACGTATGTGAATCGTCATACCCTTTGATTGATACTTGATTAAAGTTATTGTGGAGCCTTAGTCTTCTTGGTAATGATGATGACTTTGTGTGACTATGATTGAGATTGTTGGTTTGTTACTTGAGTTTTGCTCATGAGATTGGCGGTTTTGTGATATGATATTTAATGGTACCCTCGTGTACTGAGAGATCAGTGGTGAATAGGAGTGTCGTCGGTGGGGGTGATGCTCCCCGGTGGCAAAAGGTTGGATTCAGAAGTACAGGGTGGCACTAGGAGGTAATGGTTAGAACCGAAATAAGGTCGGGGGTAGCTATAAGGTTGGAACAGGGCATAAGTTTGGAACTATAATACGTGTGACATGTTGTTGTCACCTTGTGAATGTGTTTTCCTTGCTTATGAGCATGTCTTGATGTATTCTACTTTGTAATCAGTAGAATGTCTCTCGAGTTGTATTGTCTTTCATGTTTGTTGTCTTGTTGTTGTTGAGGGAACGGTGATTCCCATTTCTTTTGAGAGTGATTTGATGAGTCTTTGCAGTTGACTTCTCTCCTTCGTTTTCAAATGATGTATACTATATTCCGTTTCAAAATGGTTTCTGATTATACTTATCTATATATGTTATTTAACGCATATTGATGGGTTACCAGTAATATTCGCTAACCGGGTGTTATCCCCATGTTTATCCCCTTGTTTTACAAGTTTTGAGTAGATGTCTGAGAGCGCTAGACGTGGATCGCTAGATAGTTTAGCTGTCCTGTGTAGACGTTATCTTTTGGTTGGCCTGTGTGCCTAGATACTTTATGTTTTGTTGTTTTGATAGTTTTCTCGCCTGTGCACCCATGGTTTATGGGTGTGGCATAACGCTTTCCCAATTTTTATATAGCTTCCGTTGCTTCATGTCTTGATGATTAGATGTTTTCCTGTGCATTTAAGTTTTAAAAATGTGATAAAATTGGGGGTGTTACATGCCGAGTGATAAGCTTAATTTATAGGCATTATTTAGATTTATTTTAGTGAGTGATTTGCATAAATAAATTAAGTTTTAGGGTTAATTATATTATAAATATTATATTTAGTTATATGTTACTAGTTTAGACTGATTTTAATAAGTATTAGGCTAATGTTGCATTTTTTTTATTAATATAAATAGGAGTTTGATTTTAATTATAGTATTAGATTTATTTGTTAGTTTTATATATTCAATTGTTTTAATAATTAGATTTTATTAAGTTGTGATTAGCTTATAATTATTTGGCTTTAATTTAATTTTGTTTCTTTTCTTTAATTCTAGGGATTGGCGCAGCAGTTAAGAAAGAAAAGAAAGAGATTAGGATTAGGATTTTTGTTTTATCTTTAAGTTCGGAGAAGACGGACGTGACGGAAAGACTAAAAAGATAAAAACCCTTCCTAATTGCTTGTGTGTGGGGACGGCAGAACCGAGGAAGAGCAAAACAGTAGAGGAAAAAAAGGGAGTTTGTGAGCAGCAGCAGAGTCGTTGGACGAGGAAACACCAGCTAGGAGATTCGAGACTTCATCGCAGGAGATTTCCGAGCATTGGTTGTGGCTATCGTTCTCTAGGCTAGAATTACTTTCTTCCGTCTCTATTTTTATTCTTGTTTAAATTTCCAAAATACTATTTGTTGAACAATTTATACATTTAATTATGATTATTGGCTAGAACTTTAATTAGGGATTTGGATTAGCCTAGATTAGATTAATTGATTATTCTTCATGATGTGTTGATTCATCTAATTTCAATTTAATAATTGAACTTGATTATATTTATTTTGTGTATTTTAATTGTGGATTGTGTGAATGGCCACTGCATAATTCTAATATTAGGGTTCATAAGAAGAACTGACAGGTGAATTATGAACCTAGAACTCGTAAAATAAACACAATTGACCTAAACTAGACATAGCTTTAGGTATTTGTGGTGATACTTGATTGTTGCTTAATGGGTTCAATTAATGTTGGTGAGATATCGACGGATGATCACAGTTAATTGGATACAACCTAGTAGCTAGCTCGACGGAGTATTAGGATATATTTGAAGCAATCATCACTATAGTCATAAGAATCAATATTTATGAGATTTAGTTAATTATCTAATAGGTGAAGCCTAAGTCCCTAGTCTTCTCTCAATTAAAAGTTTCCCTCTTCTTTAAATTCATAAATATTCTATTTAATTACATTAATCCTATTTATATGCATCTTTCTTTATCAACAAACTGATTATTTAAGTTAACAGTCAATAGTGTTCTTCGTGGGATCGACCCTGGAATACTTCAAGAATTTATACTGTGATTGACTCTGTGCGCTTGCAGATTATAGCAATGAAGTTTTTGGCGCCGTTGCTGGGGAACATTTTGTTAAACTGTTTTCTTAAGTTTTTCTTTTTAATTTTTTTATTTATTTTTTTTGGTTAGGTTCATCATCATTTTATTTTTATTTATCTTTTCTATTTTTATTTTGTTCTGTTTATGAACTTAAGGCGATCACTAAGGCATAAAAGCGCTGAATTTTATTCCCTATTGATTTTGAAATTGAGCGTACTTGCAGAAAAAACAGGGTACGAAGGCGGCTTGAAATGGCTGAAAACAATAGAGTGGGTCAACAGGATGACCCCGTACCACCAATAGTTCCACCTCCTCAAAATCAATCAGCTCAACCACGTCTTCGAGACATCCAAAGACCAGTAATACTTGTTAACCCTTCTTGCATTCAATTATCTGATGCAGCTAGAAATTATGAACTGAAGACTTTCCATCTGAATATGCTCCCTACCTTTAACGGCTTGGGAAGTGAAGATGCTTTGGGTTTCATGCGTGACACAATGTCCACACCATCAATTCCCATTGTTATTGTTGACACAATTCTTTTATGATGGTTTAACTCCCAATTGTCAGTCTCTTGTAGACACTGCTGCAGGTGGATACACAGGTGATAAAAATAGTGATGAATTAGAAGCTATCTATGAGAGCTTAGCTAGTAATTCTCGACAAAAAGCAGTGAGAGGTCGAAGAGCTGCTGTGCATGAAATTAGCACACAATCTAAGTTGACAACACAAATGGCTGAATTGACTAAACAGATTAACTTGTTGATGACTCATGATAGTTCGAATAGAGAATTTTGTGCTTTTTGCAATACATATGGTTATAATTCTTCTGTTTGTATGAATGCAGAGTCATCACAACCATCTTATGAGGAAGCTAATTACATGTGATCCAACATGGGTAGGCAACCACCAAGAAATGATCCATTTTCTAATACATATAATCCAGCTTGGCGAAATCACCCTAACTTCTCATGGAGAGATCAAGGTAATGCAAGACCAATGGGACCACCCGGATTCCAGAAACAAGGACCATCAGGATTTCAGCGTTAGCAATACAGACCTTTCCAACAGCCACCTGCACCACAACAGTCTCAACTTCCTGCTCAGGAGAAGAAGTCTCAACTAGAGGAGATGTTCATGCAATACATGGCGAGCCAGGACACTATGATGAAGAAAATGGATGCAAAAATTGATAAGGTTGCTCAGTCCAGCCAAGCATCCATTCATAATTTAGAGGTGCAAGTAGGTCAGTTGGCTAAATTGGTTGCGAAAAAAGATCGAGGTAAGTTTCCTACTACCACTTAAATAAACCCTAGGGAAGGAGCTATGGCTGTCACTTTGAGAAGTGGTAAGATATTGAATGAAATTATGAAAGAAAATGAACCCACGAGGGTTGAAAAAGAGAGTGATAAAGAAGAGGAGCAAGTGCCTAAAGAGAATTCTAGTGATCAAAACCTCATTTCCTCTATAGTAAAACCTTATGTACCCCCCATTCCATATCCACAAAGGCTACAAAAGAGGAACCAGGACAATAACTTTAAAAGATTTTTGGAGGTTTTTAAAAAATTGTAGATTAACATTCCTTTTGCAGAAGCACTTGCCAATATGTCATCTTAGGCCAAGTACATTAAAGAAATTGTGTCGAATAAAAAGAAATTGGAAGAGTTTGCTACTATGCATTTAAATGAGGAGTGTAGTGCTATTCTACAAAGCAAATTACCTCCTAAGCTAATGGATCCAGGAAGTTTTTCTATTCCTTGCACTATTGGTAATACTGTTGTTGATAAATGCTTATGTGATCTAGGTGCCAGTATTAACCTTATGCCTTTAACTCTTTTTTAAAAGTTGGAAATAGCTGAAATGAAGCCAACAACAATCTCTCTTCACCTTGCTGATAGATCAATCAAGTACCCGCTTGGAGTAGTGGAGGATATCTTGGTAAAAGTTGGTAAATTTTATTTTCCTGCTGATTTTCTGATTCTTGATATGGGTAGTGACACAGATACATCTCTTATACTTGGTAGGTCATTTTTGTTGACAGGAGGAGTATTAATTGATATGCCTTTAGGGAAATTGATTTTTAGAGTAGGTACAAAAAAAGAGGAATTCTCTATCTTTAAAGCTGTAAAATTACCATCTTTTGATGAATCATGTCTTTTTGTTGATGTTATTGAGAAACCTTCAGAAGAAGAATTTGTTAAGCATTCACTTAGTGAAACACCACATCAACTTGAACTTAAACCACCTTCATTGCGGTTCAAATACAGATTTTTGAGTAACAATGATACTTTTCTTATGTTTTCTTATGCTCATTTACTTCATGCAAAAGAAGAGAGATTGTGGAGAACATTGACTAAAGCTTGGCATGATAAAAATAATTTTTGGAGAGAATTCAATGTAGGGCAAGAAGTTTTGTTATCTAGTTCTTGTCTTAAGTTTTTTCTAGAGAAATTGAAGTCTAGATGGTTTGGTCCTTTCATGGTCACTAAAGTTTGTTCGTATGAGGCCATAGAGATTGAAAGAGAGAAAAAGAGACCATTCATGGTTGCTTCACCAAAAGGCAGCCCCGGAAGAAACTGGCAACTAACAGGGAAGTTTCCTGTTTATATCTTTTTCTCATACTTGTTTTTATATTTCACATTGAGGACAATGTTGAGTTTGAGCGTGGGGAAGGGAAAGTAAGAATAGGGGATGTTTTCTGCAAGTTTTATGCAAAATATGCAATATCAAAAATAATTCTGCATTTTTCCTGCAATTTTCTGCAACATTTTCTCTATTTTTTTGCATTTTGCTACAGTAAAATTCTGCATTTTCTGCACTAATTTTTTGCATTTGATGGGATTTTCAGCGTCATTTTTTTTCATTTTTCTGCAATTTCTTAGCAAATTAAGTTTAAAAAATGTCATCTAATGACTATGTTGATTGGGAGTAAGTTCTAGTGTTTTGGGAGTGCATAATATCAATGAATGTGTTTGGCTATATGTATGCTTGCATAGAGTTAGTAGTCAAATTCTGTCACACCGTGAGCTGTTGAGCCTAGAGGTTGCCCACTGTAACTTATTTTCATTTTTGAGTGTTATTTGCCCTCTTTGATTGTGTTACTTCTAGAACTTGCTTCATACCATTTCATAGCTACATGTTATATGATGACACGAGAATGATTTAGGCATTAGGATTTAGCCTTATTGCCTTTAAAATGACCACATCCTTATACATGTTATTTTTCCCCTAGTGAACCAGTTTCAGCTTTATAATAAATATAAGAAATTTTTCTTCATTAGCCAATTCTAAAGAACCTTAGCTCATAAAAAGAAGCCTCTTAACCCGTCTTTGGGTCATTAGATGTCATTATTTCATTTATCTGTGCAAGATGACCAAAAGTGATGATGTATGGGTGAGATTGGAGTTACAAGGTGATTCTACAACTGAGTTGCTTTGGATGAGGAATTGGTTGTGATCAAAGAGAAAACAAATGAAAAAAAAAAGAGAACAAATGATATGTTCTAATTTGTGGGTTGAAAAATCTTTGATTGCCCAAACTTTTGTGCTCATTTTATTCTTAAAATGATTTCTGAGCAATGAAGGTATGATAGAAATTTGATGATTATGGGAAGAGTACCATTGAGGGTTGTGTGGAAATAGAAAGCTATTTATTCAGTTTTACCAGGAAAAAAAACAAAAAAAAAAAAGAAAACAAAAAAAAAGAAACAGAAAAATGAAAAATGAGATTTTGAAAGTTGTTTTGGGAGTTTATCAGTGAAAAGGATGAGGGAGAATGAAGTAGAAATGATTGCTTGATTTGGTAGAGTTCGTTGTATTGGTAGAATATAAGTTCTCACTCTTGATATGGTGAAATTATGGCTCTACTAATCCATTGAACTTTATTTGTATTTCCTTATATCCTTTCTTTCTTAAACCACATACCCTTGGCCCCGTTACAACCCAGAAATAAAGACCTTTTGACTCCTGTTCTTCATATAATTTTGGTAGTGATGTTTTGGTGGTCAAGCAAGCCTATGCCAAGTGCACTCTCAATAAAGGATGGTGTGTGCCTTTCCTATACAAATATTTATGAGAGATTGAGTGAACAACCGTGAGGACTACTATTCTCTATTGTCTTGTGTGCATATAACTTTGAACTCTCATGAAGTATTATGTGTTCACCAATTCCCTTGAATTGAATGCCTAGTTGACATGGTTATGGTTGGTAGTTTGATTTCATTGCATAAGTTTGCTTGGGGACAAGCAAAACCTTGAGTGTGGGGAAGTTTGATAAGCTTAATTTATAGGCATTATTTAGATTAATTTTACTGAGTGATTTGCATAAATAAATTAAGTTTTAGGGTTAATTATATTATAAATATTATATTTAGTTATATGTTACTAGTTTAGATAGATTTTAATAAGTATTAGGTTAATGTTACATTTTTTTTATTAATATAAATAGGAGTTTGATTTTAACTATAGTATTAGATTTATTTGTTAGTTTTATATATTCAATTGTTTTAATAATTAGATTTTATTAAGTTGTGATTAGCTTATAATAATTTGGCTTTAATTTAATTTTGTTTCTTTTCTGTAATTCTAGGGATTGGCGCAGCAGTTAAGAAAGAAAAGAAAGAGATTAGGATTAGGATTTTTGTTTTATCTTTAAGTTCGGCAGAAAACGGACGTGACGGAAAGACTAAAAAGATAAAAACCCTTCCTAATTGCTTGTGTGTGGGGACGGCAGAACGGAGGAAGAGCAAAACAGTAGACGAAAAAAAGGGAGCTTGAGAGCAGCAGCAGAGTCGTTGGACGAGGAAACACCAGCTAGGAGATTCGAGACTTCATCGCAGGAGATTTCCGAGCATTGATTGTGGCTATCGTTCTCTAGACTTGAATTACTTTCTTCCGTCTCTATTTTTATTCTTGTTTAAATTTCCAGAATACTATTTGTTGAACAATTTATACATTTAATTATGATTATTGGCTAGAACTTTAATTAGGGATTTTGATTAGCCTAGATTAGATTAATTGATTATTCTTCATGATGTGTTGATTCATCTAATTTCAATTTAATAATTGAACTTGATTATATTTATTTTATGTATTTTAATTGTGGATTGTGTAACTGGCCATTGCATAATTCTAATATTAGGGTTCATAAGAAGAACTGACAGGTGAATTATGAACCTAGAACTCGTAAGATAAACACAATTGACCTAAACTAGACATAGCTTTAGGTATTTTTGGTGATACTTGATTGTTGCTTAATGGGTTCAATTAATGTTGGTGAGATATCGACGGATGATCACAGTTAATTGGATACAACCTAGTAGCTCGACGGAGTATTAGGATATATTTGAAGCAATCATCACTATAGTCATAAGAACCAACTACAAAGCCCGGAAGGCTTTGACAGTGAGTAAGCCTAGGACGCTGAATGAGGCCTACCTGAAAGCAGCATATCTGTATAGAGTGCTACAGCTTCAATGGCCTTTGAGTTCGCCAAGAAGAGAAGTGAAGGAAGTGGGTCTCACAATTTTAAGAAGCTGATGCAAGATTTTAGAGCCAGACCTGCACCTCCTCAGCCTCAAGAGCCAGACTCGCACCTCCTCAGCCTCAAGGATCGACTCGGGCCGTTAGTGGGGAAAAACTCACACCTCCTCAGCCTCAAGGATCGACTCGGGCCGTTAGTGGGGAAAAAGAGAGGCCTTTAGGATGTAAGAGATGTGGCGGTGTTACACGTGTGGGGAAAGGGGCCACAAAACCTTTGAGTGCCATCTCCAATCCAACCAGAGAGCCTTATCACCTAGTACGAGATCCAGTGGACCTCCAGTGGTATGGCACCAGAGAGCCTTGTCACCTAATACGAGATCCAGTGGACCTCTGGTCGCGAGGAGGAGTCTAGATTTTTAATTAAGACCTCACCCCTTCGTGTCACCTAAGCCTAAACAAGAAGTTTACTTCGTAGCGAGCAAGTTTTGAACCCAGGTTTTCTAATTCCCAACCTAACCCTTTAACCATCTAAACCTATTATGTTTCTTGAATCTTATCCCACTTAAATTCCTCTTACCCTTTTATTTTTCAACCTACTCAAAAATCCCCAAATTAAAATCTTCTTTTCCCAAATTTCCCCCCAAACCCTTCCACTATTTTCTACCCCACCCATGAGTAGCAGCAGACAAACCCACCCCCTGCCCGTCGCATTCCCTCTGCCGACGGCCTCCAGCCACTAGCCGCTCCTCGTCACCGTCAACCGCCGTCGCCAATAGCCGCCGGAAGCTCGTCGCCTCGCCGTTGTTCCGCCGGAATCGCAGCCGAAAAGCCGAGAAGGAAGAGAAGAAAAGAAAAAGGAAAAGAAGAAGATATTTTGGGTCTACCTTGGTCTTAGACATATCAATCATGTGTAGAAGGTCTAAAACCGCAAGAAGAATGGAATGGGTGGATGCCCAGTACTCTGTTTTAGAAGGTAAAGCTTCTGACCCCGACTCTTTCTCTAGTTCTTTGTTGGAGTTGTTGAATTACCAAGGTTTGTTGGATGGGTACCTCGCGATTAGGACCGAGACTTACCCAAGTTTGGTAAAGGAATTTTACCATCACATGAGTGTGACCAAAGACTGAGGGAAAGTGGAAATTACCTCAAATGTGGGAGGTGTGAAAATTTCCTTGACCGAGAAACGGTTGGCTCAACTCATGAGTTTGACGACCACGGGAGTCTCACAGTACAGTGATGACACTTGGATCGAGACAAACAATATGAGTTATCAGAATTTCTTGAGCTAACTGTTGGGAAGGACTAGAGGTTTCACCCAAGCCACAAGGCCAGAGAGGAATTGGCTTTCTGCCGAGCAAAAGATTTTGGTAATGCTTGTTTCTAATTGTTTGTTGCCTAACAATAACAAGAGTTGCTTGCTGGGTAAATTGGAATGCACCTTTGCCTTTTGCTTGAAGTACAAAGTGAAGTTCAACTTGCCTTCGTTTATGTTGCAACATATGGTCTACTGTAGAGATCATAACCGGAAGAGTTTACCTTATGGAATGGTTTTAAGTTGGATCTTTGTTAGGAAAGGGGTGAGTGTTGAAGGTTGTGTGCCCAAGCCGGTGGGCAAGATGGTTCTGGATGCCACAAATCTCCGAAGATGCAATCTGTTTCAGTTGGATGATGGGGACTACATCACTCTTGAAGAAGTCGCAAGGAAAGCCCCTGCCGAGAGGAGTTCTTTAGTTGAAGAGCTTGAGATCCCCGTTGGGAAGTTGAACCAAGCGGTGCAGAGTTTGGGTGGGGACGCTGAGGATGAAGGTGAAGAAGAGGGAGGAGAAGAAGAAGAAGGGGGAGGAGCAGAGGAAGCCGAGGAAAGTGACTCCGAGAGCGAGGAGAACGTACGGAGGAAAGAAGTGAGGACCAAGAAAGAGCATGATGCCATGACCCACGAGGAGCGTGTGGTGACCCTCCTTCGACAGCAGAATTGGATGATTGAGGAAGACTTCTCTTTCATGAAGGCTCAGTTTGTCATCATTAACCAGAGGTTGGAGGCTGGTTCTAGTCGTGGAGGAGCTGAGGAAGATTCGGACGAGGATGTCGAGGATTCGGAGGATGATTCCTCCTAGGCCGGAGTTTGGGGTAAGCTCGTTTCTTCTCTCGTTTGTTTGTTTGCCGGTTGGTAGTTTTTGCTTGTTTGTTGTGTTTAGTTGTGCTCTCTTGTTTATCTTGGTTGTTAGCTTGATGTTTGGGTAGTTGGTTTAGTTTCTTTTCTTTGTTTAAGCCTGGTTTGTTCTTGGTTTAGGATTGGTGTAGAAGGGTACTAGCTGTCCTTAAGGTTGTGTTAGTATTGTGTTGCTTGAGAAGCCTCTTTTTGTGACTATTGAAACCTTGTATTTCTTGATTCTTGAAAACCATACACCTTTTATCTTTGAAGCCTTGTTTAGTGGTACTTTGCTTCCTTTTTGTCACATTTTTGATCCGTTGCTATCCTTTGATTGAACTCGTCGTGCCCAAGCTTCGAGGACGAAGCTTCTTGTTAGGGGGAGAGGATGTGACACCCCGTAAATCTAAATATTGATCGAGGATTAATTGAAGAATTAATCCAAGCTTCTTTACTAATCCAATTCTAAAAATCCGGAAATTTGATAGTCGAGGGACTAGATTTTGACTAGTCACTTAAGTCAAAAGGTTGTACCTTGTGCTTCTTGAGTTGTGCCCTTGTTTCGTAGTCTTTCCAACTTTAGTAAGGGTAAATATGTCTTTTCTCCTAAGATTTGTGATTCAAGCTAACCTAGCATGACTTTCTCATTTCATTCACCTTTTCAACCTAAAATTTAAACACTCTAGCTTCTCGCTAAGATAGTCTAGCTTCTTCTCCAAGCAAGAAATTGAACTTTCAAGCCTTGCAAGATTTTCTTCCAAGATTCATACTTTCTCCTTCTTGGGCATAGGAAAGGGTAAGATGCTTAGCTTTTTGGTGTTTTTAACATTCTTTTTGGTGTCTTTATCTAAAGTTAGGATCTTTGTTGTGTTTCGGTTTGTGTAAGAAGTTGGTGTGGAAGAGGAGCTCTAGGAAGAGGCTTTTAAAGGTGAAAAAGAGGAAGTTGTTAGGCTACAAAGGTAACCCATGCGATACAAAACCTATTTTCTTACTTATATGATGATTCTTGGCTTCTACTTGTTATTCTTGTGATGATTTGTGAGATTTGATGCATGATCTTGTGGTGATGCATGTTTAGAGCTTTTTCTTAGGTTTCTTGAATGTCATTGCTTGGCTATTTCTTGGGTTCAAGTCATATCATTGTTGTGTGTGAGATTTTGGGTGTTTTGGACTTGAACTTGGCCTTGTTGTTTATTTTCCCCGAAGGGAAATTTGGAACACAGGTTGTACCCGCAGGCGGAACGGCGGCCAGAGGCCTACTCGCCGCCCCACCCGCGGGGTACGGGGTCCTCGTGGGTTTGTACCCGCGGCGGAACCACGGGTGGAGGCCCCACCCGCAGGGTACATTGTTGATATTGGCCGGGGATTTGTTCCACGTGATCCTTTCTTCTCGGTATTGATGTTTTGACCTCCCGATGTTGATTTATTGGGCTATTTGTGAGTCTTCTTGATGTTTCGTATGTCTAGAATGGTGTGTTAGGAATCCATGTAGGATTTGGTGTCTTGAATCGTGCTAAGGGTCCAACTTTGTGATTCGTTGGGCTAATATGAGTCTTGAATGTTCTTTGGAACTAATTTTGGTTTACCCGTTTGATAAGCATGCTAGTTTGATGTGATATGCTAGTATACGTGGTTTGTTCCTTCGTATTGGGGTTGACAACTTGTGTTGGCAATCATTTGGTGTTGGATTGTAATCCTTTGTTGAGTATGGTCTCATGTCTTTATTGTGATCTCTTGATTGATTCCTATGATGTGATCGTATGCAAATCATCGTATCCTTTGTTGATACTTGATTGACGCTATTTTTGAGCCTTAGTCTTCTTGGTAATGATGATGACCTTGTATGACTATGATTGAGATTGGTGGTTTGTTACTTGAGCTTTGCTCACGATATTGGCGGTTTTGTGATTATGAAATTAATGGTACCCTCGTTTACTGAGAGATCGGTGGTGATGTAGGCGGTGTAGGCGGGGGGGGGGCGACGGTCCTCGGAGGCAAAAGTTTGGACTCAGAAGTATAGGGTGGCACTAGGAGGCAAAAGGTTGGACTCAGAAGGCCGGGGTTAGCCATAATGTTGGAACAGGGCATAAGGTTGGAACTATGAGACTTGTGACATGTAGTTGTCACTGTGTGAATGTGATTTCCTTGCTTATGAGTATGTCTTGATGTATTCTACCTTGTGATTGGTAGGGTGCATCCTGAGTTGTGTTGTCTATGATTGGCTGTGGTCTTGTCTTTGTTATGAGGTTGATGATCCTCGTTTTTATTGAGAGTGTGATGGTCTTTGATGTTGACTTTCTTTCTTGATTCTGAAATTATATATATTGTATTCCGTTCCAAATGGTTTTGATTATATCTATATATATTATTCTATTTAACAAGTATTGATGGGTTACCAGCATTATTCGCTGACCGGGTGCTATCCCTTGATTTTACAAGTTTTGACTAGATGCCTAGTGCGCTAGATATGGACCTTAGATAGTATAGATCCCATGCTAGACGTTTATCCTTTGTTGGCCTGTGTGCCTTAGAATTGCTATTGTTATCTTGGATTGTTGTTGACTAGTCTGTGCACCCATGGTTTATGGGTGTGGCATAACATCTCTCCGATTTTATTTAAGTTTCCGCTATTGTTTATCTTGATGATTAGATGTTTACCCTTGAATTTAAGTTTTAAAAATGTTATAAAAATCGGGGGTGTTACAGTAATTTTAGTGCTTTTATATATCATTGTTTATGATTTTTATAAATTGAGCAAATGTGCTCGTTCTCTAGCAACTTAGTTATAGTAATCAATTGCTATCCTAATTTGTTTGTATATAGGATATATTTTTGTATCTAGATATGTAACAATTTTATCATTTTTGAAAAAAAACATAATATCATCAATTGTATTTACACATTATTGAAAATCATATTGTAGACGAAATTAGTAGTAGTCGCAACACAATCTTGTCCATTCTCATCTAGAGCTAACACCTTCAAGCCATCAAGATGGGTGACTTGGGAGAAAGCCACGTACAATTGTCTGTGATTAAAGACCGATTTTTTTATCAATAACCTAATGCGAGTTAGTGTTTGGCCTTGGCTTTTGTTGAAAGTCATGGCATATGCATGCACCACCGATAATTGTTTACGCTGGAACTTGAAGGGAAATCTCGTATCAGAAGGAGTGAGAGACATTCGAGGGATAAGAACTTTGGTTCCTTCATGTGTCCCATTAACTATATTCTTGCTTCGACCACATCACCATTGAAGGCATTGACTGAACTACTCATGAATTCTGCCGTGACCCTATTATTTCCTTTGTTCACATATTTGAATAAATATTTAATAGACCTAGACTTATTGCACCATTCAACGTTAATATGTGTGCGATATTTTAGGAGCAGATGTTTATTATGCTTGAGTGCGCGACGACATAACAGCAGTTATCAAGCTCGATTCCATTCCTACTGATTGTGCGTCCATTGCCACGCCTTGTGTTGATCGAGTAACCATCTTTATCAAAAAATCCAAAATCGTATGACTAACATGTTTTTTTTTGGAAAAAACTTTGAACATTTACCATCTACCATACCTGGCGAATTTTTCAAATGTTCTCTGCATGGTCCGTGCAACATGAATTAGTAATAGAATATTAATAACAGATTGTCGTGTGTAATATTCATTTCCTTTTTCGTTCATACAAAGAATTAATATTCATTTCCATATAATTAATAAGTAATATGTGGTCTAATGGTACTTGAGTTGGACTTCCATTTGAAAGGTTGCGAGTTTGAGCCTAAGTGGAGGCGTTATTGATTTTTTGTGTTTTAGAGAGTTGAGAAAGTATATATAATTATAAAAATATAAAGCACAAGGTGCTTGGCAAATAATTAGTATTTCATATAATTATAATACTAAAATTGTTGATTATAATTAATATTTTGAATGACCTAAAAATTAATTACACAATATGTGAGGAATATAATGAGTGGCTTTTTAAATGATGGCAAATAATTAGTATTTAATATAATTATAATACTGAAATTGCCGATTATAATTAATATTTTGAAGGACCTAAAAATTAATTACACAATATGTGAGGAATATAACGAGTGGCTTTTTAAATGATTTCACTACAAACTCTAAACCTGTGATTTTTATCTTCTTGTTGTCACAAATATACTTCAAAGAAGTAATTGTGACATTTTCACTCGATAAAGCTTCCAATGATCCAGATCCACTCATTCTTGAACTTGAGTTTATACTTCGTATTAGAGTCGAACACCTAGGAATACTAATTTAAATGGATTACTCGAAATCATCAAACGTGTTTGAAATAAAATATGATATCGAGTGGAAAAAATTGAATTGTTACAATACCGCTCCTTGAAATTGAGGAACTCAGAGCATTCATAGTTGAACAGAATCTTTGTTCCAGTGTAGGAACTGGATATCCTAACCTTCACCATCTAAAATGATAAATAATTTTAAATACTTATAATAGAATCAAATGAATATATGCTTGCCACCGGATAATTACTTACCCCATCATTCACCCTGGCTCTACACAACTGTAGTATAACGATAAGTGGATCTGTCAAATCAACATTATAGTAAGGCAAGAAAGAATCCACGTACTCATCCCACATGGTAATTGTGAGCCGACTCCGATCCCCCTTAGTGAAAACAATAATGAACGTGATAACGCCTAAATTTATACTTAAACAAATCAAAAGGCCATCTAAACAAATACAGTTCGAGAATGTTAAATGACAAAATTAATCAACCTTTATGGATTTTGATTAACTTGGATAACTTTTGGCTCAGAATAGAAACTACATGGCTAATCAAATCTGCACAAACCAAACAAAAGATTTTAAATTGTCATTCATGAATGTACTATTAGAAATTTAATACAACAAAAATAAATGAGAACAAATCTAGTATATAACAAAATTTAAAGAAGAATTTACCAATTAGCCATGACGAAGTAAGAAGACACTCCACATCATGAAAAGCTTAGAACACTCCTCTGGAAAGTGTAGCAGCATGTCTTAATCTCCCAAAGTCAAAGAGGGTCATCTTCTCATTTCCAACCTTGGCAGTTATAACCATTTCATTCTATTACTCATTGTATATAATTTGTTCTCATTTCCCGTTTCGTTGAAGAAGGTGCTCATTATAAACTCACTTCCATTGTCTGTTATGAGTACTTTGATTTTGGCTGAGAATTGAGTGCAAACATGATTGTAAAAATTATGAAATATAGGCTTTACTTCTGATTTGTGCTTCATGAGATGTAACCATGTAAACCTACTGTGATCAGCCACAATGGTTAAAAAATAATGTTCTCCTTTCAAGGAAGCCACAACAAAGGGGCCCCAAACATCCATGTGTATTAGATCGAAGCATTTTTTAGTCTTGGTGGTGCTAATAGGGAAGCTATTTCTCTTATGTTTTGCAAAATGGCAAGTGTCACAAAATTCCTTTTGGATCTTAATCACTAGTGCACACGAGCGCTTCGGCAGTCACTCATAAGCAGGAACTTGTCTCATAGAATTCAATTGCACCCACAAAGCATTACTTTTAGTGAGATTTTCATTGATAAACTTGTGAGTATCTCTTATTTAGTGCATTCCAGATGTGTGCTGCGACCTCAAAATATAAACAACATCTTCTATTGTGGAGTTATGCGACTTGAAGATCCACGAGCAGAAAATATATTGCAGCTCTTCCAGATCGGATACTTAGGATCATCCACTCCAGAATTCACAATGGTTCCGTCAACAAATCGGAACTTGTTTTTTACTTCTAGCGCTATCCTCATTGATTTACTCCATGAACTATATTTGATTTTGGACAGGGATGGTGAAACGAGAACCAAATTTGGATTCTCTGTGATGTGCATGTACATAGGATCGACAAACTCAGTAGCACGTTGAACCGGATTCAAATTCGTCGAGTTTTGGTTTGAAGGAGCTCTTGATTGCTGTTCAGTCGAATTTCCGTCGTCGTTCTGGCTTTCCGTCATCACTGCTATGGCATAGCTTCGGTGACGCTCTGATACCATGGGGTAGCAGAAAGGAAACATCAAGATATTTTGAATATTACCAGAGCCCTGAAGTTTTAATCTTGAGTGTTAGATGCTTCCTGGGCCACTGTGTTCTACATTCTTTCTATCTAATATATAGGCTACCAACTGAAGTCTTCAATGGTAACACTCCTTTCCAAATACTCTTCGGGAAGGATGTGGATTATGATCAGCTCATACCATTTGGCTGTCTTTGCTTTGCTTCAACTATCTCACAAGGGAGAAATAAGATGCAACCAAGGGCTAGGAAATGCATATTTCTAGGCTTTCCTGCTGCTGTGAAAGGATATATATTGTATGATCTTACTAATAAAGTAACTTTTGTCTTTAGGGATGTCAAGTTTCATTAGCACGTTTTTCCCCATTAAGGAAGGGTACTTAGGGACTAAACATGAGATTTCCCCAGAAATGTTTAATCCCACACTGCCACTAGTTCCAATCATCATTGATGCAGAATTTAATACAATGGAATCAACAAGGAGATATATTGATGAAGAAACACAAGATTGTAACAACAATGTTGAAGAGACAGTTAATGGTCCTCTGGTAGATGTGAAAAGCTTAGAAGATCACTCACCAGATTTTTTTGCTGCGCAGCCACATCCTTGTAATTCACCAATTCAACATGATGATCAACCATAGTAACCTGATGAATATGCTGAGCAGCCACAGCCCAGGAGGTCAAACAGAGCAAGGAATATTCCCCTTAGGTTCCAAGTCTACATGTGCCAGTCTGCAATGGTAAACAACACTGCTAGAACTTCACCACACTCTATGGATAAGTTCATTCTCTCCAGTGGCTAGAATGACAACAATTAAAATCTTCCTGGCAGTGGTTGTTGCAAAAGGTTGGGATATCCAGCAGCTTGACATAAACAATATTTTTTTACATGGAGATTTAGATGAAGAGGTCTATATGGTTCCACCTCCAGGCTTTCACACTGACAAGCCTAATCAGGTCTGCAGATTGATGAGGTCCTTGTATGGACTAAAGCAGGCAAGCAGGCAATGGAATGCCAAGTTGACAAGAGCCTTGCAGATCAATGGTTTTCAACAGTCATCAGCAGATCCTTCATTGTTCACTAAGCAATTAGGTGACTCTTTCACTGCTTTGCTTGTGTATGTAGATGATATCTTGGTTGCAGGCATTAAGTCCACTCAGATTGCTAAACTAAAACAACTGCTGGATAGATCTTTCAAAATTAAAGATCTTGGTCACTTGAATTATTTTTTAGGTATTGAGGCATTTAGATCTCCCAAGGGCCTCAATATCTGTCAGAGAAAGTATACATTAGAGATTCTGGAGGAAAATGGTTTCTCACAAGCCAAACTTGCAAAGGCTCCTTTCACCATAGGAAAAAAACTTACCAACCTGGAAGGGAATCTTCTTAAGTAGCCTGAGATTTTCAGAAGGTTGGTTGGTAAACTTTTATACTTAACCAACACTAGACCAGATATAACATATGTTGTTCAAGAATTGAGCCTGTTTATGGACAAACTAAGAGATACTGACTTGACTGCAGCTCACAGAGTGTTAAAATACCTCAAATGCTCACTTGGGAAAAGAATCTTTTATTCTTCAAATCCTCAAATTAAGCTGCAGGGGTTCTCAGACTCAGACTGGGCAACCTGCACTGAAAGCAGAAAGTCCATCACTGGCTATTGTATCTATCTTGGGAACTCTTTGATTTCATGGAAGACTAAAAAGTACGTAGATAGATAGACGAGCATTAAGTGTAATTAAGTGAATGTGAATACGATGGGTACGTGATGTTAGAGTGGACTTGAAAATTTGTGAGACAATATCTTTAACATGATACATATGGGTACATGATGTTATAGTAGACCTCAAAATAATCAATGTGTACTACAAAATCATAGAGCTATGGTTAATAAGATTCACCTGGGAGTCATGGAGTAAGCACTCCAGTGTTTGTTGGTTGAATATGGAACATGGATATTCTTTGGACAAATAACAACGCATCAGTCGGAGTCTCACTGCTGGAAATTATGGAATTTTCGACCACCTGCAAGTGATATTAAATCAAGTCGAAGGCAAAAAGTGGTCGGAAATAGCAACATATGTTTTTCCGGACACCAAATGTAACACCCCGTGTTACGGCGTTCAATCCCGGAATAATTATTTAATTAATCCCGTTAATAATAATTAAATATGATTTAATTCGGTTAGGTTTCCCTTTAATTAATTAATAAGGCCCACCATGAACCGTGGGCCCTTGCCTAAATTAGAGCCTTAAGCCTATTAGGAATAAAGAAAGTAAACCTTTTACTATTCAGATTCTGATTAGGAATCCTAGACCTAGTTATCTATTAGGAATAAAGGAAGTAGGTCTTTTACTATTCAGATTATGATTAGGATTCTCTTTAATTAATTAATACGGTTCACTATGGACCATGGAACCCAATCCTTAGTCCCAAAAGGAATAGAATTAGCAAGCCTATAATATTAGTTCCTAATTAGGACTCCAAAATATATAACTAGGGGACTTAAGAGGCACCTAGAACCCCCCATCACAATAAACGACTCACCATCCCAAAAGAGCTCCAAGAATTCCCTTAGAAGAAATCAAGAAAGCAAGAAAGCTTAAAGAAAGACCCTTCATAGCCAAGGAATTAATTAAGGCTAAGAGGTAACCCATGTCTCAACAAAACCTATTTTCATAGTTATAATTCCCCCTTAGGATTTCCCCATATTATTGTATATTGGCGAGTTATGATGATTATTATTGGTAATTGATGTGATGATCCCATGGGGGATCTTGATGATCTTGATATTGGGAGGTTCTTGATAATTATGGTGTTCTTGATAATTATATGGGGTTCTTGATGATTATGTGTTGTTCTTGATAATTGTGTGATGCTCTTGATGTTTATGTGTTATTCTTACCGAATCTTGCAATTAGAAGACGAACCGTATTCTTGATGATATAAAAGTGATTAGAACCCTAGGTTGTATCGTATGATCTTATTCTTGGATTATCGGGTGGGGAAATCGCACGTTTGGGTGTTGATTATATTTAGAAAAGCATGATAGGTTATGTGCCCTTCGTTTCTTGTATTCGATTCGTTAATTGTCTACGTGTTGTCGTTAATTGCGTTGTAAAGTGTCTAAGCATGGTTTCGGGTTCCACAACGGTTCCCGTGGCGTAAAGTGTGTGAAAAGAGTCAGTGGGGGGTAGGGGACCCGCCACCTACCCACGGCCGTGAAACACCGCCCGGCAGCGGGTGGCCGGCGGGCGGGCAGCTGCCCGCCGGCGACCCGCTGCCCGGAACAGTATTCTCCGGCGGGCAGCCGGCAGGTG
Organism: Ipomoea nil; assembly: GCF_001879475.1. Lineage (NCBI taxonomy): Eukaryota > Viridiplantae > Streptophyta > Magnoliopsida > Solanales > Convolvulaceae > Ipomoea > Ipomoea nil. The sequence goes on from NW_017617183.1 coordinate 461,985, forward strand.
GCCCCCACCCACCGGCTACCCGCTGGAAATTCATCCCACCCGGGATCCCGGCTTCCCCGTTCCCCGTGGTGTCCCAACGGACTCCGTTTATCGTGCCTATGTCTAGTTTGATATTTCGGGTACCGTTCGTAGGTTTATGAGTCTATTATATTGCATGCTAGTTGAATTGGTATCCCGTTGACCTTGGTGGAAGGAGTATGAACCCCTTAGGACTATTCTTAGTATGTGATGGATCACACATAGGTTTTGTTATACGTTTTCTCCCCCTTCCTAATGTGTAATGTGGGTTGCATGTGCTTGCTATGTGTTATGTGTGTGTTACCCCAATTCGGTTGCGATCGGATTGGTTATCCTGAGCTGCGGTTCAGAAGCTGGCTGCGGTCAGATTGATACTCTTGGGCTGCGGTCCACCGTTTGGTTGCGATCAAACGTTTCTATACGAGCTGCGGTTCGTCCTTTTTCCTGGCTGTGGTCAGATGACATTCTCTTGGGCTGCGGTCCACTGTTTGGTTGCGATCAAACACTATGATGAGCTGCGGTTCATCGGTCGGTTGCGATCGACCCCTCCGTGTTGCGATACGGGGCAGGGTGCTGCGGGGCCGTGTCAGAGCTATATGCGCTGACCCTCATGTATGGGCATGCGATTGGTCCTGTGGCGCCAACAAAGTGTGTTATGTGTTGTGACCTGGACGAGTTGTGATTACGAGTGTCTCGGGGGATGTGACTATGGGATTTATATTGGGGATTGTTCATGTTGGGTTATGATCATTGTTTATGCTTTGCCTTATCTGCCTTATCTGTTGTGAACTGCATATGTTGTTATAACTGTTGCTCGTGTCTGGCCTTATCTGTCGAGTCATTCCCGGTTTTAAAAGCTAGAGTTCGTAGGATATATCTTCATGCTCAAAATGGTTTTCGTATATCTATATATATCTCTATATGTATTGTATTTCAACGCGTTGGAGTGGGTTACCAGCATCTCTCGCTGAACAGATATATTTGGCTTTCAGGCACAGAAGAATAAGTCACTGGAGCGCGCTAGAATTTGGAACGTAGAAGTAGATAGTTTCCCTTTTCGGCCTGCGTGCCATGCTTATGCCTTTACATTATTGAGGATATTAGTTAGTTAGCCTGTGCACCTGAGTTCTCTAGCTCAGGTGTGGCATAGCACCCCGTACTATTGTATTATGTTTTGGGATTTAATGGGATTTCACCTTTATTTTATAAGTTTTAAATGTCTTGAAAATCTGGGGTGTTACAGTTGGTATCAGAGCTTAAGTTTGACCCTAGGATAAGACTCTTAAGACCGGACTTTAGGACACTAGGCTTGAACTCTAGGTACTTAGGAACATAGGATCCAGGAATCTTAGGACGCGCAGTAAGATTGTGAAACCTACACATAACCTCCCCTCACTTCATCCCTCTCTAACTTATAGGAACCTCCCCCTACGCTTACCACACCAGGTAAGGGTGCGAATAGATAAGTTTACTTCAACAACTGGGTAACGTACACTTACCTGATAAATCGCCTCGTCCTAACTCCCGTCAAAAGACTTGACAAGGACCCTGACCAAAGAAAAGGAAGATTTGGATGACTACTAAGAAAAGGCGTTACAGTCAGGACTGCTAAAAGGTACGGACTGCAATACGCACCAACCCAGGGTAACCACGATAACCCCCGAGTCAGACAAATGACATGCACCTTCCGACAAGTTGACCTTATCTCGGCAAACCCGGGTTGCGGCTACAACAAACAGGAAGGAGAACTAGGACACCTATTAAGGTAGCAAAGGAACGACACCATTAGTCGAATCCTTGGGTGCAAGGTAAGTATATCGCGACACCTTGCGACCCCACCACCCCAATTTATAATATCATCCGCCCTGAAACCCCAGCATCTTGATACCCCTATTTGTTGAAAACTCCCACCCCGAATCCTTGATTACTTTAAGAGCAAATTCGCAACCGTCATGACCTTGCTCACCCTTTGTTGCGCTTAACCCAAACCCTCGGAAACCCTAAATTGTTATTACCCTTACTCTAAGTTCATATCCCCACTCCGTTTGGAAACCCTGTTAAAAACCGTAGAGCAGCATAAGGCCCTTACCCTGCCCAGGGGCGTGAAGAACCGACATTCATTGATTCAATATTAAAATAACTTGTTAGATAGGAATCGGCGAAGTAGGTGGAGGTTACGAATACGTATCACCCCACCCTTGCACGAAAACCGTGAAGGTTTCACGAGAAACCATAGCCTGTACGTACGCCACCGAAGAACGCCATGCGTTGTCAAGAGCGGGCAAACAGATACGTTCAATGTGTCAGGGGCCCTCGCTACAGAAAACATCGTCAAATAGGTGCAACAGGCCGAACCTCAAGGAGGACATAAAGCCTTGCTAAGAATTTCATCCACCAAGGAAGGGATGAAACCCAATAGAACAAGAAAGACTAACCCGAAACCCCCCTTACCCTTAAGAACCCTCGGCAAGGATTAGGAGTCAAGACCTAGGGGTTTGACCCACTAAACCGACTGGGTCCAGACTTCTGGACATCTAAGGGGAACGTGCACGGAAACCATCACGAGAATTCCCCTGGAAGCCATAGAGACGAAGGGGACTTCGACACGGGAAGAGAAGATCAAACGAAAATCTTAGAATCAAACAAAGCCAAGGAAAAGGGATCACCAGTTCGACTGCACGCCACAACCAAGCCCCAAACAGGCATAATCACTCGAAGCCAAGAGTCCTTAGCCCTTTCCCTCCCCTTGCCAATCAAGTACCATTTCGTTAAAGAATCCGTCCTATCACTCCAAACCTCGCTCTTGATCCCTCATTACAGACAAACCCGTAAAAGGTGGCAACCTTCCTTCCTGTATTACGACCTTGAGACATCGACCCTATCCGCCCCTCGACTTTGAAACCTAGCCCTTGCACTTCTTACACCCCTTTAAACCCAGACCAAGAAAACATAGATATATATATGTATGTATATCTACCTCTAGAACTCGTGCTTAAGGATCAATGAACATTGTACGATGGGTCATCCTATGTATCCAAGTCCCTTTTATTGTGCACAAGGGCATGGGACTTGTCAGGACATGAATCTGTGCATTTTTGGGGTCTTTCCCGAAGGAATTGACTATTCCTAGTCACTTTCCCGCAGGTCCCCAATGGGTCCTTGACGGGACCTTGGCGGGTCCTTGGCAGGAGCTTGGCAGGCGGACGACCGCCCACCTCGTGCCCACTGGTACAATGTGCTGATTACTTAACCCCTCATTTTATTGATTTGTGGCGCACTTGTGTTCCTCGATTGAGGAATGTGAGTCTTGGGTAAGGAACCATGGACCACCCAAACATAGTGTCCTACGTAAAAGACCTTGACGCACGAGACACCATCGGGAAATCACAATCAATTACATTGCACGAGTAATTGAAATCGGATCCTACGATACAACCGACTAGGGATGTTTGGCGTAAAGGATTGCGCAAACCAAGGAGGCGAGTTGGGAACTCGTACTAAGAACCCACGAAAACCTTAAAAGTCAAAATGCTAAGGAGGGACCGGGACTCCTCCAAACCATGGACATCGTTCGAGCAAATTAGAGGACTCCTTACAAGTTGTATGGAATCAAGAACTACGTAGCCCATGGTGCTAAGCAAAAGGGTGAAGAACACATTCGCGCCAAGACTTCAAGGGTCATTAAGGACCCACAAGGAAATGAGGTGACTCGTAAAGTCGCCGAGTCATCCCACAACGAAATTTGGTAACCGACTGCGCTTTAAAAGAAAAAGGGCACGCAAGGACACCTTCATCATTAAAAATAACACAAACAGGGCACAACAATGCTGAACCTCGGGTAAGACATGAAGTCTTACTAAGAATTTCATCCACTAAAGAGGAGATGAAATTCAATAAGAAGAGAAATTCAACCCAAAGTCCATCAACTCCCAAGAGACTTTGGGAAGAATTTGGGAAGTGCGCCCTAAGAGATTGGCTTGGTTGACCCAACTCGGTCAAGACCTTGGGCGCATTAAAGAAGTAAGTGTTGAATCACCACGGGAAATTCCCTCAAGAAAGAAGAGAAGGATGAAACCTTAGCCTGGGAAGCAAGGTCTAACAAGGACCTTAAAGTCAAGCAAGCACCAACACCAAGGAAGGAGGATCATCAGCTCGTCAGCGCATCGTGATCAAAGCATCTAACCAGATTATTCACTTGGGATCGAGAAACCTTAACCCATCCTAGCCGAATTCCTTTCCCTCCCTCGGAAAATCGGCCCCTTCCTTATTTCAAAACCCTTTCTACCCTTCAGACCCCATTCTTAATCCCATGTTTTAACGATTCCATACAAGTGGCAACCTCACAACCTAAGTTGCAACCTCGAAAACTCGATCCTAATTCCTGAATTCACCGTGTCCTCAAGTTTGAAACCCACTCTCTTAGCCCTGTAAACCTAATCGTTCCCAAAAACCCAACACACATAGGCGTGCAAGTATACAATTTCCCCGTGGAATACCTTCTCTATAGGACCACGGTTCTTCTCTTGACTCGTTAACCCTGCAATGATTTCCAAGCTTCGGGGACGAAGCTTCTCGTAAGGGGGAGAGAGTGTAACACCCCGTGTTACGGCCTTCAATCTCGGATTAATTATTTAATTAATTCCGTTAATAATAATTAAATATGATTTAATTCGGTTAGGTTTCCCTTTAATTAATTAATAAGGCCCACCATGAACCGTGGACCCTTGCCTAAATTAGAGCCTTAAGCCTATTAGGAATAAAGAAAGTAAACCTTTTACTATTCAGATTCTGATTAGGAATCCTAGACCTAGTTATCTATTAGGAATAAAGGAAGTAGGTCTTTTACTATTCAGATTATGATTAGGATTCTCTTTAATTAATTAATACAGTCCACTATGGACCATGGAACCCAATCCTTAGTCCCAAAAGGAATAGAATTAGGAAGCCTATAATATTTGTTCCTAATTAGGACTCCAAAATATATAAATAGGGGACTTAAGAGGCACCTAGAATCCCCCATCACAATAAACGACTCACCATCCCAAAAGAGCTCCAAGAATTCCCTTATAAGAAATCAAGAAAGCTTAAAGAAAGACCCTTCATAGCCAAGGAATTAATTAAGGCTAAGAGGTAACCCATGTCTCAACAAAACCTATTTTCATAGTTATAATTCTCCCTTAGGGTTTCCCCATATTATTGTATATTGGCGAGTTATGATGATTATTATTGGTAATTGATGTGATGATCCCATGGGGGATCTTGATGATCTTGATATTGGGAGGTTCTTGATAATTATATGGAGTTTTTGATGATTATGTGTTGTTCTTGATAATTGTGTGATGCTCTTGATGTTTATGTGTTATTCTTACCGAATCTTGCAATTAGAAGACGAACCGTATTCTTGTTGATATAAAAGTGATTAGAACCCTAGGTTGTATCGTACGATCTTATTCTTGGATTATCGGGTGGGGAAATCGCACGTTTGGGTGTTGATTATATTTAGAAAAGCATGATAGGTTATGTGCCCTTCATTTCTTGTATTCGATTCGTTAATTGTCTACGTGTTGTCGTTAATTGCGTTGTAAAGTGTCTAAGCATGGTTTCGGGTTCCACAACGGTTCCCGGGGCGTAAAGTGTGTGAAAAGAGTCAGTGGGGGGTAGGGGACCCGCCACCTACCCACGGCCGTGAAACAACGCCCGGCAGCGGGTGGCCGGCGGGCGGGCAGCTGCCTGCCGGCGACCCGCTGCCCGGAACAGTATTCTCCGGTGGGCAGCCGGCGGGTGGCCCCCACCCACCGGCTACCCGCTGGTATTTCATCCCACCCGGGATCCCGGCTTCCCCGTTCCCCGTGGTGTCCCAACGGACTCCGTTTATCGTGCCTATGTCTAGTTTGATATTTCGGGTACCGTTCGTAGGTTTATGAGTCTATTATATTGCATGCTAGTTGAATTGGTATCCCGTTGACCTTGGTGGAAGGAGTATGAACCCCTTAGGACTATTCTTAGTATGTGATGGATCACACATAGGTTTTGTTATACGTTTTCTCCCCTTCCTAATGTGTAATGTGGGTTGCATGTGCTTGCTATGTGTTATGTGTGTGTTACCCCAATTCGGTTGCGATCGGATTGGTTATCCTGAGCTGCGGTTCAGAAGCTGGCTGCGGTCAGATTGATACTCTTGGGCTGCGGTCCACCGTTTGGTTGCGATCAAACGTTTCTATACGAGCTGCGGTTCGTCCTTTTTCCTGGCTGCGGTCAGATGACATTCTCTTGGGCTGCGGTCCACTGTTTGGTTGCGATCAAACACTATGATGAGCTGCGGTTCATCGGTCGGTTGCGATCGACCCCTCCGTGTTGCGATACGGGGCAGGGTGCTGCGGGGCCGTGTCAGAGCTATATGCGCTGACCCTCATGTATGGGCATGCGATTGGTCCTGTGGCGCCAACAAAGTGTGTTATGTGTTGTGACCTGGACGAGTTGTGATTACGAGTGTCTCGGGGGATGTGACTATGGGATTTATATTGGGGATTGTTCATGTTGGGTTATGATCATTGTTTATGCTTTGCCTTATCTGCCTTATCTGTTGTGAACTGCATATGTTGTTATAACTGTTGCTCGTGTCTGGCCTTATCTGTCGAGTCATTCCCGGTTTTAAAAGCTAGATTTCGTAGGATATATCTTCATGCTCAAAATGGTTTTCGTATATCTATATATATCTCTATATGTATTGTATTTCAACGCGTTGGAGTGGGTTACCAGCATCTCTCGCTGAACAGATATATTTGGCTTTCAGGCACAGAAGAATAAGTCACTGGAGCGCGCTAGAATTTGGAACGTAGAAGTAGATAGTTTCCCTTTTCGGCCTGCGTGCCATGCTTATGCCTTTACATTATTGAGGATATTAGTTAGTTAGCCTGTGCACCTGAGTTCTCTAGCTCAGGTGTGGCATAGCACCCCATACTCTTGTATTATGTTTTGGGATTTAATGGGATTTCACCTTTATTTTATAAGTTTTAAATGTCTTGAAAATCTGGGGTGTTACACCAAAAGTGGTCGGAACAAGGATTTTGACTTGATTTAAGATCACTTTCAGGTGGTCGAAAATTTCATAATTTCCCGCAGTGTCTTATACAACTTTTTCTCGTCTTGGGGGATAACTCGGAAGTAGAGACAAAAATAGACCCCATTAGTGAAAGAATAATATGGTTGTTTACGATTTGAAGAATCGAAAGAAAAGTATTGTTGTATATATTTTGCAGATTCGAAAGTATTATGGTGAGATTTCGATTTGCATTTTTTTTATACGAATTGGAGTAGTGACGGAATAATATTATTGAATAGGAATATGAATTTTAATATTGTTGTATTTATTACAAATAGAAATTTTAATGTAGAATTGTAGTACGAATAAGAATAGGAATAATATTGTTGAAATGGAGTAGTGACAAAATAATTTTATTATTTTATTTTCAAAAAATGTTATCAAGCATTCTGATTTTTATTATTATTATTATTATTATTATTATTATTATTATTATTATTATTATTATTATTATTATTATTATTATTATTATTATGTAAATTATTAAACTTTCCGTGTGTAGAGTAAGTTTGTTATTCTATAGTATAATGCACAGAAACTCTTATATGGTAGACTTTTAACATTTTGAAAATAATATATGGTTGATTTCAATTTTTAATCACGTATATTATTAATATACTTGTCTAGTTAATTAAAAATTCAAGCTAAAAAGGTGTCCTGTAGAATTGTAGTACGAATAGGGAAGTAAGAAACAATATATGCTATTAGGAATTGTATTACACTATTTACAATATTAGAATATAATTTTGATGTATAATTGTAGTACGAATCACTAATACAGATTTGTAAATCCGCTACCCTTGTACAGGGCTATCCGCTACCCTTGTACAAGGGTAGCGTATACGAGAGTCGCGGAAACCCTATATGTTCCCGCGTCCCTTGTTGAATGGTAGTGGATTACTAGAATATCCGTTGCCCTTCTTCTGATAGAAGGGTAGCGGATTAGTGCTTATGTTACTACTTCATTCGCTACTCTTTCTTCACATAAAGGGTAGCGGATTTGTTTTTTTATTTTAAAAATAATTTATTATTTTTAAAATTCCCAATTTTTTTAAAAAAATCATGTACAAATTTATATTGACAAATTAAATATATATCAACACAATATTATAAAAACAATACTCCCATCGATCAACCTAACATACACAATATTATCAATAATACAATTTCAACACTATCATAATCCATCCAAATACTTTCAACACATACAATACTCTCAAATAGGACATGCCTTAGCTCCTTTAGTAGTATAACCTGATAGGTTACCGTATGCTGGGAAATCATTTATTGTGCAAAAGATCATTGCACGTAACGTAAAGTTGCTTCGTGTATAAGCATCATACACCTGCACACCTTCATTCCACAGCATCTTTAAATCCTCAATAAGCGGCGCTAGATATACATCTATGTCATTGCCTGGTTGTTTAGGCCCTGATATCAACAACGACAACATGATGTACTTCCGTTTCATACACAACCAAGGTGGAAGATTGTAGACTACTAAAAGAACTGGCCAAGTACTATGTCGACTGCTCATGTTACCATGAGGATTCATTCCATCCGTACACAATCCAAGTCTAAGATTCCTATTTTCACAACCGAATTCAGGCTACCTCCTATCAATATTCCTCCATTGAGGTGAATCAGCTGGATGCCTCAGTTTTCCATCTTCTTTTCTTCCAATAGCATGCCATTGCAAATTTTTTGCCTCTCTTGGATTAGCAAACATGCGTTTAAATCTTGGTATTACTGGTAAATACCATAATACTTTGGCTGGGGGACCTTTCTTATTCTCACACACATCATCAACATCTTTCTTTTTATAACGTGATGTCCCACACTTTGGACACACATGCAAGTCTTTGTATTCTTTCCAATACAATATACAATCATTTGAACATGCATGTATCCTTTCAATGTCCACACTCAACGGACACAACAATTTTTTTGCTTCATAAGTTGAATTAGGAAGCTCATTATCACTAGGAATCATGTCTTTTAGTAGTTCTAATAGTTCCGTGAAACTCTTATCACTCCATCCATTTCGTTCTTTTACATTGTATAATTTAAGCACAGCAGATAACTTAGAAAATTTAGTGTATGCAGAGAACAAAGGTTTTTCTGCATTGTCAAACAAACTTTTAAATTCAGGAGGCATTTCACTAAAATCTCCCTGCACATCACGCATCATTTCATCTATTCGGTCATTATCTTCATCGCCCTCATTTTCGGTAGCACGAGTTTCATTATTCCCCTCATTATCTTCATGAGTTTGTCTATTTGCCTGAGTTTCACAGTCTACATGAGTTTCACTATCTAATTGAGCTTCCTTACTAGCGCTTGTACTTAGAATTAAGCTTTCACCATGCCATATCCATCGATCGTATCCTTCCTTAAAACCACGCCGTATCAAATGGATCTTCACTTCATCAGAACTAGGATATCTTCTAAAATTTTTACAATCACAACACGGGCACACAATAAAGTCTTCCGCCTTTTTACTCCTATTTTCTTCAGCATATTGTATGAACTCTTGAATTCCTTGCATATATTTGAATGTAGTTTGTTTCTCATGCATCCAACTTCGATCCATATCTGTCAATTGATACAATGCTACTCTAAGTACTGTGTAGATATGGATACTCGATTATGGACGCACTTCAAAACACTATTAATTAAGTGATTTGAATTGAAATCAAATTACTTACTCCGTAATCAAAATACTTATCCGTTTATCCCACAAAAAAAAATATCATCTCCATGACTTACTAGTGACCAAGACTTTAGTCATTAATTAGACTTTAGTGAATAATTAGACTTTAGTCACTGTAGTTCTTTGAAACATTCTCTTACTCAACTGCTTTATATCAATGGAAAAAATAAATTCTATAAGATGATAGTTTATGCATATTATGCACTCTATTGTCGAGATTAACTAAAAATACTCAATAGTCAGAGGGACAAAATGGGTATTGACTCATAAACTCATAGATCAAGGCCAGTCGACACAGATATGCATGCAGATTAAGCAAATAGATTACTATATTTGAAGTGTTGAAGATGATTTGCCTGTTCAGCAAGATACATCTACATGTGCTAAGTGATTCTTGGAAGTTGCTTTCACCAACCCCCTGAGGCCTCCTCCATCTGCCCAATTATGCATGTGTTTGTGAGTGTTGTTTATAAGAAACGGAAGAAAAGAACTCTAAAGTGATACATTTATCAAACTCCAGAACATCTGATATAACCCGTCAAAACATATATAAAGTTCATGACTTCTGATTACATAAGCATTTAAGTTCATATCAGGCTGGTGCTAAAAGTTCAGAATAAAAATACTGCAAGTCTCATAAGCAAATTCAGAATGCATTGGACCATGTCTTTATTTGACACATAAACGCTACAGTTGTAGTCTAACAAGTCCTTAGTTCATTAAAGGTATAGGGGTTAGCATTTTAGAGTTCCTCCTTCATCCTTACTGGAGTTAATAAAATAAGCAGAATACAGTAGTTGAAATACAAACTACAAAATCATAGGCTAATCCTAAAAAATGACATAAACATATGGAAGTCTCAATTGATTATTACCCACCAAGATAGAAGACAAAGAAAGATTGAAAACAACTGGCAGCTCAAATAATGCCTTCTGATTTCTGATTACAGGCTAAAAGTAGTACAGTACGATAACAAAAATACTCCTAAAAAAATAAATAAATAACTCTTCAACCAGACATGTTTATATTACGTAGCTCACTTTTAACCAAACAGAATAATCTAACATCCCTACGGTAATCTAACATTCGGTGAACCAAATATCCCCCTAAGTGTATTTCAAGAAAGTAAAACATGTCCACATTTTATTGGACTAATAAAATGAAATGTATAAAAACTTAAGCTCACTTGTTTTTCAAAACCAATAAGAATATGTCATGTTAATAAAGAATAAAGGATATAGTTAAACGTGGGATTACTGGTAATATTACTATTAAACTCGCAGCACAGGAGACAATTGATTTAAAAACAAGCCTCTGCTTGGGAAAGAAGGAATATGCAGTGAAGTATAAAACAAGTTCAATTGATTTAAAAACAAGCCTCTGCTTGGGAAAGAATATGCAATGAAGTATAAAACAAGTTATTGAAGAAGATATAAATTCTCTGCCCCGACAACCCAAAGGTAAGCAATTTTATTCTCAAGAATAGTCCATAGCTTACCTCTGCTTGGGCTTTTTTAATTTGTTCTGTAAATGCCATTGTTGCTGGAGGTGTTAAGGGTTTTAGCCGAATAATTCTACTGTAATTATATCAAAAATAACAACAAAAAACAAATTAAACAAAAAATTAACCTTACCTGATGGACGAATCAGCGTCTGGAGCGATGGTTCGAAGCAGCGGCGCGTCGGCGGATTGAAGCAGCGGCGGCGACCCTGTGGCGGTGGAGACGGCGGATGAGGGCGTGGGGCGGTGAAGCGACGATGAGACGGTGGTCGAGGTCGTGTCCTCGCCGGCGATGCGGTGAGGTGATCGAGTCAGTCGAGGCTAGCGTCGAGGTGATCGAGGGTGTGAGATGCGGTTGTGAGATGTGAGCGGTGAGAGGATGGAGAACGCCTTGTACGATCGAGGGTTAGGTTTTTTTAATTTAATTTTTTTTTATAATATCGTTTCCGCCTTCTTTTTTTTTTTTTTTTTTTTTTTTTTTTTACCGCTACCCTTCTTTTAGAAAGGGTAGCGATTTCTTATTCATTTAATTACAATTATGCCACCGCCCTTTTTTTTTTTTTTTAAATAATACACTACCCTTGTTTAAAGAAGGGTAGCTTAAAGTAGAATTTCTTTGCTCTATTCTGTACTAGTGAATAGGAAAGTATAGAATAATATATTCTATTAAAAAATTATATTACACTAATTTACAATATTATCCAAACCTTAATAGTATGATACTATTTTGGGCAGAAAATTAAAATTGAGGATTTTGTTTTTATTAATAGTAGAGACTTGTGTTTGACGGAATTGTATAAGGAAAACATTTTAGAATAAATATAATCATTCAACAAAGATGCAAATTATGTTGACTTTTAGCTAGCCAAGTAGAATGAATTCCTCATATTAAGTCCAAAAGTAAATTGGTTTGGACATTATATTGTTTAATGCCGATATAGTTGGACAGAGACATATAGCATTACCCAGCTTGGATGGCATGAGTGGTAGTGCATTCTCATTCCTTAAGAAAGGTCAGGAATTTGAATCTTTTTTCCGACCTGTAGAAAATTAATCTCGCCAGCACTTTCATTGTGTGTTCTTAATGGTATACAAATTGAAAATGAACAAGAAAGTAGGACAAAAGCACAATCTTCTGATCTTCTCCTTTGAGCGCGGCGAATATTGTTGTTTACCTGCTGGTTGTTGGTAACGAAGAGGTGACCCGATTCCGAACACAAAAAAAAATTAGGTACATATTCATAGAATATAACATGTTTTTGTCTTGAAAAAATCTTTAGATTTATAGTTTTTACCGAATCATATGATAACAAATAATATAATATAAAAATTAAATGTTGGGTGAGAGAAAGCTGGGGAGGAAAAGGGCGGTTAGCTAACTCTCATGACCCTCTAAAAATTAAGGGGATTGATGACAGGTTTAATCAAGATGAGTTTGTTCTGTTCATCACGTTCACATGAAAGCAAATTTATAGATGTGTAAATTAATTATTTTCAAGTCACAGCATGAGTGAACACTTTTGAAAGGAAAAACCCTCTCTCTAAGAAATTTCCTCTCTTCGTCGCGTATGCTTTGGTAAGTTGCCGTTGGAATCTGACCTTCCATTTTGGCTGCGGCCGTAGCGCCGCCGTCGGCTTCCCCCGTAGCGCCGTTGTCGGAGTGGGGAGTGGGAAGGACATGGTAACACCCCTAATTTTTAAAACTTTTAATCTTATGAAATAATGGCAAATCTATTGATAAATCCCCAAACAGAGCATAAGCGGAACATAATAGTCGGGGTGCTATGCCGCATCTAAGCTGGAGAACTTAAATGCATAGACTAAACTAACTAATCTGAACATAAATCCATAATTACGTATAAATCAAGGCTCGCAGGCCGTCTTACTAAATCTAAGACTATCCAAACTAGATCCAGGGAATCCAACTAGCGCACTCCAAGCTACTAATCTGTACCTGAAATACATGCGGTGTGACAACCGTCAGCGAAAAATGCTGGTAACCCACTCCAACGCGTTAAGTACAATATAGGTAGATATAGGAAAATCATTTTGAAACCGGAATACATATATAACCTACGAGACTCTAATTTAAATCCAAGATCAAGACTCAGGACACGACAATAGACTCGACAATATAATCATAACAAATAGCATGCGTCCTAACTCCTAAGAACACGATACAAGACATAATAGACAGATAAACATATAAATATCAAATAGAGACAATAAAGGCATTCAAGACAATCAGTTGGCAAGTAATCAACAAAACACACAATCCATCTTCCAACCTTATACCAACTTCCAACCTTGTAGCTCCCCTTCGTCCTTATATCAGTTCCAACCTATACCTCCAGTCTAACACCCCAGATTTTCGAAACTTTTAAAACTTATATAATAAAGGTAATACTATTATTAATTCCGAAAGAGAGCATTACTAAACATAAGATTTTGGGGTGCTATGCCACATCTAAGCTGGAGAACTCAGATGCACAGGCTATACTGACTAAATATCCTCAAAGCAATGTCAATACATCATCATAGCACGCAGGCCGAAAGGAAAACTAACTATCTAAGCCTCGGTCCTCTAGTGCGCTCCAGAGCTACTCATCTGTTCCTTAAAGCCAAATATATCTGTTCAACGACTAATACTGGTAACCCACTCCAACGCGTTAAATACAATATAGGTATATATATATACATAGATATAGGAAAACCATTTTGAAACCAGAAGATATATACTTAGGAAACTCTAGTTTAAAAACCGAGAATAGACTCAACAAGTAGGGCCAAGCACATTCAACATTTATAATCATGCATATAAAGATACTAGCATATATCTTAAGGTCACAAGATTATTTCACATCATTCATATCATCATTCCAACATTATCTCAAGCACATAAGCACACTTTGGTGGTGCCGCAGGACCCTTCACGCGCCCATCCACGAAGCGCCAGCGCATATAGCTCTGGCATGGCACCGAAGCACCCTGCCTGTACCGAAGCACAAGGGGTCGATCGCAACCGACCGATGAACCGCAGCTCATCATAATGTTTGATCGCAACCAAATAGTGGACCGCAGCCCAAAAGTGTATTTCTGATCGCAACCAGATTATGAACCGCAACTCATGTAAAACGTTTGATAACAACCAAACGGTGGACCGCAGCCCTATATAATATTTATATACCTGACCAATCGCAACCGGCCTGGTTAACAGTTGGTATGGTTCTCAACCCATCCAAATGCCCGTATAGCCAAATTGATCGCAACCAAATTGGGGTATCATGCACACATAACACATAGCAAGCACTTGCAACCCACATTAGCACATTGGGAAGGGGGAGAAAACGTATAAATAAACTTATGCGTGGTCATCCACATACTAGGAATATTCTTAAGGGGTTCATACATCTGTCACCTAGGCCAACGGGATACCAATTCAACTAGCATGCAATACACAAGACTCTTTTATCCTACGAATGGTACCCGAAACATCAAACTAGACTCATGCATGATAAACGGGGTCCGTTGGGACACCACGGGAGACGGGGAAACATCAAACAGGGAAATCCACCATCCCACACTGGGAGAAACCACCCACCGGCGGCGAGACTACTGGGCAGCGGGTGCCCGGCGGGCAGTCGCCTGCCCGCTGCCGGCGATGCCCTTAGGGGCAGCGGGTAGGTGGCGGGTTCCCCTACCCCCACCTACCCCCCACTGACTCTTTTTCAATACTTGGGTCCCGGGATCATTTGTGGAACCCGAAACCATGTTTAGACACTTTCAAATGCAAACGACGACACCACGTAGTCAAATAACGGATCAAAACTAAGAATCACATTGAGCACATCCTAACATGACTTCTAAACATAATCAACACCCGAACATGCGAATTCCCACCCAAATATACCAAGAATATCACAATACGAAATCCACGATTCAACCTAGGGCTCTAATCATATTTAAATCACAAAATCATACTTTATCATTAAAATCAAGATCATCAAGATTTATCAAGAATCAACACACCACTATTAGGATCCTCTTATAATCATCAAGATCAACACATAAGATCATCTCAACAACATCAAGATCATATTGTAATCATCATAAGAGATTTATCAAGACACAAGCATAGAATAAGGAGCCAAGGAAGAAGATTATAGCAAGGAAAATAGGTTTTGTTGAGACATGAGTTACCTCTTAGCCTTAATCAGAACCCTTGGCTATAAAGGGTCTTTCTCTAAGATCTCCTCTTCTAGATTTCTCTTATGGGAATTCTTGTGTGGTGAAAGCTATCGTGGTGTGGATTCTAGGTGCCCCCTATGTCCTTATATATATATATATATATATATATATATATATATATATATATATATATATATATATATATATATATCTAAGAGAACTAATTAGGGTCTGAATGGGATGGGTTTACTAATTATATTTCTTATAGGACTAAGTGTTTGTGTAACACCCCGAAATTTTTCAACTTTTAAGACTTAGATAATAAAGGTAGATTCTCATTAAATCCCAAAACATAATATTCAAGAGTACGGGGTGCTATGCCCCACCTGAGCTAACTAACTAATATCCTCAAGAATGTAAATACATAAGCATGACACGCAGGCCGAAAGGGAAACTATCTACTCTATGCTCCAAGTCTCTAGCGCGTTCCAGTGTCTACTCCTCTGTGCCTTAAAGCCAAATATATCTGTTCAGCGAGAGATGCTGGTAACCCACTCCAACGCGTTGAAATATAGTATAGATAGATATATATATAGATATACAAAAATCATTTCGAAGCAGGAAGATATATACTTAAGAGACACTAATTTTAAAACCAGGAATAGACTCTGCAGTTAGGGGCAAGCACATCAGACAACAATAAGCAGTAAAGTAGAAATAACACTACAAGGAATACGCATTTATGGTCACAAGCCACTACTCAAATCCAATCCACATTATCATCCAATCATCATTCATATCACATAATCATCGATGGCGCCACGGGACCAATCGCATGCCCCGAACATGAGGGTTAATGCCTATAGCATTAACACGGCCCCGCAGCACCCTACCTCAGTACCGTAGTATGAGGGGAATTGATCGCAACCAACCCATTGAGAACCGCTGACGAACTCAACGTCGGACCACGATCCGACACACCGCTGACGCGCCCAGTCGGTGGACCGCGATCCACTTTTCAAGGGGGGACTTACGACCCTACACACTGTTTATGCGCACAATCAGCGGGCTATAGCGGATCAAGCCCGACACACCGCTGAGCTAAACTCAGTCGGTGGTCAAAGATCCTCGGAGACTACGGTCCTGCACACTGATGTCCCACCACTCGGTGGGTCGCAGCCAGTCGTAGCCCTACACACCGCCTGATTACTCAGGTCGGTGGACTACAACCTTCCTCGGCTTGTTGGCCCCATACCGCCTGGCGCATCCCGGTCGGTGGGTCATATCACCGAGGCCCATGTGGACCTTCAGTCCTATACATAATCTTTCCATACCTGACCTGTCTCTACCAGCCTGGTTAACAGTTGGGATGGTTCTCAACCCATTCAACTGCCCGTATAGTGGACCTCAGTCCTATATCATCTCAATATCCCTGACCGATCTTAACCGGCCTGGTTAACAGTTGGGATGGTTCTCAGCCCATTCAACTGCCCGTATAGCCCAATTGGTCTTAACCAAGTTGGGGTCATGCATCACGTAACACACAATAGCACATAATAACACATAAATCACATAGGGAAGGGGGAGACATATAATTAAGCTTACATGTGATCATTCACACACTAAGAATAGTTCCTAAGGGCTCATATAACTTCCACCTAGGTCCACAGGTTACCAGTTCAACTAGCATGCAATCCCTAAGACTCGTTTAACCTACGAATGGTGCCCGAAATTCCAAACTAGACTGAGGCACGACAAACGGGGTCCGTTGGGACACCATGGGTGACGGGGCACATCAAACGGGGAAACCGGGGACCCGGGGTGGGGTATGGACCAGCGGGTAGCCGGTGGGCGCTGTGGGGCCACGTTCCTAACCAGGAGGCCAAAATGCGGGATGTCTAGGGGTGAAAGAATGGATTAACACACCGGGCTTCGGGGACGAAGCCCCTCGTAAGGGGGGGAGAGTGTAACACCCCGTGTTATGATCCCTAACGCCAATTAATCATTTAACCAATTATCCAAAGAAAGAATTAAATTACAATAATTAATTTGGAAAAGGCCCACCATAGTCCGTGGGCCCTCTTCTCTAAACCCAACCCCTAGTCCTAAAATGAATAGAGTTAACAAGCCTACAATATTTGGACCCTAATTAGGACTCTTAGATATATAAATAGGGAACATAAGGAGGCACCTAGAATTCCCACCACAATAATCCCTCACCACACAAGAAGTTCCAAGAATTCCCCTAGGAGAAATCAAGAAAGAAGAAAGCTTCAAGAAAGACCCTTCATAGCCAAGGAATTAATTAAGGCTAAAAGGTAACCCATGTCTCAACAAAACCTATTTTCATAGCTATGATTCCCCTCTTAGGATTTCCCCATATTCTTGTGTATTGATGATTCGTTATATTGTTCTTGACGATTGGTATTATGATTCCATGGGCGATCTTGATAATCTTGTTGATGAAAAGGGATTCTTGATGATTGTGTGATTCTTGATGGAACCTAGTTTCTTGATGATTATGTTTCATTCTTGATTGTTCTTGATGTTTAAAAAGGAATCATGTTCTTGTTAAATTGGATGTGTCTAGAGCCCTAGGCCGTATCGTGGAATTCGTATGGTGTTATTCTTGATGTATTGGGTGGGAATTCGCATGTTCGGGTGTTAATTATTGTTAGGAATAAATTGTAATAGATTTTGATAAGCCATATTGTAATTCGTAGATCCCCAATTTTATTTTATTAGACTAGACGAGTCTTAGACCAAGAAAGGGAAAAATAAATTGATTAGTTGACGAAATGGATGAAGAAGATATGAAGCCAAAAATCAAGAATTTGTCAAGAGAAAATGGCAAACAGAAGAGGAAGATGTATGCGTATGAAATTTGAGAAAATCCCTCAAGAAATCCCGAAGAAGAAAGAACGTGACTAGAAGTTTGCATGAAGCTATCTTGAAGATCAAGCATCTATGGAAAGAAAGGAGTACACCAAGTGGAACAAGAAGATAACCAATAGGCTGTACGGACGAGATGGTAGAAGCTTGAAATATTATGTGCAAGGTCACAAGTTCAAATCTCACATCCCACATATTTTAAAGAAGCCAAGTTAAAATTCCATCTGATCAAGTAAGAGGCGATGGTTTGGCCGAAGGGATACAATTTGCAAGTCAATGGGATGAGATTTCCAATTTGACTATGGGATGAGATTTCAAGGGATGCAATTTGCAAAGTCAAAGGGAATGAGATTTCCAAATTGACTAAGGGATGAAGTTTACAAGTGAAGGGATGCAGTTTCTCAAATTAGTATTCCAAATTGACTAAGGGATGAAGTTTACAAGTGAAGGGATGCAGTTTCTCAAATTAGTATCCCAAACAAATTGGAACCCCGAAATTGAAATAGGGATGCAATTTGAAGTTTCTCAAATTCGTATCCCAAACAAATTGGAACCCCGAAATTGAAATAGGGATGCAATTTGAAGTTTACAAGTGAAGGGATGCAGTTTCTAAAATTGGTATCCCAAACAAATTGGAACCCCGAAATTGAAATAGGGATGCAATTTCATCAGAAGAATTGAAGTTCAAATTGGTACAGGGAAATCAATTTGAAGGGATGAGATTTACAAGGCCTCAATTCAATTGGAGATATAGATTGCAAGGGATTTCAATTGGAGATATAGATTGCAAGGGATGAGATTGCAATTCCAAATCAAGTAAGGGATGAGAATTCAATTGACAAATCTAGCAAGGGATAGAGATTTCATTTCCCAAAATAGAAAGGGATGAAGTTTCACAAGGGAAGAGATTTCCAAGTCAATTGAAGAGATGAAGTCTAGAAGCAGTATACAGACCCAGATACACGAAAAACAGAGGAAGATATTAGAAGAAGTTGCAGGAGCAAAAATACTAGTCTAACTAGTAAGGGATTATATTGGAGAATATATTTTGAAGATAAAAATCCCAAGAGGCGTGATCTACACCAGATGGAGATTCATGGGACGCCATTTTTGCTGAAACCTCAAGCTCAATTTGAAATATCTGACAAGATCTGCAACGTTATCTTATCTTCTGACAAAAGGCTATACAGCTAAAGCAAAATTCGAAAATGAGACCGTTTCTTTCCAACGGACGGATTCTCATTACCAGCTATAAATAGATGAAGATTGAAGCTAAGGAAGGAAGAAGCAAGAAAAGCAAAATACAAAGAGCAAGAATACAGAGCTAAACAGAGCATACAAAATTCAAAGAAAGCTTTCCATCTCAAGAGCTTAAATTGATATATTCTTTGTGAGATAAACACTCAGAGTGATACAGAGCTTAGAAAAGAAATATCCAAGAGTGTTGAAATCTTCATCAACATCAAGAGACTCAGCGCACCATTGAAGATCATCTACAGAGTCTCAAAGTTGGAATCAAGGCAAAACTTGTTTTGGAGCAAAACAAGGGAAAGGAGGAAAGTAACACGGAGTTGTGAAATCCTGGATTGTCACACGGAGCTGTGAGATCCGAAGCAGCAGTGTCGGGAAGACATTGGGCGTGCTTGGTGTGGGCTTGGTGATCAAAGCACCAGATCACGGAAGATACGTTTCTACCGGATCGTAGAAGACGGGGGGAAAGTAGCACGAAGTTGTGAAATCCTGGGAAAGTAACGCGGCGACGTGAAACCCGAAGCAGCAGTGTCGGAGGCACTGGGCGTGATTAGTGTGGGCTTGGTGATCAAAGCACTAGATCACGGAATTCATTGTATCTTGGAACCAAGAAGTGGTAGATATAGTGAATTGGCTCTTTGAGAAGAGCAAGTGGAGTAGGAGGATTACATCACCTCGCGAACCACTATAAATTGCCTTGTGTTCTTTACTGCTTTCTTTACTTACCGCTCTTGCTTGCTTCTCACGTCAATAACCTTGACACGATCTACACACACACCGTATCGTTTATTTAATTCCGCTGTGCACCGGACTCTAACAATCTAGTTAAGAGTCTTGGTTTATCTCTGGCTTACCTTTTGTTATATTGTGCGAAAAAGTTTGAAAGTCTATTCACCCCCCCCCCTCTAGACTTTCACCTTACCTCTTTTGGGACCAACAATTGGTATCAGAGCAGGCTGTCTATTTAGGCCAATTTGCTTTCTAAAGCTAGCTGCCTAATTGGGTCAACCTTGTTTCTGACTGCTAGACAGATCCATCTTACCCAGTGTGTGTAAATTGGATTATTTGTCTCTCGTATCCACCGAGAAGATGAATAAAGATTTAGCTCAAAATCTGTTATTTTCACTTGATAAATTTGATGATTGGAAAGTTCGTATGCAGGTTCATCTATCTGCTTTACATGATGAAATGTGGGAAGTTATCTCCAATGGACCGATCGAAATATTGAAAGTGAATACGGCTTTTCTTCTATCACCGGATGCTCAACAATTCGTACCAAAGCCAAAACCGGAATGGACGCCGGATGATAGAAAGAGGAACAATCTTGACAACATTGCCAAAGATATTCTGTTCAAAGCCATTGATGATACAACATTCCCAAAAGTGCGAAAATGTACAAGTGCAAAAGAAATTTGGGATACTCTCATCAAGATCGGAGAAGGAGATGAACAAGAAAAAGATAACAAGCTCACTATTGCTATGAAGAAGTTTGAGGACTTCAAAATGCTCTCAAACGAATCCATTGTTGATATGGAAGCTCGAATGATCAAAATCCTTGGAGAAATTAATGACCTTGGCATAAATATTAGCCAAAAGGAAATTAATCTCAAAGTTCTACGAGGCTTACCATCTACTTGGGATATGAAGGTTACGGCTATGCGAGATCACCGAGATCTAAGAATATTGTCAACCGACAAATTATTTAGTGATCTTAAAGCATATGAGTTTGAAATGAAGGCCAAAGATGATGAAGTTCATGAAATTCGAAATCCAGCTCTAATGGCCGAACAACCGTCAACCTCCAGGTCAGTAGATAATATTGATTTTATAACTGACGAACAATTTGCTCTTCTTGTTAGAAAATTCAAAAGGTTCATGCGAAAAGGTGACAACAAAAATTCTGCTCGTGGAAAATATGTCTCTCGCATGACACAAGAAGAGAAAGCTGAAGAAAACAACAATTTATGCTACAATTGCCGCAAACCCGGACATTTCAAAATAAATTGTCCGTATCTGATCGTTAGCAAGTATCAAGGCATAAATGTTGAATCTACACCGAATAAATCCGAAAGCAAAGATCGAAGGTTCAAGCGCGACAAAAGAAAAAGCTCTCGTTAGCAATGAACCAAATGAAAATGATGAGTCGAATGGATTGTCATCAAGTGATGAAAGCTCAAGTTCGGAAGATGACACGGCTCTAATATGCAAATCAATTGAGTTGAGTTCAAGTGAAGAGTGCTTTATGGCTCTTGGAGCTGAGGAAGAAGAGGTAACATCTAATTCTTTCAATTCTGTTAATTCCTCTTTTTTCTCGTGAATCTATTGGCAGTCTAATGCGAGATTGTCAAGAGATTATGCTCACTCATCCTCAACTCAAGGAGCGCAATAATATTCTAATTCTTGAAAAAGAAGAGATGAATAAAAAATTGCAAGATGCTTTACTTGAAGTGAGTAACTTGAAGAGTGAAAATATACAACTTCAAGAAGAGTGTAAATAATGAGAGGTTAGAGAACATAACCTTCGGGCTACCATTGCTACGTTTACTAATTCGTCCAAAATTATGGATAAAATGGTAAATATGCAAAAGCCATCAGGAGATAGAACCGGAATCGGTTATGACTCCACATGTTCTCAAACCCCTCCGAAACTGACTAATCTTACTACTCCTTTAACCAATAAAGTGCAAGTGGTAAAATTTGTTAAAAGTCAGTATAGCACAATGAGACAAGGACTTGGCTATCATGAGAAAGCAAAGTTGAATGTTGATAGGCCGAAACAGTTCAATACTATGGCAAAGCAACAAAAATTCTTCAAGCAAAGATATGCCAAAGAGTCAAGTGCAAAAAGAATTTTTAGAAAAGAGGGAAGCTTTTCTAGAAATAGAGATGGAAGATTTTATTCCACTCAAAAGGATTGGTTGTGTAAATCTTGTTTAAATGCTTCTTATAGACCAAAGCAACAATCCTCTTCCCAGGTGCCTAGATATAAAAATGTTTTTCAAAACCCGGCGCCAAAAATGTTTTCAAAAGTTAATTATGATTATCGTGTTTCAAATGGTTACAAACCGCCTTATCTTAATTCAATAGGATCAAGGTGGGTTTGGTTACCAAAAATTACTAACAGCAAAGGACCCAAGAAAGTATGGGTACCTAAAACCAACTAATCTTTTTTGTAGGATGTTTGGTACATTGACAGTGGTTGCTCACGCCACATGACTAGAAATAAATCTTGTCTAGTGAATTTCAAGAAAATCGATGGACCAAAAGTTATATTTGGAGGAAATCAAAATTATGGAACTACAAAAGGAGTTGGTACAATTGAAAGAAATGGTTTGAAAATCGAAGATGTTTCATTTGTTGAAGGCCTAAAATTCAATTTGTTGAGCACTAGTCAATTTTGTGATAAAGGCTATCTTGTGGAATTTTCCAAAGATAATTGCCTAATAAAAAATGAGCTCTCAAATGAAGTTGTGCTCACTGGAAAAAGGCGAAAGAATATGTATATTGTTGATTGGAGCACAAGCAAAGATTCAGTATGCTTAATGGCCAGAAATTCGAATGAAGCAAATTGGGAATGGCACAAAAAGCTCAACCATTTAAACTTCAAGACTATCAATCAGCTTGCAAAGAAAAATCTAGTTGAAGGATTGCCAAGTATTATCTTCAAGAAGGACCAAGTGTGTGATGCATGCCAACGCGGAAAGCAAATCAAATCATCATTCAAGTCTAAGACGCACGAATCAACATCAAGACCGCTAAGCTTGCTACACATGGACTTATTTGGACCGGTTGATCCAATAAGTGTAAGTGGTAAGAAATATACTCTTGTTGTTGTTGATGATTTTTCCAGGTACACTTGGACCGTGTTTCTCAAGAAGAAAAATGAAGTTGAACAAGTGTTGCCAAAACTGTTGAAGCAACTACAAAATGAGAAAGAATTGCAAATATCAAAAATCCGAATCGATCGTGGAACCGAGTTCGTGAATGGAGTTATACAAGCTTTTTGCAATTCACATGGAATTTCTCATCAATTATCTGCCGCTAGAACACCACAACAAAACGGTGTTGCCGAAAGAAGAAACCGGACGCTTAAAGAAGCCGCACGAGTGATGATTAGTGCAGCCGGTCTCCCGAAAAGATATTGGGCGGAAGCTATCAACACTGCTTGCTACACGCAAAATCGAAGCATGATCCATAAGCAGTATAAGAAGACGCCATATGCGCTTTATAAAGTGAGAAAACCAAATATTGGTTATTTTCATATTTTTGGATACAAGTGCTTTATTCATATTAATGATAAATTGCATCTAAAAGCTTTTGATGAGCGTGCAGATGAAGCAATTTTTCTAGGATACTCGACTACCAGCAAAGCATTCAGAGTTTTGAACAAAAGAACAATGGTGGTTGAAGAATCCATACACGTGGTATTTGATGAAAAATCACACGTCAATATTGATGCTCTGGACGAAAATGGCGAAAATATTGAGCAAAATGGTAACAAGTGTCATATTGATTTTTGTGATACTGATGATACGTGTGAAGAAAATATTTTGCAGGGAATGGATGAGTTGGAAATTAATTCTCTAGAAAATCCCATCTCTCATCCAGTAAGAAATGAAATGCGGGATGCAATTGGTATTGAAATTGCAAATCAACCCAGGGATGCAGTTGAAGTAGAAATTGCAAATCAGCCCTTGGATGCAATTACTGGAGAAGTTGGAAATCTAGAAAATGAAGCAGAAATTCGAAACAGTGCTACCTCTTCTCAACCAGTAAATCCACCCAGCACCATGCACCCTTTCGAACCAGACTTAAGATGGCTCAAAAATCACCCACCAGAATTAGTGATCGGAAAGGTTCGCGATGGCGTGAAAACAAGATCATCTACCATGGAAGCATTGTTCACATGTTATCTATCTCAGATTGAACCAAAAGAAGTGGATGAAGCTCTAAATGATCCAAGTTGGATTGACGCCATGCAAGAGGAACTCGACCAATTCAAAAGAAATGATGTTTGGGAACTTGTTCCAAGACCAATGAACCACAATGTTGTAGGAACTAAATGGGTCTTCCGGAACAAAGCAAACGAAGAAGGCGTGATTGTTAGGAATAAAGCAAGGCTCGTTGCAAAAGGATACTCTCAAGAAGAAGGAATAGATTTTGATGAAACCTTTGCACCGGTAGCCAGACTCGAAGCAATAAGGATTTTCCTAGCCTACGCCGCACACAAAGATTTCACTGTTTATCAAATGGACGTGAAAAGCGCATTCTTGAATGGACTACTCGAAGAAGAAGTTTATGTCGAACAACCCCCAGGTTTTGAGGTAAAAGGCGAAGGTGATAAAGTCTACAAACTTAAAAAGGCATTGTATGGGTTGAAACAAGTACCTAGAGCTTGGTATGATACCTTGTCAATGTTCTTGATAAGCTGTGGATTCACCAAAGGCCTTGTTGACAAAACGCTCTTTAGAATTCAAGATGGTGATCATATTTTATTAGTGCAAATATATGTTGATGACATTATTTTTGGAAGCACTAACAATTCTTTGTGTGAGAAATTTTCGAAGCTTATGCAGAATAAATTCGAAATAAGCATGATGGGTGAATTGAATTATTTCTTGGGCTTACAAGTCAAACAATTAAAGGAAAGAATATTCATCAATCAAGCAAAGTACACCCGCGACTTGATAAAGAAGTTTGGCCTTGATGGAAAATCATCGATCAAAATTCCTATGAGTATATCAATAAGGCTAGACAAAGACGAAGATTGAAAAGATGTCGAACAAACGAAGTATAGAGGAATGATTGGTTCACTACTATACCTCACTGCAAGCAGGCTGGACATTTCTTATGCTGTGGGAGTGTGTGCAAGATTCCAAGCAAATCCAAAAGAAAGTCACCTCACCGCAACAAAGAAAATCATAAGATACTTGAAGGGCACAATCAATGTTGGATTGTGGTATCCTCAAGGTACAGATTTTACGCTAACTGGTTTTTCGGATGTGGATTTTGCAGGTTGTAAAATAGACAGAAAAAGCACCTCCGGAACGTGTCAATTCTTGGGAGGAAGGCTTGTTTCTTGGTTTAGCAAAAAGCAAAATTCCATCGCAACTAGTACCGCCGAGGCCGAATACATTGCTGCAGGAAGTTGTTGTGCTCAAATTTTGTGGATGAAGCAACAATTGAAGGATTATGGAGTGAATTGCGACGATGTTAGCATATTTTGTGACAATACAAGTGCAATCGCTATCACCCACAATCCAGTGCTTCACTCAAGAACCAAACATATCGACATACGACATCATTTCATAAGGGATCATGTTGAAAAGAAAGATCTAAAAATCGAGTATATCCCTATGGAGAACCAAGTTGCAGATATTCTCACGAAGCCTTTATGCGAAACGAGATTTTCTACTTTAAGGCATGAGTTGGGAATGCTTGAAATGAGCTAAGTATCACTGGACTTAATCTCATGATTTAAATTGATACTTGTGCTCATATAATTTTTATTTAATATATACGTTTATATATTTGTTCGAAAATTGCATGAATAATTTAGTTCAATGTGTTTAGTATCTACTTATAAAATTGCATGTAAAATTTAACGTGAAAATATGTGCCATGCAATTCATTTTCGAAAATTTGTGTTTATTTGTTTTAATCGCATATCTATGTGTTTTTAATTGTAGTCATGGCATAATACGTGTTTTATGACTTATTTGTTTATGTTAAAAATGCCGTGCCTATTTGTGTTGTTATGATTTAATTACTAAATGTTTTTAATTAGTTTATGTTAATTGGTATCTAAAATAATTTGTTAGTTTCTAAATATTTTTGACTAAAAATGTGTTTTAGAATCTACCGTATATATGTATGTTTAATTTTGGTGTTTAATTGAAATTTGTCTAATTTCCTAAATCTATGTCTATTGTGATTAGGAGTTTACCGTATGTATGCATGTTTATATATGGATGTGATTTAATTTCTTTTAATATTCATATATGTTTCAAAATTTTGTGTGAGTTACCCGAAATATTTGTGTATGATTATATGTAATTTGTGTGTGATTATATTTTTATAAATGATACATCTAACGTTTATATATTTTTGAGATGATAAAGGAAGAGATCAGATTGGATTGTAACCTCCATCCTTTAAACCTCTACCCCATAAAACCCAATCCCATTAAAACTCTTCACCTTTTAAACCTATACCTCTTAAACTTCCACCCATAAATTAAATCCCACAAAAATCTCACCCTCTCTCACAAAATCAGATCCTCTCTCTCGTAAATCTCCTCCCAAATCCAACCTCTCTCTCAAATCTTCAAAAATAATCAGAGGTGTCCATTCATAATCATCTTAGTCTATACACCTTACGTATATAGAGTACCTAAGAGACTGTGAGGCATTTAATGCCCTTGTCTGCTAATGATAACCTTTTTATCTCTCCTAGTAACACCTTAACCAAAAGATACCTCCACCCTTAAAAGTGCCTTGTCACCACACCTATTCTAAAGGTCTCAATTGAGATTTCTCTCTGAGAATTAGACCCCCTCGTAAATCTTCTTAAACCATACGAAACCCTTCGTATTCTTCTCAGACAAGAATTCCAGTTCTACCAAGATCAGAAATCTCTCTCTCTCAAGCTCTCAATCTCACCGGCGAACACCATGTCTGGAACCAAAGCCATGCAACCCAAAAATCTTCTTACTCTACAACAACAATTGATCGATGGGATGACACTCAATCCGGAGTTTTTCATGTTTGGAGTCGCCGACAAAGAATTAGCAAAGAAGATTCTCAATGCTTTGAAGGATTGTGGACTATACGATTTCTTCACCTACAAATATGTTGGAGTTTTTGAAACAGATGTGACCGAGTTCTATTTGCATGCCACTGTGAAGAACAACGTGATTCACTCTAAAGTTGGAAGAACAGATGTTCAAATTTGTGAAAAAGACATCAAGGAGTGCTTCAAATTTCCTGATTCGGAGCTAATGCCAGAAGCTCACCATTATGATGCTCAATCCTTCTGGAACGAAATTCGTGGTCCAAAAGCACCTGTGATTCACGACTCAACCAAGCCAAAGAACGTGCTGAAACCAGAATATGATATGCTCATAGAGATGATGTACAAGATTCTGGACAATAAGCTTGGAAGTGTGGATGATTTATCTGGAACATCCGTGAGTCTGATGAATGGAATCATGCAAGGAATAAAATTCAACTGGGCAAAATACATCTTCAATCGCCTATTATTCTTTGTAAACAATGCAAAACCTCATGGCAGACCACTTGAAGGAAATCATTTTTTGCATAAAGTTGGGTATGGACTTATTGTTGGAGAAATTCTGAGAAAGAAGAATGTGCCTCTCAGAAGACACAAAAATGTTGGAATCTACAAAACTCTTTTCAAAAAATTTGGACCTGACTATGGCAAGAAAACAAATCGAAGGAAAGGATCAGAAGGAGGTGGTTCTACAAGCACACCTCAAAGCTCTCGAAAAAGAAACAGTAAAACTCCATCTGCAGGAAGTGCACACATGGGTTCGAGCAACCCAAGCAACAGAGATCAAGAAGCCGTAAACTCGGCTATAGCACTTATTCCATTTCAGGAAGTGGTAGAGTCTGAAGCTCATGAAGTGGACATACCCGTGATGCCAACTAAAGAAGATACCACCCAAATGGAGTTTGCAGGAGTTGAAGTGCAAGTTTCCAATGACTTGCAAAGGAGAATCTCGAATCAATTTGCAGTTGATGCTGGTGTTGAACCCATTGTGTTCGACAAAACACAAACTCGAGATGATCCGGAACTGATGAAGGAATTAAACCGAGTTCAATCATGGAAGGAATGGAGACTTGAAAGATATCACTCTTTTATCTCCAAAGTTGATTTAGAGTTGATATAAAGTGAAGAATTAGCCTTTGAATGGCTAGGAACCAACTCAATGCTTGAAGCACTAAACATGGATGCAAATCAAGTTTATAGGCTGAAGCTTCAAGAAAAGAACAATAAGGGAAAACGGGTGGCCGCAGCAACTCAAGAAGATGCCAATCAAGTCTCTCCAAATGATATTGAAAAAGAGAATGAAATGAGGCTACAGATTGCTCTACACAGATCGTTGACTGACACTCATGGACATCCAGGTGATACTTCAATTAATATAGCCAATGATTTTCTTGAAAATTTTGGAGAAAGGGCGAATGAAGGAAGTACACTTGTTGAGGTACCAATTTCAGCTTCTGAAACACATGAGTCTATTCCTGTCAGAGTTCACTGTGCTGAACTTTTGATATCAAATGTGACCCCCACCAACATTGATATAAATGCTATGGACCCTACAAGGGATGAATTTAGAGACCAAATTGATGGTGAAATCAGACCATCAATTGGGGGGGAATACTTATATGAAGCGCCAGTGCACAATAACACCTCTATGATGTCACCTCAAAATAACTCTCTGGAAGAAGCCAATTTAAATACAGAGACTATTTCAAGAACAGAGGTTATTGAAGAAGAAATTCAAAATCATCTTCAAGAAGCCGAATCACCAGAAGAAAATTTGCAGCTTGTTGAAAATCCAGTTCTTGGTGATCCACGAAGAAATTTGTTCAAAAGTCTATACTCTCTGAACATGAGTAGAAGCCGAACCCGAGAAGAAGATGAAGATGATTTGTTAACATCACGTTTTGCAAAAGTTACAGAAACAAGTGATGTTGTGTGTCAAAAGATTGGAACTACTCTTACCGAGCAAGGACATCTCTCTTTGTAACATTTTGAGAACACACGAACAAATTTGAAGGAGTTGTTGGAGTATCAAAACACTTTGCAGACAAAAATTGAAAGAGCCGAACGACATTTGAAAGGAGATCTCACTGAAGGTTTATTGGAGATCATCCAGCTGTTGAAGAAGGAACGAGAAGCCACAGAGAAAATCAACAGTGAAAGACACCTGAGACAAATCAAAGCCATACAAGATCAAGAAACAAGGATAAATCACCTTGAGGTGGAATTATCCTCCATGGCTAATAAATTGTCTGTTTTGCAGGATGTTTCTCTCAAAACACATGATGGAGTTAAGATTGTTAAAGCCAATCAAGAACAAGATTCCAAATCCCTTGGCTTTTTGATTGATAATGCCATAAGGGGGGATGAAATTCTCAATCATCTGGCTTTACAACAACATGAATTCATCATTGGAAATCAGTCACAACAACCAGTTTTGACCGCCGCACCTACGAAAGGCCGAGGACGAGGACGTGGTCAACAATCCCAAGTTGGTTTCGCTCAATTTGCAAATCCGAGTCTTGGATCAAGTTCATCAAAAGTGGCCGAAACTCGAGATTGGTTCGAATGCTCAAAAGGAACCTTAACACCGCAGAAAATTTGGACATCCGAGAATGTGCCGAGTATGGTGAAAAGATGGCCAAAAGCTGATCAAGATCAATGGATTTCGGACAAGAATAAAGAATAAGAAGCAAAAAGGAAGCAAACCGAAATGTGGTATGAGCTCAGAGACTATACCAAGAATAATGGTGAAAGTCTGGGATTCCAAAGAAGCTTTGAAGAATGCATAATTTGGTGGGAAGCCGGAGCTCTTCCGGGCACCAACATTAAAGAGGCCTTTGGACACTACATGGCTGGGAATGTGACTAAGAAATTTGAATGTGAGAAGTTCAAGAATGATATCTGCAAGATGAGAGAACATATCAAGGATATATTGAAAGCTGACATGGGAGTCAAGAAACCCAGAAGTTGGTGAATCAAAAGACAAGAGTTGTTAAACGCATGCAAAATTTTGATAAAGATAAAATTGATTAAAAAAATTAATCAAGGATGCGTATAGGACTTGTCTAAATTAATTCACAAAGTTTTATTTTCCCTAGAATTATTTTTGTCAAACTCATCTTGGCTTTGTCGAAATAAAATTGAGTAAAAATAAAAATATTTTTCAAAGACTTAAAGCCAATGTTTGAGTATAGGTTATGGCATTATCAAAAGCGGGGAAATTGTTAGGAATAAATTGTAATAGATTTTGATAAGCCATATTGTAATTCGTAGATCCCCAATTTTATTTTATTAGACTAGTCGAGTCTTAGACCAAGAAAGGGAAAAATAAATTCATTAGTTGAGGAAATGGATGAAGAAGATATCAAGCCAAAAATCAAGAATTTGTCAAGAGAAAATGTCAAACAGAAGAGGAAGATATATGCGTATGAAATTTGAGAAAATCCCTCAAGAAATCCCGAAGAAGAAAGAACGTGACTAGAAGTTTGCATGAAGCTATCTTGAAGATCAAGCATCTATGGAAAGAAAGGAGTACACCAAGTGGAACAAGAAGATAACCAATAGGCTGTACGGACGAGATGGTAGAAGCTTGAAATATTATGTGCAAGGTCACAAGTTCAAATCTCACATCCCACATATTTTAAAGAAGCCAAGTTAAAATTCCATCTGATCAAGTAAGAGGCGATGGTTTGGCCGAAGGGATACAATTTGCAAGTCAATGGGATGAGATTTCCAATTTGACTATGGGATGAGATTTCAAGGGATGCAATTTGCAAAGTCAAAGGGAATGAGATTTCCAAATTGACTAA
This sequence comes from Ipomoea nil, assembly GCF_001879475.1. NCBI lineage: Eukaryota > Viridiplantae > Streptophyta > Magnoliopsida > Solanales > Convolvulaceae > Ipomoea > Ipomoea nil. Next base: position 493,250 of record NW_017617183.1, read on the forward strand.
GGGATGAAGTTTACAAGTGAAGGGATGCAGTTTCTCAAATTAGTATTCCAAATTGACTAAGGGATGAAGTTTACAAGTGAAGGGATGCAGTTTCTCAAATTAGTATCCCAAACAAATTGGAACCCCGAAATTGAAATAGGGATGCAATTTGAAGTTTCTCAAATTCGTATCCCAAACAAATTGGAACCCCGAAATTGAAATAGGGATGCAATTTCATCAGAAGAATTGAAGTTCAAATTGGTACAAGTGATTGGAACCCCGAAATTGAAATAGGGATGCATGATTGGAACCCCGAAATTGAAATAGGGATGCAATTTCATCAGAAGAATTGAAGTTCAAATTGGTACAGGGAAATCAATTTGAAGGGATGAGATTTACAAGGCTTCAAGGCTTCAATCCAAATCAAGTAAGGGATGAGAATTCAATTGACAAATCTGGGATAGAGATTTCATTTCCCAAAATAGAAAGGGATGAAGTTTCAAGGGAAGAGATTTCATTTCCCAAAATAGAAAGGGATGAAGTTTCAAGGGAAGAGATTTCCAAGTCAATTGAAGAGATGAAGTCTGGAAGCAGTATACAGACCCAGATACACGAAAAACAGAGGAAGATATTAGAAGAAGTTGCAGGAGCAAGAAGTTTCACAAGGGAAGAGATTTCCAAGTCAATTGAAGAGATGAAGTCTGGAAGCAGTATACAGACCCAGTTTCACAAGGGAAGAGATTTCCAAGTCAATTGAAGAGATGAGGTCTGGAAGCAGTATACAGACCTAGATACACGAAAAACAGAGGAAGATATTAGAAGAAGTTGCAGGAGCAAGAAGTTTCACAAGGGAAGAGATTTCCAAGTCAATTGAAGAGATGAAGTCTGGAAGCAGTATATAGACCCAGATGAAGTTTCAGGAGCAAGAAGTTTCACAAGGGAAGAGATTTCCAAGTCAATTGAAGAGATGAAGTCTGGAAGCAGTATACAGACCCAGATACACGAAAAACAGAGGAAGATATTAGAAGAAGTTGCAGGAGCAAGAAGTTTCACAAGGGAAGAGATTTCCAAGTCAATTGAAGAGATGAAGTCTGGAAGCAGTATATAGACCCAGATGAAGTTTCAGGAGCAAGAAGTTTCACAAGGGAAGAGATTTCCAAGTCAATTGAAGAGATGAAGTCTGGAAGCAGTATACAGACCCAGATACACGAAAAACAGAGGAAGATATTAGAAGAAGTTGCAGGAGCAAAAATACTAGTCTAACTAGTAAGGGATTATATTGGAGAATATATTTTGAAGATAAAAATCCCAAGAGGCGTGATCTACACCAGATGGAGATTCATGGGACGCCATTTTTGCTGAAACCTCAAGCTCAATTTGAAATATCTGACAAGATCTGCAACGTTATCTTATCTTCTGACAAAAAGCTATACAGCTAAAGCAAAATTCGAAAATGAGACCGTTTCTTTCCAACGGACGGATTCTCATTACCAGCTATAAATAGATGAAGATTGAAGCTGAGGAAGGCAGAAGCAAGAAAAGCAAAATACAAAGAGCAAGAATACAGAGCTAAACAGAGCATACAAAATTCAAAGAAAGCTTTTCATCTCAAGAGCTTAAATTGATATATTCTTTGTGAGATAAACACTCAGAGTGATACAGAGCTTAGAAAAGAAATATCCAAGAGTGTGGAAATCTTCATCAACTTCAAGAGACTCAACGCACCATTGAAGATCATCTACAGAGTCTCAAAGTTAGAATAAAGGCAAAACTTGTTTTGGAGCAAAACAAGGGAAAGGAGGAAAGTAACACGGAGTTGTGAAATCCTGGATTGTCACACGGAGCTGTGAGATCCGAAGCAGCAGTGTCGGGAAGACATTGGGCGTGATTGGTGTGGGCTTTGTGATCAAAGCACCAGATCACGAAAGATACGTTTCTACCGGATCGTAGAAGACGGGGAGAAAGTAGCACGGAGTTGTGAAATCCTGGGAAAGTAACGCGGCGACGTGAAACCCGAAGCAGCAGTGTCGGAGGCACTGGGCGTGATTAGTGTGGGCTTGGTGATCAAAGCACTAGATCACGGAATTCATTGTATCTTGGAACCAAGAAGTGGTGGATATAGTGAATTGGCTCTTTGAGAAGAGCAAGTGGAGTAGGAGGATTACATCACCTCGCGAACCACTATAAATTGCCTTGTGTTCTTTACTGCTTTCTTTACTTACCGCTCTTGCTTCCTTCTCACGTCAATAATCTTGACACGATCTACACACACACCGTATCGTTTATTTAATTCCGCGGTGTACCGGACTCTAACAATCTAGTTAAGAGTCTTGGTTTATCTCTGGCTTACCTTTTGTTATATTGTGCGAAAAAGTTTGAAAGTCTATTCACCCCCCCCCCCTCTAGACTTTCACTTTACCTCTTTTGGGACCAACAATGATGTTTAGAAAAGCATGATAGGATTTGTGATGTATGTTTCTTGCTTTTGATCCGTTAATTGCTTACGTGTTGTTATCAATTGCGTCTGAAAGTGTCTAAGCATGATTCCGGGTTCCACTAAAGTTCCCGGGGCGTTTTTGTGATGAAAGAGTCAGTGGGGGGTAGGGGACCCGCCACCTACCAGCGGCCAGCTTGGAAGTTGCCGGCAGCGGGCAGCCGGCGGGCAGGAGACTGCCCGCCGGGCACCCGCTGCCCGGAACCACGACGCCGGCGGGCAGCCGGCGGGTGACCCCTCACCCACCGGCTACCCGCTGGATTTTACCCCACCTTCGGATTTTGGCTTCCCCGTTTGATGTTCCCCCGATCCCCGTGGTGTCTCAACGGACTCCGTCTATCGTGCCTATGTCTAGTTTGATGTTCGGGTACCATTCGTAGGTGGAATAAGTCTTATATATTGCTTGCTAGTTGAATTGGTATCCCGTTGGCCTAGGTGTAAGAAGTATGAACCCCTTAGGAATATTTTTAGTATGTGAATGATCACGCATAGGTTTCGTTATACGATTTCTTCCCCTCTCCAATGTGCCTATGTGGGTTGCATGTGTTTGCTATGTGTTATGTGTGCATGTGTAACACCCCGTGTTACGGCCTTCAATCCCGGATTAATTATTAAATTAATCCCGTTAATAATAATTAAATATGATTTAATTCGGTTAGGTTTCCTTTAATTAATTAATAAAGGTCCACCATGAACCGTGGACCCTTGCCTAAATTAGAGTCCTAAGCCTATTAGGAATAAAGAAAGTAAACCCTTTACTATTCAGATTCTAATTAGGAATCCTAGACCTAGTTATCTATTAGGAATAAAGGAAGTAGGCCTTTTACTATTCAGACTACGATTAGGATTCCCTTTAATTAATTATTATGGTCCACTATGGACCATGGACCCTTATCCCTAAACCCAATCCTTAGTTCCAAAAGGAATAGAATTAGCAAGCCTATAATATTAGTTCCTAACCAGGACTCCTAAATATATAAATAGGGGACTTAAGAGGCACCTAGAACCCCCCACCACAATAAACGTTCCACCACCCCAAAGTGCTCCAAGAATCCCCTTAGAAGAAATCAAGAAAGCAAGAAAGCTTAAAGAAAGACCCTTCATAGCCAAGGAATTAATTAAGGCTAAGAGGTAACCCATGTCTCAACAAAACCTATTTTCATAGTTATGATTCCCCTTAGGGTTTCCCCATATTATTGTGTATTAATGATTGGTGATGATTATTATTAATGATCGATATAATGATTCCATGAGAAATCTTGATAATCTTGATATTGAGAGATTCTTGATAATTATGGTGTTCTTGGTAATTATATGGAGTTCTTGATGATTATGTGTTGTTCTTGATAATTATGTGATGCTCTTGATGTGTATGTGTTATTCTTACCGAATCTTGCAATTAGAAGACGGATTGTATTCTTGTTGATATAAAAGTGATTAGAACCCTAGGTTGTATCGTATGATAATATTCTTGGATTATCGGGTGGGGAAATCGCATGTTTGGGTGTTGATTATGATTAGAAAAGCATGATAGGTTATGTGCCGTTCGTTTATCGTATTTGATCCGTTAATTGTCTATGTGTATCGTTAATTACGTTGAAAAGTGTCTAAGCATGGTTTCGGGTTCCACATCGGTTCCCGGGGCAAAAAGTGATGAAAAGAGTCAGTGGGGGGTAGGTGGGGGTAGGGGACCCGCCACCTACCCGCGGCATTCACGGGCAGCTCCGGCAGCGGGCAGCCGGCGGGCGGGCAGCTGCCCGCCGGCGACCCGCTGCCCGGAACAGTATTGTCCGGCGGGTGACCCCCACCCACCGGCTACCCGCTGGAATTTTTCCCCCCTCGGGACCCCGGCTTCCCCGTTTGATGTTTCCCCGATCCCCGTGGTGTCCCAACAGACCTCGTTTGTCGTGCCTATGTCTAGTTTGATATTTCGGGTACCGTTCGTAGGTTTATGAGTCTATTATATTGCATGCTAGTTGAATTGGTATCCCGTTGACCTAGGTGGAAGAAGTATGAACCCCTTAGGACTATTCTTAGTACGTGATGGATCACGCATAAGGTTGTTATACGCTTTATCCCCTTCCCAATGTGTAATGTGGGTTGCATGTGCTTGCTATGTGTTATGTGTGCGTGTTACCCCAATTCGGTTGCGATCGGATTGGTTATCCTGAGCTGCGGTTCAGAAGCCGGCTATGGTCAGATGGGAATTCCTGGCTGTAGTCGGATGACGGTATCCTGGGCTGCGGTCCAGAAGCTGGTTGTAGTCAGACGGGAATTCCTGGCTGCAATCAGGTGACATCTTTCCTGAGCTACGGTTCAGAGGCTGGCTGTAGTCAGATGGGAATTCCTGGCTACAGTCAGATGACACACTCTCTTGGGCTGCGGTCCACTGTTTGGTTGCGATCAAACATTTTGATGAGCTGCGGTTCATCGGTCGGTTGCGATCGACCCCTCCGTGTTGCGATACGGGGCAGGGTGCTGCGGGGCCGTGTCAGAGCTATATGAGCTGACCCTCATGTATGGGCATGCGATTGGTCCTGTGGCGCCAACAAAGTGTGTTATGTGTTGTGACATGGACGAGTTGTGATTACGAGTGTCTTGGGGGATGTGAGTATGGGATTTATATTGGGGATTGTTCATGCTGGGTTATGATCATTGTTTATGCTTTGCCTTATCTTCCTTATCTGTTGTGAACTGCATATGCTCGTTATAACTGTGCTTGTGTCTGGCCTTATCTGTCGAGTCATTCCCGGTTTTAAAGCTAGAGTTCGTAGGGTATATCTTCATGCTCAAAATGGTTTTCGTATATCTATATATATCTCTATATGTATTGTATTTCAACGCGTTGGAGTGGGTTACCAGCATCTCTCGCTGAACAGATATATTTGGCTTTCAGGCACAGAAGATTAAGTCACTGGAGTGCGCTAGAACTTAGAAGTAGATAGTTTCCCTTTTTGGCCTGCGTGCCACATTTACGTTTTTACGCTTTGAGGATATTAGTTAGTTAGCCTGTGCACTTGGGTTCTCTAGCCCAGGTGTGGCATAGCACCCCGAACACTTGTATTTATTTCTTGGGATTTAATAAGATTCTACCTTTATTATAAGTTTTAAATGTCTTGAAAATCTGGGGTGTTACAGCATGATACCCCAATTCGGTTGCTATTGAATTGGTTATTCCTGAGCTGCGATTCAGAAGCTGGCTGCGGTCAGATTTACACTCTCGGGCTGCGGTCCACCGTTTGGTTGCGATCAAACGTTTTACATGAGCTGCGGTTCATATTCCTGGCTGCGGTCAGATGACTACTCTTGGCCTGCGGTCCACTGTTTGGTTGCGATCAAACTATGATGAGCTGCGGTTCATCGGTCGGTTGCGATCAACCCCTCCGTGTTGCGATACGGGGCAGGGTGCTGCGGGGCCGTGTCAGAGCTATATGCGCTGACCCTCATGTATGGGCATGCGATTGGTCCTGTGGCGCCAACAAAGTGTGCTATGTGATGGGATATGGATGATTGGATTGTTATGGAAGCGTGACCTTAGGATACATGCTAGTAACTGTATATGCTTGTTTATGACTATTGGCTGTGCTTATCTCTATCTGTCGAATCTGTTCCCTACGCCTGTGAATTGTGCATGCTTGATTATGACTGTTGGTTGTGCTTATCCCTATCTGTCGAGTCTAATCCCCGTTTGAAAGCTAGAATCTCTTAGGATATATCTTCATGCTTCGAAATGGTTTTTCATATATCTAAGTATATATCTATATGTATTTGCTTGGGGACAAGCAAACGTTTTAGTGTGGGGGCTGTCGTAGGCTCCCAAATTAAAACCTTACAAACGTAGTAGCGGGAGTAAGGATCGATCCCACGAGGAGTAACTAGTTTAATGTATGTGCTCAAATTAAAGGAAGGGGGGTTTGGAATATATCGAGAATAAAGATAAAATAAAAGAGAACTTAAATAAACAAGCAATTTAACTGAACGAATAAAGCAATGAAAGTAATATATTGAAACACTTATAGTAGAAAACCTTGGTTAGTAAAGATCCACCACCGAAATTTAACACTGATCATTGATTAATAAAGTAATTAATATGCAATTGAATATTTGTCGTGAAATTATTTCATTTCCGTTTTCCCTTAGTTGTAGGTAACTAAAGCACACGCGGTTTAATTACCCTAACTACAAAATAACCTAAGACAAGCGCTATAGATTTAATTTAATAGCAGCAATAGGAACTAGGAAAACCGACAAACTAAATAACGCAAGCACAAGCGGTTGCATTTAATTTAGGAAAATATTCGACCCGAGACCAATTATCACTAAGCCGTCAATAATTAACCTCAGTTGCTACTGAATATTAGAATAATTTGTAGCACAACATTATCGAATATAGCAAATAATTATATCAAATAAATAACTAGTAGGCCTCCCTAGCAATTAAATGACACAATTATTCAAATAACTTAGAAGAATATTTAATACTCAAATGTATAAAAATATATATAATAAAAATAAATAAATAACCTTACAGCGTAATGAACTCCGGGGCTTCAATTCACTAAACCAAACTAGAAATTAGCCACGAATGGACATTGATAACAACTTCAATGAATACTATAGAGGGGGGAAGAATGAACATTTTACAATAGAAAACCTTAACTATTTATATATTTTCCCAATCATTTTCTACCACTCATTTTTCATATTATTTTGCCTTATGCCTGAGTCTTCCACAATTCCAGCCATGTTATTATGATGCATGCCTGTAAAAAAAAGAAAAAATCAATTGTAAAGTTTAGATTTATAATATATATATATATATATATATATATATATATATATATATATATATATATATATATATATATATATAAGTAATTATAATGTAGTACGCATTATATGTATACTATAATGCATTCTATATTATATATATTATATTATATATTATATTGTATATTATATATATATAGTATTAAGTACGTAGTATGTACTCTTATAAATTATATATTATATATATTATATATAGTATAAGAAGAGATTATACTATGTTTATAAAAAGAACTAATTATTAGATAATATTAAATAATTAATATAAAAATATTATAAAGATGTACCTAAAATATGAGCGTAAAATATGTCCATCAAATTCCCCCACACAAAAACGTTTGCTTGTCCCCAAGCAAAAATATTATTTGCGAAGTAAATAGAAATGAAATTCCCAAAACTCATAACATATCATGAACAACAATCTGAAGCACCCTGCAATTAATAAGTTAGCACCCTGTTTGAAAATGGAGAAAACTAAATAAGTAAGCCCTCACAGGAATATCACTCATCACTCAAGTGTTTGATGGGTATAAATTTCACTCAAGTTCATTCCTATAAAATTGATCTACCATAGGCTTGCATATCTTCTCAATCACCACTACAAGAGTCATGCATGACACAAATCATAAGGACTTGTCACAGGTTGTAATGGGCTAGGGTTAAGGTAGGGAATTTTTAGGAAATTAGCTTAAACAAAAGCTTCAAACTAGAGGAACAAATAAATACAAGTAATCCAACACCCTCAATTTCCAATCAAAAAACACATCCCATTGAGGTACATAATGCTTCCTCAGTATTACCAGAATTTCCCCTTACTTCATTTATTTAGAAGTAACTTCAACTCAAAATCATTGCTGATTCTTTTTCATTTTCTCATAAATTTTCAGTAATATTCTTCTTTTTCAAACGTATATTCTTCATTTTTCCATTTCATTTTTTTCAATTTTTCATGCTTTTTTTTTTTTTTGAATCGTGAACTGCTTCCTCTTTTCTTTTTTCATAGAAGACCAACGACATATTGGCAACGAAGATACAACTCACCTCACTCTCAATCATATTAATAAGAGTAAGTGATCTCCCCCACACTTATCCTTCCCAACCTCACTTAGATTACAAAAATAATCAAAAATTTGCTCCACTAGTTATTCAGCTGGGTGAAGGCATTATTTTAGATATAAAAGGCTTGTAATGTGGTCCAAAATAAAGAAAGGAATGACCATAAAGCTCAAAGTGGTTAACAAAGGGAAATAAATCATAGGACAAACCGGTTATTTGGCTAGTGAGGCTCAAAGTCAAATAATGGCCTTAATCACATTTGAATCATGCATGGTCTAATTAGCTTTAAAAGAGAATCAAGGCAAGTTCTAGAGAAACAAAATTATGGAAGAAATCACACAATAGAAAGAAAATAAGACCGAAGTGTCGATCAATGGCTCAAAACACTCACAGGTTTATTGCTTACTTAATATAGCCACTATATATCAAACAAGAAATGCTAACAAACTAATCACAATTTGCCAAACTAATTATTCAATCACATTATGAATTTCAAGAAAGGAAAAAAAATATAATAATTTTTTTCAAAATAATACTTATTTTGCATAAAATAGTAGTAAAATATTTTTGAAAATTCTAAAATAAGAAAACAAATAATAAAACTTTTTTTTATTTAAACATAAGCAAACAAATAATAAAACTAAATTCCCTCCCCCACACTTATTATCAACATTGTCCCCAATGTTGAATAAAAATGCACAGAAGAAAGGTTATTGAATGAGAATATGGAATAAAAGAAAAAAAATGGAACAAACACACCTTAGGTTGCCTCCCAAGCAGCGCCTTTGTTTATCATCTTTGGCTCGACTTATGATATTTCTTTAAATTTCCATCGTCTTTTTGAGTACCTTCGATGATTATGAGTATTCAAAGAAACAATCCCTTCATGCAGACTAGTACTCAAAGATGATTTATTATTATTTTCTTCTTTGCTTTCATTAGACGCAATTTCATCAAAGTTAACAAGTTTCAAAGAATCAACAAAAATTGCAAAATTATCAGCACTAGGAGATTTCATGGTATCATAAATATTAAAAGTCACAAGTTTACCATTAGACTCCATAGTAAGCATACCACTATGAATATCAATTTTTGTTTTTGCAGTTTTTAAAAATGATCTTCCTAACAAAATATGATTATTATTTTCCATATCAAGCACATAAAAATCAGCTGGAAAAACCAAGTTATTAACATCAACCCATCAAATCCTCAATCATACCCCTAGGAAATGTTGTAGATCCATCAGCCAATTGAATTACCACATTAGTTTTATTCAGGGGTCCAAGATTTAAAGAATTATAAACAGAATATGGCATGACATTAATAGAAGCTCCTAAGTCTAGCATAGCATTTCCAAATTTCACATCACTTATAATGCACGGAATAGTAAACATACCTGGATCTTTGCACTTTTCAGGAAGATTGCTTTGACTAACCACAGGGACATTCTCTTGCACTTTCACTTCCTCAATTCTTTCATTATTTCGTTTCATTTTCATAGTGCGTACTTCGTTTAGAAAATTTGCATAGCGAGGTACTTTTTTCATGGAATCTAAAAATGGTTTATTAGCCTCACATTCACGAAAGGTCGCATACAGATCGTTATTTGAGTGTCCTCTTATTGGTTCTAAAAGAGCTTGAGGAAATGGGGGTACTGGTTCATAATCAGAAAAAGAAGAAAGCTTACCTTAGGCCGTCTCTTTATTATTGACAATATTACCTGCACTTGTTTCCTTGTCTAAATCAGCATTCTTTTCCACCGACATACTTCTCACAGTAATTGCACTTACATTTTCTTTAGGATTAACAATCGTTTGAGAGGGTAATTTTCCAGAACTCTGTGCTTCCAATCGACTTACCGTAGTTACTAGTTGACCCATCTGTCTTTCCAAGTTCTGAATACTAGCCTTTGTTTCTTGTTGAAATTGTAAAGTGTTAGTAGCAAGGGATTTAACAATTTCTTCTAAATTCATACCTGAGCTAGAGTTTTGGGTTGGTTGTTGTCTTGAAGGAAATGGTTGTCTGTACTGCTGAAAATTGGAACGATTCTGAACAAACTGGTTCCCTTGCGAGTTACCATAGCTAAGGTTTGGGTGATCCCTCCATCCAGGATTATATGTGTTGGAAAACGGATCATACTTACCTTGAGGTTGTCCAGGAAAACCTCCAGCCATGTTAACTTGTTCAATAGGTTCTTCTTGAAGAGTTGGGCAGGCATCAGTTTGATGCCCAACTACCGAGCAAATTCCACATGCTTTTACAGTTTGCATATTGCCTACTGCTAATTGACGGACAAGAGTAGTTAAACCAGAAATTTGTTTACCTCATTCACTTGCTTAGACGGTTGGACTATTCTATTGCCAAACTGTTGAGAATTTGCAGCCATGTTTGCAATTAGAGTTCTTGCAGCGTCTGGTGTCTTGTCAACTAAAGCACCACCGCTTGCAGCATTAATCATGCTTCTATCCATTGGAAAAAGTCCTTCATAAAAGTACTGAATGAGTAATTGATCACTAATTTGATGGTGTGGGCAGCTTGCACATAATTTCTTGAAACGCTCCCAATATTCATACAATGGCTCTCCATTGTTTTGCCTTATACCACAGATTTCCTTCCTAATGTTGGCCGCCCTCGAAGCGGGGAAATATTTTTCAAGGAACATGGTCTTCAAGTTATTCCATGTGGTGATGCTCCCAGAAGGTAGATAGTATAGCCAATCCTTCGCTGAATCTTTCAACGAAAAGGGAAAGGCTCTCAACTTGATTTGTTCCTCAGTAACCCCAGTGGGTTTCATACTTGAACACACCACATGGAATTCCTTTAAGTGTTTGTGAGGATCTTCACCTGCAAGTCCATGAAAAGAAGGCAAAAGATGAATTAACCCAGATTTCAATTCAAATTGGACATTAGCATCCAGAGCAGGGAAAGTGATGCACAAAGGTTGCTGATCTAAATTTGGAGCTGTAAGCTCTTTTAAGGTCTGATTTTGAGTCATGGGTTCCTCTTCTAAATCAGAATTGGTAGAAGGTTGGGGGTCGGTAGCCAGATCACTAAACTCCAATTTCCTCAAAGCTTGTTTCTTCCACCTGCGTACAGTTCTTTCAATTTCTGGATCGTACGACAATATTTCTTTGTTAGAAGATCGAGTTATAGGCATAAACAAAAAGAAAATATATTGCAGCAATTATGTAAAAGTAACGAACGAAAAGATTTTTTTTTTAATTTTTTTTTGGGACAAATGAAAAACAAATAAACAAATAAACAAATAAACAAATAAACAAATAAAGAAATAAACACAAAATAAGCTAGAAAATCTCCCCGGCAACGGCGCCAAAATTTGGTGAGCTGTCGTAGGCTCCCAAATTAAAACCTTACAAACGTAGTAGCGGGAGTAAGGATCGATCCCACGAGGAGTAACTAGTTTAATGTATGTGCTCAAATTAAAGGAAGGGGGGTTTGGAATATATCGAGAATAAAGATAAAATAAAAGAGAACTTAAATAAACAAGCAATTTAACTGAACGAATAAAGCAATGAAAGTAATATATTGAAACACTTATAGTAGAAAACCTTGGTTAGTAAAGATCCACCACCGGAATTTAACACTGATCATTGATTAATAAAGTAATTAATATGCAATTGAATATTTGTCGTGAAATTATTTCATTTCCGTTTTCCCTTAGTTGTAGGTAACTAAAGCACACGCGGTTTAATTACCCCTAACTACTAAATAACCTAAGACAAGCGCTATAGATTTAATTTAATAGCAGCAATATGAACTAGGAAAACCGACAAACTAAATAACGCAAGCACAAGCGGTTGCATTTAATTTAGGAAAATATTCGACCCGAGACCAATTATCACTAAGCCGTCAATAATTAACCTCAGTTGCTACTGAATATTAGAATAATTTGTAGCACAACATTATCTAATATAGCAAATAATTATATCAAATCAATAACTAGTAGGCCTCCCTAGCAATTAAATGACACAATTATTCAAATAACTTAGAAGAATATTTAATACTCAAATGTATAAAAATATATATAATAAAAATAAATAAATAATCTTACAGCGTAATGAACTCCGAGGCTTCAATTCACTAAACCAAACTAGAAATTAGCCACGAATGGACATTGATAACAACTTCAATGAATACTATAGAGGGGGGAAGAATGAACATTTTACAATAGAAAACCTTAACTATTTATATATTTTCCCAATCATTTTCTACCACTCATTTTTCCTATTATTTTGCCTTATGCCTGAGTCTTCCACAATTCCAGCCATGTTATTATGATGCATGCCTGTACAAAAAAGAAAAAATCAATTGTAAAGTTTAGATTTATAATATATATATATATATATATATATATATATATATATATATATATATATATATATATATATATAAAAGTAATTATAATGTAGTACGCATTATATGTATACTATAATGCATTCTATATTATATATATTATATTATATATTATATTGTATATTATATATATATAGTATTAAGTACGTAGTATGTACTCTTATAAATTATATATTATATATATTATATATCGTATAAGAATAGATTATACTATGTATATAAAAAGAACTAATTATTAGATAATACTAAATAATTAATATAAAAATATTATAAAGATGTACCTAAAATATGAGCGTAAAATATGCCCATCAGTATTGTATTTCAACGCGTTGGAGTGGGTTACCAGCATCTCTCGCTGAACAAATATATTTGGCTTTCAGGCATAGACGAGTAGATCACCGGAGCGCGCTAGAGGCTTGGGGCGTAGATTAGATCGTTTTCCCTTTCGGCCTGCGTGCCATGATTTTGTATTGATACTGTTTGAGGGTTTTAGAATTTAGCCTGTGCACCTGAGTTCTCTAGCTCAGGTGTGGCATAACACCCCGTATTCTTATAAACATTTTGGGATTTATGATCATTTACCTTTGTTATACAGTCTTTAAAAGTTTTTAAAAATTTCGGGGTGTTACACAAATACTGTTGGCTTGCTAACTCTATTCCTTTTAGGACTAGGGGTTGGGTTTAGAGAAGAGGGCCCACGGACTATGGTGGGCCTTTTCCCATTTAATCATTGTAATTTAATTCTTTCTTTGGATAATTGGTTAAATTATTAATTGGTTTTAGGGGTCGTAACATGGGGTGTTACACTCTCCCCCCCTTAACGGGAAGCTTCGTCCCTGAAGCTTGGTTCTTGCCGAGCGACTCCTTCTTGGTTACCTGGTGTGAAGAGTTCGGGGTAGCGTTCCTTCATCGTGTCCTTGAGTTCCCATGTTGCTTCTTCGGTCCCATGGTTGGTCCAGAGGACTTTTACCATTTCTATGGCCCGACGACGGGTGGTTCTTGTCTTGGTGTCCAGGATTCTTACGGATCTTTCTTCGTATGCTAGAGACTCGTCGAGGTCGACGACCTTGGGTTGTAGCACGTGGCTTGGGTCGTGCACGTATTTCTTTAGCTGGGATATGTGGAATACGTTGTGTACTCGTTCTAGTTCGATGGGTAGAGCGAGGCGGTAGGCTAGATTCCCGACCCTTTCTATGATTTCATAAGGGCCGATAAATCGAGGGCTGAGTTTTCCTTTTCTTCCGAATCTCATTACCCCTCGTGTGGGTGAGATTCTCAACCAGACCTTGTCCCCGGGGTTGAATTCAGCTTGTTTTCTCTTTAGGTCGGCGTAGGATTTCTGGCGGTCCTGAGCAGCCTTCATCCTATCTTGGATGTGTTTGACCTTGGTTATGGTGTCTTGTAGGTATTGGGGCCCTAGTGTCACCGGGTCGACCATGTCCTCCCAACATAAGGGAGTTTTACATTTTTGTCCGTATAGGGCTTCGTAGGGTGCCATACGGATGCTTGTGTGGTAGCTGTTGTTGTACGAGAATTCAATGAGGTCTAGGTGTTCTTCCCATGTCCCTTGGAAGTCTAACACACAGGCCCTCAGCATGTCTTCAAGAGTCTGAATGGTTCTCTCGGTTTGGCCGTCAGTGGTGGGGTGGAACGCCGTGCTTAGTTTTAGTTGTGTCCCCAAGGCCGATTGCAGTGATTTCCAGAATTGTGAGAGGAACCTGGAGTCTCTATCGGACACAATGTTTCGAGGAATTCCATGGTATTTCACCACTCGGGTTAGGTAGGCTTGGGCTAGTTGTGTCATCGTCCATGTCTCCTTCATGGCAATGAATCGCGCCGTTTTGGTTAGTCGGTCCACTATGGCCCAAATTTTATCCTTGCCGGTTTTTGTTGGGGGTAACCCTCCGACGAAGTCCATGGATATGGAATCCCACTTTCCTTGTGGTATCTCAAGGGGTTGCACGAGTCCCTTGGGTTTGAATCGTTCGGCCTTCACCCTTTGGCAGTTCAGGCATTTGGCCACGAAATCTGCGACTTCCTTTTTCATGTTGGGCCACCAAAATGACCTCTTCACCTCTTGGTATAGTTTGTCACCCCCGTGGTGCACCGAATATGGGGCGTTGTGTCCTTCCTCCAAGATTTGTTGTTTTAAGTGGGGATGCGTCGTGGGCACGCACCACCTACCTTGGTAGCGGAGACTGCCATCTTCGTGTATTTTGAAGGGTCCTTCTTTCCCTTGGGTTAGGTCGAGGCGTATTTTATCTAGTTCCGGATCCTGCTGCTGTCCTATTTTGATTTCTTCGAAGAGTGTGGGTATCATTTGTGTGTTGAATAGGTGGATCTCGCGGTGGGTTTGATTTTGCTCTATTATTTCCAAGTTCGGCTTCTGGAAGTCTTTGCACAGCTGGTCGGGTAGGACCCAGGTGGAGTTGAGGGAGTGGTTAGCCTTCCTGCTTAGGGCGTCTGCCACAATGTTAGCTTTTCCCTCGTGGTACTGAATGTCTAGGTCGTAGTCTTTTATGAGTTCTAGCCACCTTCGTTGTCTCATGTTTAGGTCTTTCTGGGTGAAGATGTACTTTAGGCTTTTATGGTCTGTGTAGATCTTGCATTGCACTCCGTATAGGTAGTGCCTCCAAATTTTCAATGCGAATACGATAGCGGCTAGATCGAGGTCATGGGTGGGGTAATTTTCTTCGTGGGTTTTGAGTTGCCTGGATGCGTATGCTATTACCTTGCCTTTTTGCATTAGCACGCACCCCAACCCCTTTTTGGATGCTTCACTGAAGACCTCGAATCCTTCCACCCCGGAGGGGATGGCTAGTACGGGTGTCGTGGTTAGTTTATCTTTCAATTCCAGAAAGGCCGTGATGCAGTTGTCTTCCCATCGGAAGGGGGTCTCCTTTTTCATGAGTTTGATGAGAGGTTGAGCTATCTTAGGAAAGTCGGGTACAAACCTCCTGTAGTAACCAGCCAGGCCTAGGAAGTTGCGGACCTCTGACAGCGAACTTGGTGTTGTCCATTCCTTAACGGCTTGGACCTTGGCGGGGTCTACCTTAATTCCCTCTTTGGTTATCACGTGGCCTAGGAAGGCCACGCTATCTTTCCAGAATTCTCATTTTGAGAACTTAGCGTATAGTTGGTGTTCTCTTAGAGTTTGCAGGGTTATGCGGAGGTGCCTTTCATGTTCTTCCTTGTTTCAGGAGTAGACTAGGATGTCATCAATGAATACAATGACGAAGTCATCTAGGTGGGGTCGGAATACCCGGTTCATGAGGTCCATGAATATGGCGGGTGCATTGGTGAGTCCGAAGGGCATTACTGTAAATCCATAGTGGCTGTAACGTGTCTGGAAGGCCGTTTTCTGAATGTCTGGTTTGGCCACTTGTATTTGGTGATATCCGGATCTTAGGTCAATTTTCGAGAACACCCCTGCCCCCTTAAGTTGGTCGAACAAGTCATCTATCCGGGGAAGGGGGTACTTGTTCTTTATTGTGACTTGGTTAAGTTCCCAGTAGTCGATGCATAGGTGTATGCTCCCATCTTTCTTTTTAACGAATAGTACCAGTGCTCCCCATGGGGAGGTGCTGGGGCAGATGTAACCTTTATCTAGCAATTCTTGGAGTTGTGTTTTTAGTTCCTTCATTTCTTTTGGTGCTAGCCTGTAGGGTGGTTTAGAGATCGGGGCAGCGCCAGGTATGAGGTCTATGGTGAACTCGACTTCCCTGGTTGGGGGTGCCCCGGGGATTTCGTCTGGAAAGACGTCGGTGAATTCGTTTACCACTGGAATGGTTTGTGGTTCGGGTGGTTTGGTGTTGCGGTTCTCGACCGAGCATAGGGAGGCCTCGCTTCCTTGGTTTAGGTACTTCTTCATTTTCATCATGTTCACAAGTTTGATCCCCGGATCCTGGCGGGTCCCGTGGTATGACACCCTTTTACCGTTCGGTCCCCGTAGGACCACTTTTTGTTCTCTGCACAGGATTTGTGCTTGGAATTTCCCTAGCCAGTCCATGCCCAAGATCACTTGTACCCCAGCCAGTCCGAATTGTATTAAGTTGCTGGGAAATTCCACTCCCTGGATGGTGATCATTACGTTTTCGTACATGCGGTCGCATTTTATGATTTTGCCAGAGGCCACCTTAACCTGGTGTCGGACCTTGGTGCTGTCGTTAAGGCTGAGTTGAGTGGCAAACTCGGTTGCTATAAATGAGTTGGTAGCCCCTGAATCAAATAGTATAGTGGCGGGGGTGGCGTGTATTAGAAAGGTTCCGGAGACTATGTTGCTGTCTCCGATCCTGGCCTTGCTTAGGGTAAGGATTCTTCCTTGAGTAGTCGGTGTTGTGACCTTGGGAGGTGAGACGGTCCTGGAGTTTTTAGGCCCTCGGGTGGGATTTGTGTGATTCCCCTCAGGTTTCCTTTTGTACCCCAGGTGTGTCTCCCGGGGTTGGTTTGTTACTTGTTGTAGTTGGAATGCCTTGGCATAGGCTTCCCCGAGGGTCCTCGGTTCTTGTGTGGCCAGGGCTTTCTGGTGTTCGGGATCAAGGCCTGTTATGAACTTCTTGACCTTGATCATCTCGGTGGGTACTAGCTCGGGGGTGAGGCGAGCCAGTCTGCGGAATTGCTGGTAGTATTCCGTGATCGGGGCTGCCCCTTGTTTTAGGTGGAGGAACTCTTCGTATATGGTGGCTTTTAGATGATCGGGATAGAATTATTCTCGCAGCCGTGTTTTTAGGGTCTCCCAGTTGAATTCGGGGCTTTGGTCGTATGTGGGTCTCTCGTGAGCCCACCAGGTGTCGGCCTCGTGTCTGAGGTAGAAGGAGGCTATTCTGACTTGGTGGTTTTCTGGGCATTCGGTTGCCCTGAATATCTTGTCAAAAGTTCCGATCCACTCCTCGAGGATCGTGGGGTCTTCGTTCCCTGAGAAGGTGGGTGGTTGGTGTGCTGAGACTTGGTGGTGGATTTCCAAGTTCTCGTTTGTTGGTAAAGGATGGGGAATGGTAGTACTCAGTGCCTGGGCAATTTGGGCCAGGCGTTGTAGATTCTGAGTCAAGAATTCCTGAGTGGGGAGTTTCGGTGTTCCTACTTGTCTCCTTTTTGGTGCCATCCTGGTGTTCATAGGTCGATGTTATTTTGCATTCTTACTTTGATGCGAAAAGCGGAGGGGGATTTTTCTTTAAGTAAGTGAGGGAGGGTTATGTGTAGGTTTCACAATCTCACCGTGCGTCCTAAGCTTCCTGAGTCCTATTTCCCTAAGTACCTAGAGTTCAAGCCTAATGTCTTAAAGTTTAGTCTTAAAAGTCTTATCCTAGGGTCAAACTTAGGCTCTGATACCAACTGTAACACCCCGAAATTTTAAAAACTTTTAAAGACTACATAACAAAGGTAAATGATCATAAATCCCAAAACATTTATAAGAATACGGGGTGTTATGCCACACCCGAGCTAGAGAACTCAGGTGCACAGGCTAAATTCTAAAAGCCTCAATCAGTATCAATAGAAAATAATGGCACGCAGGCCGAAAGGGAAGACTATCTAATCTACGCCCCAAACCTCTAGCGCGCTCCAGTGATCTACTCGTCTGTGCCCGAAAGCCAAATATATCTGTTCAGCGAGAGATGCTGGTAACCCACTCCAACGCGTTGAAATACAATATATATAGATATATACATAGATATACGAAAAACCATTTCGAAGCATGAAGATATATCCTAAGAGACTCTAGCTTTCAAAACAGGGAATAGACTCGACAGATAGGGATAAGCACAACCAACAGTCATAACCAAGCATGCAGAATTCACAAGTGTAGGGAACAGACATGACAGATAGAGATAAGCACAGTCAATAGTCATAAACAAGCATATACAGTTACTAGCATGTATCCTATGGTCACGCTCTCATAACAATCCAATCATCCATATCTCATCACATAGCACACTTTGTTGGCGCCACAGGACCAATCGCATGCCCATACATGAGGGTCAGCGCATATAGCTCTGACACGGCCCCGCAGCACCCTGCCCCATATCGCAACACGGAGGGGTCGATCGCAACCGACCGATGAACCGCAGCTCATCATAATGTTTGATCCCAACCAAACAGTGGACCGCAACCCAAGAGTAGTCATCTTACCGCAGCCAGGAATATGAACCGCAGCTCATGTAAAACGTTTGATCGCAACCAAATGGTGGACAGCAGCCCGAGAGAGACCGCAACCAGCTTCTGAACCGCAGCTCAGGAATAACCAATTCGATCGCAACTGAATTGGGGTATCATGCACACATAACACATAACAAGTACATGCAACCCACATTGACACATTGGGAAGGGGCAGAAATCGTATAACGAAACCTATGCGTGATCATCAACATACTAAGAATATTCCTAAGGGGTTCATACTTCTTACACCTAGGCCAACGGGATACCAATTCAACTAGCATGCAACATATAAGACTTATTCCACCTACGAATGGTACCCGAACATCAAACTAGACTTAGGCACGATAGACGGAGTCCGTTGGGACACCACGGGGGTCGGGGGAACATCAAACGGGGAAGCCAGAATCCCAAAGTGGGGTAAAATCCAGCGGGTAGCTGGTGGGTGAGGGGTCACCCGCCGGCTGCCCGCCGGCGTCGTGGTTCTGGGCAGCGGGTGCCCGGCGGGCAGTCGTCTGCCCGCCGGCTGCCCGCTGCCGGCGACTTCAAGGTTGGCCGCGGGTAGGTGGTGGGATCCCTACCCCCACCTACTCTCCCACTGACTCTTTCATCACAAAAACGCCCCGGGAACCTTAGTGGAACCCGGAACCATGCTTAGACACTTTCAAACGCAATTGATAACAACACGTAGACAATTAACGGATCAAAAGCAGGGAACATATTGCACATATCCTATCATGCTTTTCTAAACATAATTAATACCCGAACATGCGAATTCCCACCCAATACATCAAGAATAACACCATACGAATTTCACGATACAGCCTAGGGCTCTAGACACATCCAATTTAACAAGAACACGATTCCTTTTTAAACATCAAGAACAATCAAGAATGGCACATAATCATCAAGAAACTAGGTTCCATCAAGAATCACACAATCATCAAGAATCCCTTTTCATCAACAAGATTATCAAGATCGCCCATGGAATCATAACTCCAATCGTCAAGAAAAATATAATGAATTATCAATACACAAGAATATGGGGAAATCCTAAGAGGGGAATCATAGCTATGAAAATAGGTTTTGTTGAGACATGGGTTACCTATTAGCCTTAATTAATTCCTTGGCTATGAAGGGTCTTTCTTTAAGCTTTCTTCTTTCTTGATTTTTCCTAAGGGAATTCTTGGAACTTCTTGTGTGGTGAGAGATTATTGTGGTGGGGGTTCTAGGTGCCTCCTATGTCCCCTATTTATATATCTAAGAGTCCTAATTAGGGCCCAAATACTATAGGCTTGCTAACTCTATTCGTTTTAGAACTAGGGGCTGGGTTTAGAGAAGAGGGCCCACGGACTATGGTGGGCCTTTTCCAATTTAATCATTGTAATTTAATTCTTTCTTTGGATAATTGGTTAAATGATTAATTGGTTTTAGGGGTCGTAACATGGGGTGTTACAACCATGGATTACGGTGGGTGATCACATAACAAGTATTGGTACTTATATGCAGATTGTTTGTAATTAATAATATTGCATATATGTATAGTGGGATGTCATATAACATACATTTTTTGTCTAACATGCTTTGTATATATACATAAATGTGGGTAAGTGTGTATTTTAACGTAAACATGTGAGCTATGTGATCTGACATGTAATGCACATGAAAAATATAAATTCCGACCTATACTTTGGACCATGCAATTTGCATACAAATATTTTAGTAATTACGAGTAAGATAGCCTAGCTTCACAAGTACTAGAGGTTCTACCTTAAGAATTTAATCACACAAGCACTTAGGAAAATTTGTTTTATCTTGGTGGTAATTAGATTTTAGGTAGGTATAAATCTTACCTCTAGAAGCCCGGGATACCTAAACAACTTTAGAGTTGAAGACCCTTGGTTGCTAATTCCTAAATAAATTGACGACCTGATGATGAAGTTAAAGTTTTTAATTATTTAGGGAATGTAGGAGTGGTAACAGGGAGGTCATGCGAGGGGGGAAAGTAGAATTAGGGCTATCCTAGGATATGTGTATATATATGTATATATATAATAGTGATGTAATTTGTACGGGATGATATTTCAGGGTTAGGATATGCTAAGGGCAAACTTATAGGCGTGCGTAACATTATTGTAGCTAGGGTACATGTGTATGGTTTGGGGGCTAGGGATTTATTGTATATGATGTAACAATTTATATGAATAGGGGAGGATGTTCTATAGGCTCACAAGTTTATACACACACAAATATATAGATTTAAGCGCATAGGGACGTACCGTACATGACACAACCATTTTTAAGTTTAGGCAAGGTGATTTAGGATTATGGTGTAATAAAAATGAAAATAATAATAATAATAATAATAATAATAATAATAATAATAATAATAATAATAATAATAATAATAATAACAATTTGGTGTAAGTGTAGCATATGAATGTAATTGGGATTTACTACATATTTTAGATATATATATATATATATATATATATATATATATATATATATATATATATATATATATATATATATATATATATATATGATAGGAGTTTTAGGGGAGTATATCTAGAATAGTAGTGATGTACCTATTTATGTATAAATGTTTGTTTAGGGGGGGTCCTTATTTAGTGGTAAAGGGTCCTAAACAAGGTATGGGGAGCTTGGGTTCTATTATGCAACATGGACCAAGGTCTAGAGGGATAGTTTTAAGATAGTTTGGGGACGCAACATATTTTTCCAAGGATAACTTCTAGATGACCACTTGTTTTAGGTTTCTACTAGTCTCACTCGGATTGAATTTCGGGTAAAAACTTAATACGCAATGTATCTGAGGGTTTAGATTTCTAGAAATAGAATTAGTCCCTAGAATTTCTATGTAATATATAAATAAGTCAATTAGGAAGATAATTCGATTTTCATGTTCAAGCAATAGATTGTTATTTATATGTTAAACACATAGGAAGTATCAAGGGAGACACACAAAGGCACAATGGATCAATAAAAATGAGAAGTCAAGAAAACATACCGGACCAGTGGGCGCGAGGTGGGCGGTCGACCGCCTGTCAAGTCCCCACTGGAATGTGGCAGTGGGCACGTGGTGGGTGGCCGACCTCCTGCCAAGGCCCCACTAGAACGTGACTGTGAAGGAGGAATCACTTCGGGAAAAGCCCCGAGAATGCACAATTTTAAGTTCAAGGAATTTCATACTTATGTGAACAACGAAAGGGGTTTGAATACATGGAAAAACTCAAGGGATCACGTTATTTATAAGGAATATAGGAGACTTCAACTAAATATCATAGGATCCCACACCCCATTCTTCCCCTTCTTAATTAAAGCTATGTTCCCCAAAATTTTCCTTCATGTAACTCATGTAAGTATTTATCAGGCTATTTAGTGAGTTAACTATATTAGTCAATTTATGATTTAGGATAAGTGAGCCCTCATAAGCTGAATAAAATTACTAATTACAAGTTCCAAAGTACTTTATCAAGTAACAGATATCCAAATAATGCATGTTTGATCAAATAGTTAATTAATAATACGGTCTAAAGTCAATTAGGAACATATGTTTAAGCAAATAAACAAGTATGATAATCAAAGAGTGATAAGCAACAAAGTAGGTAAAAGCATGCAAGGACATCTCAAATTTCTAGGGCCAGTATGTGGAATGAAGAGTTAGTGTGTTGTACCCTTACCTTGATGCGATAAGAAGGGGGAAGTTCTTTAAATTAATGTGGGGTAAAGTGAGGGGAGGTTATGTGATGATAGGTAGGTTCACAATCTCACTGCGCGTCCTAAGATTCTTGAATCATATGTCCCTAAATACCTAGAGTTCAAGCCTAATGTCCTAAAGTCTGGTCTTAAGGGTTATATCCTAGGGTCAAACTTAGGCTCTGATACCAACTGTAACACCCCGAAATTTTTCAACTTTTAAGACTTAGATAATAAAGGTAGATTCTCATTAAATCCCAAAACATAATATACAAGAGTACGGGGTGCTATGCCACACCTGAGTTAGAGAACTCAGGTGCACAGGCTAACTAACTAATATCCTCAAGAATGTAAATACATAAGCATGACACGCAGGCCGAAAGGGAAACTATCTACTCTATGCTCCAAGTCTCTAGCGCGCTCCAGTGTCTACTCCTCTGTGCCTGAAAGCCAAATATATCTGTTCAGCGAGAGATGCTGGTAACCCACTCCAACGCGTTCAAATATAGTATAGATAGATATATATATAGATATACAAAAATCATTTCGAAGCAGGAAGATATATACTTAAGAGACACTAATTTTAAAACCAGGAATAGACTCTGCAGTTAGGGGCAAGCACATCAGACAACAATAAGCAGTAAAGTAGAAATAACACTACAAGGAATACGCATTTATGGTCACAAGCCACTACTCAAATCCAATCCACATTATCATCCAATCATCATTCATATCACATAACCATCGATGGCGCCACGGGACCAATCGCATGCCACGAACATGAGGGTTAATGCCTATAGCATTAACACGGCCCCGCAGCACCCTACCTCAGTACCGCAATACGAGGGGAGTTGATCGCAACCAACCCATTGAGAACCGCTGACGAATTCAACGTCGGACCATGATCCGACACACCGCTGACGCGCCCAGTCGGTGGACCGCGATCCCCTTTATAAGGGGGGACTTATGACCCTACACACCGTTGATGCACACAATCGGCGGGCCGTAGCGGATCAAGCCCGACACACCGCTGAGCTAAACTCAGTCGGTGGGCAAAGATCCTCGGAGACTACGGTCCTGCATACCGATGTCCCACCACTCGGTGGGTCGCAGCCAGTCGTAGCCCTACACACCGCCTGATTACTCAGGTCGGTGGACTACAACCTTCCTCGGCTTGTTGGCCCCATACCGCCTGGCGCATCCCGGTCGGTGGGTCATATCACCGAGGCCCATGTGGACCTTCAGTCCTATACATAATCTTTATATACCTGACCGGTCGCTACCAGCCTGGTTAACAGTTGGGATGGTTCTCAACCCATTCAACTGCCCGTATAGTGGACCTCAGTCCTATATCATATCAATATCCCTGACCGATCTTAACCGGCCTGGATAACAGTTGGGATGGTTCTCAGCCCCTTCAACTGCCCGTATAGCCCAATTGGTCTTAACCAAGTTGGGGTCATGTATCACGTAACACACAATAGCACATAATAACACATAAATCACATAGGGAAGGGGGAGACATATAATTAAGCTTACATGTGATCATTCACACAATAAGAATAGTTCCTAAGGGCTCATATAACTTCCACCTAGGTCCACGGGTTACCAGTTCAACTAGCATGCAATCCCTAAGACTCGTTTAACCTACGAATGGTACCCGAAATTCCAAACCAGACTCAGGCACGACAAACGGGGTCCGTTGGGACACCATGGGGGACGGGGAACATCAAACGGGGAAGCCGGGGACCCGGGGTGGGGTATGGACCAGCGGGTAGCCGGTGGGTGGGGGTCACCCGCCGGTGGGCGCTCTTCCGGGCAGCGAGTAGCCGGCTGCCCGGTGGCTGCCCACTGCTGGCAGCGCCCTTTTGGGCAGTAGGTAGGTGGTTGGTTACCCCACCCCCACCTACCCCCCACTGACTCTTTTCTCAAATATTCGTCCCGGGGACCTTTGTGGGACCCGAAACCATGCTTAGACACTTTTAAACGCAAATAACGACACCACGTAAGCAATTAACGGATAAAAAACAAGAATCATGTAGGACTTATCCCATTACGACTTCTAAATGTAAACAACACCTGAACATTCAAATTCCCACACGAATACAAATCAAGAGCATCACAATACAAATTCCCAATCCAACCTAGGGCTCTAATCCCACCCAAATCATCAAGAACATATTTAATCTTTAACATCAAGAAAGTATCAAGATTCGTCAAGAATCATCACATCATAATCAAGAACTTCTTTTTAACATTAAAATCATCAAGATTATCAAGAAAGCATATAAATCATCTTATCAACCATCAAGAACATAACATAAATATCATAGAAGAATTCAACCAAGACACAAGAATATAGAGGGAGGCCAAGGAAGGAGATTATAGCGAAGAAAATAGGTTTTGTTGAGACATGGGTTACCTCTTAGCCTTAATTAATCATCCCTTGGCTATTAAGGTTCTTCCCTAAGATTTCTATCCGTTTTGATCTCCCTAGGCTTGGTGGTGGGGAGTCCTTTGGGAGTTCTTGTGTGGTGATATTTATTGTGGTGTGACTTCTAGGTGCCTCCTATGTCCTTATATATATATTTAGGAGTCCTAATTAGGGTCTGAATGGTATGGGTTTACTAATTCTATTCCTTATAGGATTAAGGACTTGTTTTGGGATAAGGGTCCATGGTCCATGGTGGACCATATCAATTAATTAAAGAGAATCCTAACCATAATCTGAATAGTAAAGGTATACTTACTTTATTCTTAATGGGTTTATTTCACTAGTTTAGGCAAGGGTCCATGACCCGTGGTGGACCACGTTAATTAATTAAAGGGATTTCTAATCAAATTAAATCCTTTTTAATGGAATTAATTAAATAATTAATTCGGGATTAAGGGTCGTAACACGGGGTGTTATAGTTTGGTTTAGTGATGTCTATGATGGACCCTTCCTAATTAATTAAGGGAATTTAATTCTCTTTTTAAGGGTAGGTAATTAAATAATTAATTTGGGTTAGAGGTCGTAACACGAGGTGTTACACCCTCCCCCCTTAACGGAAAGCTTCGTCCCCGAAGCTTAGGTTTGCTGGATCGATCTACTCTCTTTTCTTACGGTTTCACCATGGTTACCTTGTGTGAAAAGTTAGGGGTAGCTGTAACACCCCAGATTTTCAAGACATTTTAAGCTTATATAATAAAGGTAATATCTCATTACATCCCAAAGTATATCATAAGTGTACGGGGTGCTATGCCACACCTGGGCTAGAGAACCCAGGTGCACAGGCTGTCTAACTAATATCCATTGAAACACAATGCATAATATGGCACGCAGGCCGAAAGGGAAACTACTCTACTTCTACGCTCCAGTTCTAGCGCGCTCCAGTGCTCTAGTCCTCTGTGCCTGAAAGCCAAATATATCTGTTCAGCGAGAGATGCTGGTAACCCACTCCAACGCGTTGAAATACAATACATATAGAGATATATATAGATATACAAAAACCATTTTGAGCATGAAGATATATCCTACGAACACTAGCTTTAAAACCGGGAATGACTCGACAGATAAGGCTAGACACAAGCACAGTTATAACGAGCACATGCAGTTCACAAGAGATAAGGTAGATAAGGCAAAGCATAAACAATGATCATAACCCAACATGAACGATCCCCAATATAAATCCCATAGTCACATCCCCCAAGACACTCGTAATCACAACTCGTCCAGGTCACAACACATAACACACTTT
Source organism: Ipomoea nil (assembly GCF_001879475.1). NCBI lineage: Eukaryota > Viridiplantae > Streptophyta > Magnoliopsida > Solanales > Convolvulaceae > Ipomoea > Ipomoea nil. The sequence goes on from NW_017617183.1 coordinate 519,590, forward strand.
GTTGGCGCCACAGGACCAATCGCATGCCCATACATGAGGGTCAGCGCATATAGCTCTGACACGACCCCGCAGCACCCTGCCCCGTATCGCAACACGGAAGGTTCGATCGCAACCGACCGATGAACCGCAGCTCATCATAGTGTTTGATCGCAACCAAACAGTGGACCGCAGCCCAAGAGAATGTCATCTGACCGCAGCCAGGAAAAAGGACGAACCGCAGCTCGTATAGAAACGTTTGATCGCAACCAAACGGTGGACCGCAGCCCAACAGTATCAATCTGACCGCAGCCAGCTTCTGAACCGCAGCTCAGGATAACCAATCCGATCGCAACCGAATTGGGGTAACACACACATAACACATAGCAAGCACATGCAACCCACATTACACATTAGGAAGGGGGAGAAAACGTATAACAAAACCTATGCGTGATCCATCACTTACTAAGAATAGTCCTAAGGGGTTCATATACTTCTTCCACCTAGGTCAACGGGATACCAATTCAACTAGCATGCAATATAATATACTCATAAACCTACGAACGGTACCCGAAACATCAAACTAGACATAGGCACGATAAACGGAGTCCGTTGGGACACCACGGGGAACGGGGAACATCAAACGGGGAAGCCGGGATCCCGGGTGGGATGAATTTCCAGCGGGTAGCCGGTGGGTGGGGGCCACCCGCCGGCTGCCTGCCGGATAATACTGTTCCGGGCAGCGGGTCGCCGGCGGGCAGCTGCCCGCCCGCCGGCCACCCGCTGTCGGGCGGTGTTTCACGGCCGTGGGTAGGTGGCGGGTCCCCTACCCCCTACCTACCCCCCACTGATTCTTTTCACACACTTTACGCCCCGGGAACCGTTGTGGAACGCGAAACCATGCTTAGACACCTTACAACGCAATTAACGACAACACGTAGACAATTAACAGATCAAATACGAGAAACGAACGGCACATAACCTATCATGCTTTTCTAGACATAATCAACACCCAAACATGCGATTTCCCCACCCCACAATCCAAGAATCATAACATACGATACAACCTAGGCTTCTAATCACTTTTATATCAACAAGGATACGATTCGTCTTCTAATTGCAAGATTCGGTAAGAATAACACATAACCATCAAGAGCATCACACAATTATCAAGAACAACACATAATCATCAAGAACTCCATATAATCATCAAGAACTCCACAATTATCAAGAATCTCCCAATATCAAGATTATCAAGATCCCTCATGGGATCATCACATCAAACATCAATAATCATCATCATATCTCGCCAATCACAATAATATGGGGGAAACCCTAAGGGGGAATAATAGCTATGAAAATAGGTTTTGTTGAGACATGGGTTACCTCTTAGCCTTAATTAATTCCTTGGCTATGAAGGATCTTTCTTTAAGCTTTCTTGCTTTCTTAATTTCTCCTAAGGGGATTCTTGGAGCTCTTTTGGGGTGGTGGGGCGTTATTTTTTTGTGTGGGGTTCTAGGTGCCTCTTAAGTCCCCTATTTATATATTTAGGAGTCCTAATTAGGAACTAATATTATAGGCTTGCTAATTCTATTCCTTTTGGGACTAAGGATTGGGTTCCATGGTCCATAGTGGACCATATTAATTAATTAAAGAGAATCCTAATCATAATCTGAATAGTAAAAGACCTACTTCCTTTATTCCTAATAGATAGCTAGGTCTAGGATCCCTAATCAGAATCTGAATAGTAAAAGGTTTACTTTCTTTATTCCTAATAGGCTTAAGGCTCTAATTTAGGCAAGGGCCCACGGTTCATGGTGGGCCTTATTAATTAATTAAAGGGAAACCTAATCGAATTAAATCATATTTAATTATTATTAACGGGATTAATTAAATAATTAATCCGGGATTGAAGGCCGTAACACGGGGTGTTACACTCTCCCCCCCTTACGAGAAGCTTCGTCCCCGAAGCTTGGAAATCATTGCAGGGTTAACGAGTCAAGAGAAGAACCGTGGTCCTATAGAGAAGGTATTCCATGGGGAAATTGTATACTTGCACGCCTATGTGTGTTGGGTTTTTGGGAACGATTAGGTTCACAGGGCTAAGAGAGTGGGTTTCAAACTTGAGGACACAGTGAAATCAGGAATTAGGACCGAGTTTTCGAGGTTGCAACTTAGGTCGTGAGGTTGCCACTTGTATGGAATCGTTAAAACATGGGATTGAGAATGGGGTCTGAAGGGTAGAAAGGGTTTTGAAATAAGGAAGGGGCCGATTTTCCGATTATATAGAGTTCTTGATGATTATGGAATTCTTGATGATTATATAGAGTTCTTGATGATTATGTGTTGTTCTTGATAATTGTGTGATGCTCTTGATGTTTATGTGTTATTCTTACCGAATCTTGCAATTAGAAGACGAACCGTATACTTGTTGATATAAAAGTGATTAGAACCCTAGGTTGTATCGTATGATCCTATTCTTGGATTATCGGGTGGGGAAATCGCATGTTTGGGTGTTGATTATATTAGAAAAGCATGATAGTTTATGTGCCGTTCGTTTCTCGTATTTGATCCGTTAATTGTCTACGTGTTAATTATTAGATGCGTTGGAAAGTGTCTAAGCATGGTTTCGGGTTCCACAAAGGTTCCCGGGACGTTATTGTGTGAAAAGAGTCAGTGGGGGGTAGGTGGGGGGGGATAGGGGACCCGCCACCTACCCACGGCCGTGAAACACCCCCCGGCAGCGGGTGGCCGGCGGGCGGGCAGCTGCCCGGAACAGTACACTCCGGCGGGTGGCCCCCCAACCACCGGCTAACCGCTGGAAATTAATCCCACCCGGGATCCCGGCTTCCCCGTTTGATGTTCCCCCGTTCCCCGTGGTGTCCCAACGGACTCCGTTTATCATGCCTATGTCTAGTTTGATATTTCGGGTACCGTTCGTAGGTTTACGAGTCTACTATATTGCATGCTAGTTTAATTGGTATCCCGTTGACCTAGGTGGAAGGAGTATGAACCCCTTAGGACTATTCTTAGTATGTGAAGGATCACGCATAGGTTTTGTTATACGCTTTCTCCCCCTTCCCAATATGTAATATGGGTTGCATGTGCTTGCTATGTGATATGTGTGTGTGTTACCCCAATTCGGTTGCGATCGGATTGGTTATCCTGAGCTGCGGTTCAGAAGCTGGCTGCGGTCAGATTGATACTCTTGGGCTGCGGTCCACCGTTTGGTTGCGATCAAACGTTTCTATACGAGCTGCGGTTCGTCCTTTTTCCTGGCTGCGGTCAGATGACATTCTCTTGGGCTGCGGTCCACTGTTTGGTTGCGATCAAACACTATGATGAGCTGCGGTTCATCGGTCCGTTGCGATCGACCCCTTCGTATTGCGATACGGGGCAGGGTGCTGCGGGGCCGTGTCAGAGCTATATGCGCTGACCCTCATGTATGGGCATGCGATTGGTCCTGTGGCGCCAACAAAGTGTGTTTGTGTTGTGACCTGGACGAGTTGTGATTACGAGTGTCTCGGGGGATGTGACTATGGGATTTATATTGGGGATTGTTCATGTTGGGTTATGATCATTGTTTATGCTTTGCCTTATCTGCCTTATCTGTTGTGAACTGCATATGTTGTTATAACTGTTGCTCGTGTCTGGCCTTATCTGTCGAGTCATTCCCGGTTTTAAAAGCTAGAGTTCTTAGGATATATCTTCATGCTCAAAATGGTTTTCGTATATCTATATATATCTCTATATGTATTGTATTTCAACGCGTTGGAGTGGGTTACCAGCATCTCTCGCTGAACAGATATATTTGGCTTTCAGGCACAGAAGAATAAGTCACTGGAGCGCGCTAGAACTTGGAACGTAGAAGTAGATAGTTTCCCTTTTCGGCCTGCGTGCCATGCTTATGCCTTTACATTATTGAGGATATTAGTTAGTTAGCCTGTGCACCTGAGTTCTCTAGCTCAGGTGTGGCATAGCACCCCATACTCTTGTATTATGTTTTGGGATTTAATGTGATTTCACCTTTATTTTATAAGTTTTAAATATCTTGAAAATCTGGGGTGTTACAGTTGGTATCAGAGCTTAAGTTTGACCCTAGGATAAGACTCTTAAGACCGGACTTTAGGACACTAGGCTTGAACTCTAGGTACTTAGGAACATAGGATCCAGGAATCTTAGGACGCGCAGTAAGATTGTGAAACCTACACATAACCTCCCCTCACTTCATCCCTCTCTAACTTAAAGGAACCTCCCCCTACGCTTACCACACCAGGTAAGAGTGCGAATAGATAAGTTTACTTCAACAACTGGGTAACGTACACTTACCCGATAAATCGCCTCGTCCTAACTCCCGTCAAAAGACTTGACAAGGACCCTGACCAAAGAAAAGGAAGATTTGGATGACTACTAAGAAAAGGCGTTACAGTCAGGACTGCTAAAAGGTACGGACTGCAATACGCACCAACCCAGGGTAACCACGATAACCCCCGAGTCAGACAAATGACATGCACCTTCCGACAAGTTGACCTTATCTCGGCAAACCCGGGTTGCGGCTACAACAAACAGGAAGGAGAACTAGGACACCTATTAAGGTAGCAAAAGAACGACACCATTAGTCGAATCCTTGGGTGCAAGGTAAGTATATCGCGACACATTGCGACCCCACCACCCCAATTTAAAATATCATCCGCCCTGAAACCCCAGCATCTTGATACCCCTATTTGTTGAAAACTCCCACCCCAAATCCTTGATTACCTTAAGAGCAAATTCGCAACCGTCATGACCTTGCTCACCCTTTGTTGCGTTTGGAAACCCTGTTAAAAACCGTAGAGCATCATAAGGCCCTTACCCTGCCCAGGGGCGTGAAGAACCGACATTCATTGATTCAATATTAAAATAACTTGTTAGATAGGAATCGGCGAAGTAGGTGGAGGTTACGAATACGTATCACCCCACCCTTGCACGACAACCGTGAAGGTTTCACGAGAAACCATAGCCTGTACGTACGCCACCGAAGAACGCCATGCGTTGACAAGAGCGGGCAAACAGATACGTTCAATGTGTCAGGGGCCCTCGCTACAGAAAACATCGTCAAATAGGTGCAACAGGCTGAACCTCAAGGAGGACATAAAGCCTTGCTAAGAATTTCATCCACCAAGTAAGGGATGAAACCCAATAGAACAAGAAAGACTAACCCGAAACCCCCCTTACCCTTAAGAACCCTCGGCAAGGATTAGGAGTCAAGACCTAGGGGTTTGACCCACTAAACCGACTGGGTCCAGACTTCTGGACATCCAAGGGGAACGTGCACGGAAACCATCGCGAGAATTCCCCTGGAAGCCATAGAGACGAAGGGGACTTCGACACGGGAAGAGAAGATCAAACGAAAATCTTAGAATCAAACAAAGCCAAGGAAAAGGGATCACCAGTTCGACTGCACGCCACAACCAAGCCCCAAACAGGCATAATCACTCGAAGCCAAGAGTCCTTAGCCCTTTCCCTCCCCTTGCCAATCAAGTACCATTTCGTTAAAGAATCCGTCCTATCACTCCAAACCTCGCTCTTGATCCCTCATTACAGACAAACCCGTACAAGGTGGCAACCTTCCTTCCTGTATTACGACCTTGAGACATCGACCCTATCTGCCCCTCGACTTTGAAACCTAGCCCTTGCACTTCTTACACCCCTTTAAACCCAGACCAAGAAATCATAGATATATATATGTATGTATATCTACCTCTAGAACTCGTGCTTAAGGATCAATGAACATTGTACGATGGGTCATCCTATGTATCCAAGTCCCTTTTATTGTGCACAAGGGCATGGGACTTGTCAGGACATGAATCTGTGCATTTTTGGGGTCTTTCCCGAAGGAATTGACTATTCCTAGTCACTTTCCCGCGGGTCCCCAACGGGTCCTTGACGGGTCCTTGGCAGGAGCTTGGCAGGCGGACGACCGCCCACCTCGTGCCCACTGGTACAATGTGCTGATTTCTTAACCCCACATTTTATTGATTTGTGGCGCACTTGTGTTCCTCGGTTGAGGAATGTGAGTCTTGGGTAAGGAACCATGGACCACCCAAACATAGTGTCCTACGTAAAAGACCTTGACACACGAGACACCATCGGGAAATCACAATCAATTACATTGCACGAGTAATTGAAATCGGATCCTACGATACAACCGACTAGGGATGTTTGGCGTAAAGGATTGCGCTAACCAAGGAGGCGAGTTGGGAACTCGTACTAAGAACCCACGAAAACCTTAAAAGTTAAAATGCTAAGGAGGGACCGGGACTCCTCCAAACCATGGACATCGTTCGAGCAAATTAGAGGACTCCTTACAAGTTGTATGGAATCAAGAACTACGTAGCCCATGGTGCTAAGCAAAAGGGTGAAGAACACATTCGTGCCAAGACTTCAAGGGTCATTAAGGACCCACAAGGAAATGAGGTGACTCGTAAAGTCGCCGAGTCATCCCACAACGAAATTTGGTAACCGACTGCGCTTTAAAAGAAAAAGGGCACGCAAGGAAACCTTCATCATTAAAAATAACACAAACAGGGCACAACAATGCCGAACCTCGGGTAAGACATGAAGTCTTACTAAGAATTTCATCCACTAAAGAGGAGATGAAATTCAATAAGAAGAGAAATTCAACCCAAAGTCCATCAACTCCCAAGAGACTTTGGGAAGAATTTGGGAAGTGCGCCCTAAGAGATTGGGTTCGTTGACCCAACTCGGTCAAGACCTTGGGCGCATTAAAGATGTAAGTGTTGAATCACCACGGGAAATTCCCTCAAGAAAGAAGAGAAGGATGAAACCTTAGCCTGAGAAGCAAGGTCTAACAAGGACCTTAAAGTCAAGCAAGCACCAACACCAAGGAAGGAGGATCATCAGCTCGTCGGCGCATCGTGATCAAAGCATCTAACCAGATTATTCACTTGGGATCGAGAAACCTTAACCCATCCTAGCCGAATTCCTTTCCCTCCCTCGGAAAATCGGCCCCTTCCTTATTTCAAAACCCATTCTACCCTTCAGACCCCATTCTCAATCCCATGTTTTAACGATTCCATACAAGTGGCAACCACACAACCTAAGTTGCAACCTCGAAAACTCGATCCTAATTCCTGAATTCACCGTGTCCTCAAGTTTGAAACCCACTCTCTTAGCCCTGTACACCTAATCGTTCCCAAAAACCCAACACACATAGGCGTGCAAGTATACAATTTCCCCGTCGAATACCTTCTCTATAGGACCACGGTTCTTCTCTTGACTCGTTAACCCTGCAATGATTTCCAAGCTTCGGGGACGAAGCTTCTCGTAAGGGGGAGAGAGTGTAACACCCCGTGTTACGGCCTTCAATCCCGGATTAATTATTTAATTAATCCCGTTAATAATAATTAAATATGATTTAATTCGGTTAGGTTTCCCTTTAATTAATTAATAAGGCCCGCCATGAACCGTGGGCCCTTGCCTAAATTAGAGCCTTAAGCCTATTAGGAATAAAGAAAGTAAACCTTTTACTATTCAGATTCTGATTAGGAATCCTAGACCTAGTTATCTATTAGGAATAAAGGAAGTAGGTCTTTTACTATTCAGATTATGATTAGGATTCTCTTTAATTAATTAATATGGTCCACTATGGACCATGGAACCCAATCCTTAGTTCCAAAAGGAATAGAATTAGCGAGCCTATAATATTAGTTCCTAATTAGGACTCCTAAATATATAAATAGGGGACTTAGGAAGCACCTAGAACTTCCCACAAAAATAACGCCCCACCACCCCAAAAGAGCTCCAAGAATCCCCCTAGGAGAAATCAAGAAAGCAAGGAAGCTTAAAGAAAGATCCTTCATAGCCAAGGAATTAATTAAGGCTAAGATGTAACCCATGTCTCAACAAAACCTATTTTCATAGTTATGATTCCCCCTTAGGGTTTCCCCCATATTATTGTGTATTGGCGAGATATGATGATTACTATTGATGTTTGATGTGATGATCCCATGAGGGACCTTGATGATCTTGATATTGGGAGATTCTTGATGATTATGGAATTCTTGATGATTATATAGAGTTCTTGATGATTATGTGTTGTTCTTGATAATTTTGTGATGCTCTTGATGTTTATGTGTTATTCTTACCGAATCTTGCAATTAGAAGACGAACCGTATACTTGTTGATATAAAAGTGATTAGAACCCTAGGTTGTATCGTATGATCCTATTCTTGGATTATCGTGTGGGGAAATCGCATGTTTCGGTGTTGATTATATTAGAAAAGCATGATAGGTTATGTGCCGTTCGTTTCTCGTATTTGATCCGTTAATTGTCTACGTGTTAATTATTAGTTGCGTTGTAAAGTGTCTAAGCATGGTTTCGGGTTCCACAAAGGTTCCCGGGACGTTATTGTGTGAAAAGAGTCAGTGGGGGGTAGGTGGGGGGGGGTAGGGGACCCGCCACCTACCCACGGCCGTGAAACACCGCCCGGCAGCGGGTGGCCGGCGGGCGGGCAGCTGCCCGCCGGCGACCCGCTGCCCGGAACAGTACACTCCGGCGGGCTGCCGGCGGGTGGCCCCCCACCCACCGGCTACCCGCTGGAAATTCATCCCACCCGGGAACCCAGCTTCCCCGTTTGATGTTCCCCCGTTCCCCGTGGTGTCCCAACGGATTCCGTTTATCGTGCCTATGTCTAGTTTGATATTTCGGGTACCGTTCGTAGGTTCACGAGTCTACTATATTGCATGCTAGTTGAATTGGTATCCCGTTGACCTAGGTGGAAGGAGTATGAACCCCTTAGGACTATTCTTAGTACGTGAAGGATCACGCATAGGTTTTGTTATACGCTTTCTCCCCCTTCCCAATATGTAATATGGGTTGCATGTGCTTGCTATGTGATATGTGTGTGTGTTACCCCAATTCGGTTGCGATCGGATTGGTTATCCTGAGCTGCGGTTCAGAAGCTGGCTGCGGTCAGATTGATACTCTTGGGCTGCGGTCCACCGTTTGGTTGCGATCAAACGTTTCTATACGAGCTGCGGTTCGTCCTTTTTCCTGGCTACGGTCAGATGACATTCTCTTGGGCTGCGGTCCACTGTTTGGCTGCGATCAAACACTATGATGAGCTGCGGTTCATCGGTCGGTTGCGATCGACCCCTCCGTGTTGCGATACGGGGCAGTGTAACACCCCGTGTTACGGCCTTCAATCCCGGATTAATTATTTAATTAATCCCGTTAATAATAATTTAATATGATTTAATTCGATTAGGTTTCCCTTTAATTAATTAATAAGGCCCACCATGAACCGTGGGCCCTTGCCTAAATTAGAGCCTTAAGCCTATTAGGAATAAAGAAAGTAAACCTTTTACTATTCAGATTCTGATTAGGGATCCTAGACCTAGCTATCTATTAGGAATAAAGGAAGTAGGTCTTTTACTATTCAGATTATGATTAGGATTCTCTTTAATTAATTAATATGGTCCACTATGGACCATGGAACCCAATCCTTAGTCCCAAAAGGAATAGAATTAGCAAGCCTATAATATTAGTTCGTAATTAGGACTCCTAAATATATAAATAGGGGACTTAAGAGGCACCTAGAACCCCACACAAAAAAATAACGCCCCACCACCCCAAAAGAGCTCCAAGAATCCCCTTAGGAGAAATCAAGAAAGCAAGAAAGCTTAAAGAAAGATCCTTCATAGCCAAGGAATTAATTAAGGCTAAGAGGTAACCCATGTCTCAACAAAACCTATTTGCATAGCTATTATTCCCCCTTAGGGTTTCCCCCATATTATTGTGATTGGCGAGATATGATGATGATTATTGATGTTTGATGTGATGATTCCATGAGGGATCTTGATAATCTTGATATTGGGAGATTCTTGATAATTATGGAGTTCTTGATGATTATATGGAGTTCTTGATGATTATGTGTTGTTCTTGATAATTGTGTGATGCTCTTGATGGTTATGTGTTATTCTTATCGAATCTTGCAATTAGAAGACGAATCGTATCCTTGTTGATATAAAATTGATTAGAACCCTAGGTTGTATCGTATGTTATGATTCTTGGATTGTGGGGTGGGGAAATCGCATGTTTGGGTGTTGATTATGTCTAGAAAAGCATGATAGGTTATGTGCCATTCGTTTCTCGTATTTGATCCGTTAATTGTCTACGTGTTGTCGTTAATTGCGTTGTAAGGTGTCTAAGCATGGTTTCGCGTTCCACAACGGTTCCCGGGGCGTAAAATGTGTGAAAAGAATCAGTGGGGGGTAGGGGACCCGCCACCTACCCACGGCCATGAAACACCGCCCGGCAACGGGTGGCCGGCGGGCGGGCAGCTGCCCGCCGGCGACCCGCTGCCCGGAACAGTATTATCCGGCGGGCAGCCGACGGGTGGCCCCCACCCACCGGCTACCCGCTGGAAATTCATCCCACCCGGGATCCCGGCTTCCCCGTTTGATGTTCCCCGTTCCCCGTGGTGTCCCAACGGACTCCGTTTATCGTGCCTACGTCTAGTTTGATGTTTCGGGTACCGTTCGTAGGTTTATGAGTCTATTATATTGCATGCTAGTTGAATTGGTATCTCGTTGACCTAGGTGGAAGAAGTATAATTATCTCGGCAAACCCGGGTTGCGGCTACAACAAACAGGAAGGAGAACTGGGACACATATTAAAGTAGCGAAGGAACGACACCATTAGTCGAATCCTTGGGTGCAAGGTAAGTATATCGCGACACCTTGCGACCCCACCACCCCAATTTAAAATATCATCCGCCCTGAAACCCCAGCATCTTGATACCCCTATTTGTTGAAAACTCCCACCCCGAATTCTTAATTACCTTAAGAGCAAATTCGCAACCGTCATGGCCTTGCTCACCCTTTGTTGCGCTTAACCCAAACCCTCGGAAACCCTAAATTGTTATTGCCCTTACTCTAAGTTCATATCCCCACTCCGTTTGGAAACCCTGTTAAAAACCGTAGAGCAGCATAAGGCCCTTACCCTGCCCAGGGCCATGCGTTGACAAGAGCGGGCAAACAAATATGTTCAATGTGTCAGGGGTCCTCGCTACAGAAGACATCGTCAAATAGGTGCAACAGGCCGAACCTCAAGGAGGACATAAAGCCTTGCTAAGAATTTCATCCACCAAGGAAGGGATCAAACCCAATAGAACAAGAAAGACTAACCCGAAACTCCCCTTACCCTTAAGAACCCTCGGCAAGGATTGGGAGTCAAGACCTAGGGGTTGACCCACTAAACCGACTAGGTCCAGACTTCTGGACATCCGAGGGGAACGTGCACGGAAACCATCACGAGAATTCCCCTGGAAGCCATAGAGACGAAGGGGACTTCGACACGGGAAGAAAAGATCAAACGAAAATCTTAGAATCAAACAAAGCAAGGAAAAGGGATCACCAGTTCGACTGCACGCCACAACCAAGCCCCAAACAGGCATAATTACTCGAAGCCAAGAGTCCTTAGCCCCTTTCCCTCCCCTTGCCAATCAAGTACCATTTCGTTAAAGAACCCGTCCTATCACTCCAAACCTCGCTCTTGATCCCTCATTACAGACAAACCCGTACAAGGTGGCAACCTTCCTTCCTGTATTACGACCTTGAGACATCGACCCTATCCGCCCCTCGACTTTGAAACCTAGCCCTTACACTTCTTACACCCCTTTAAACCCAGACCAAGAAAACATAGATATATATATATATATATGTATATCTACCTCTAGAACTCGTGCTTAAGGATCAATGAACATTGTACGATGGGTCATCCTATGTATCCAAGTCCCTTTTATTGTGCACAAGGGCATGGGACCTGTCAGGACATGAATCTGTGCATTTTGCGGTCTTTTCTCGAAGGAATTGACTATTCCTAGTCACTTTCCCGCGGGTCCCCAACGGGTCCTTGACGGGACCTTGGCGGGTCCTTGGCAGGAGCTTGGCAGGCGGACGACCGCCCACCTCGCGCCCACTAGTACAATGTGCTGATTTCTTAACCCCTCATTTTATTGATTTGTGTCGCACTTGTGTGCCTTGATTGAGGAATGTGAGTCTTGGGTAAGGAACCGTGGACCACCCAAATATAGTGTCCTACGTAAAAGACCTTGACGCACGAGACACCATCGGGAAATTACAATCAATTACATTGCACGAGTAATTGAAATCGGATCCTACGATACAACCGACTAGGGATGTTTGGCGTAAAGGATTGCGCAAACAAAGGAGGCAAGTTGGGAACTCGTACTAAGAACCCACGAAAACCTTAAAGGTCAAAATGCTAAGGAGGGACCGGGACTCCTCCAAACCATGGACATCGTTCGAGCAAATCAGAGGACTCCTTACAAGTTATATGGAATCAAGAACTATGTAGCCCATGGTGCTAAGCAAAAGGGTGAAGAACACATTCGCGCCAAGACTTCAAGGGTCATTAAGGACCCACAAGGAAATGAGGTGACTCGTAAAGTCGTCGAGTCATCCCACAACGAGATTTGGTAACCGACTGCGCTTTAAAAGAAAAAGGGCACGCAAGGACACCTTCATCATTAAAAATAACACAAACAGGGCACAACAATGCCGAACCTCGGGTAAGACATGAAGTCTTACTAAGAATTTCATCCACTAAAAAGGAGATGAAATTCAATAAGAAGAGAAATTCAACCCAAAGTCCATCGACTCCCAAGAGACTTTGGGAAGAATTGGGAAGTGCGCCCTAAGAGATTGGCTTGGTTGACCCAACTCGGTCAAGACCTTGGGTGCATTAAAGAAGTAAGTGTTGAATCACCATGGGAAATTCCCTCAAGAAAGAAGAGAAGGATGAAACCTTAGCCTGGGAAGCAAGGTCTAACAAGGGTCTTAAAGTCAAGCAAGCACCAACACCAAGGAAGGAGGATCATCAGCTCGTAGGCGCATCGTGATCAAAGCATCTAAACCAGATTATTCACTTGGGATCGAGAAACCTTAACCCATCCTAGCCGAATTCCTTTCCCTCCCTCAGAAAATCGGCCCCTTCCTTATTTCAAAACCCTTTCTACCCTTCAGACCCCATTCTCAATCCCATGTTTTAACGATTCCATACAAGTGGCAACCTCACGACCTAAGTTGCAACGTCGAAAACTCGATCCTAATTCTTGAATTCACTGTGCCCTCAAGTTTGAAACCCACTCTCTTAGCCCTGTGAACCTAATCGTTCCCAAAAACCCAACACACATAGGCGTGCAAGTATACAATTTCCCCGTGGAATACCTTCTCTATAGGACCACGGTTCTTCTCTTGACTCATTAACCCTGCAATGATTTCCAAGCTTCGGGGACGAAGCTTCTCGTAAGGGGGGGAGAGTGTAACACCCCGTGTTACGGCCTTCAATCCCGGATTAATTATTTAATTAATCCCGTTAATAATAATTAAATATGATTTAATTCGATTAGGCTTCCCTTTAATTAATTAATAAGGCCCACCATGAACCGTGGGCCCTTGCCTAAATTAGAGCCTTAAGCCTATTAGGAATAAAGAAAGTAAACCTTTTACTATTCAGATTCTGATTAGGGATCCTAGACCTAGCTATCTATTAGGAATAAAGGAAGTAGGTCTTTTACTATTCAGATTATGATTAGGATTCTCTTTAATTAATTTATATGGTCCACTATGGACCATGGAACCCAATCCTTAGTTCCAAAAGGAATAGAATTAGCGAGCCTATAATATTAGTTCCTAATTAGGACTCCTAAATATATAAATAGGGGACTTAGGAGGCACCTAGAACTTCCCACAAAAATAACGCCCCACCACCCCAAAAGAGCTCCAAGAATCCCCCTAGGAGAAATCAAGAAAGCAAGGAAGCTTAAAGAAAGATCCTTCATAGCCAAGGAATTAATTAAGGCTAAGAGGTAACCCATGTCTCAACAAAACCTATTTTCATAGTTATGATTCCCCCTTAGGGTTTCCCCCATATTATTGTGTATTGGTGAGATATGATGATTATTATTGATGTTTGATGTGATGATCCCATGAGGGATCTTAATGATCTTGATATTGGGAGATTCTTGATGATTATGGAATTCTTGATGATTATATAGAGTTCTTGATGATTATGTGTTGTTCTTGATAATTGTGTGATGCTCTTGATGTTTATGTGTTATTCTTACCGAATCTTGCAATTAGAAGACGAACCGTATACTTGTTGATATAAAAGTGATTAGAACCCTAGGTTGTATCGTATGATCCTATTCTTGGATTATCGGGTGGGGAAATCGCATGTTTGGGTGTTGATTATATTAGAAAAGCATGATAGGTTATGTGCCGTTCGTTTCTCGTATTTGATCCGTTAATTGTCTACGTGTTAATTATTAGTTGCGTTGTAAAGTGTCTAAGCATGGTTTCGGGTTCCACAAAGGTTCCCGGGACGTTATTGTGTGAAAAGAGTCAGTGGGGGGTAGGGGTCCCGCCACCTACCCACGGCCGTGAAACACCGCCCGGCAGCGGGTGGCCGGCGGGCGGGCAGCTGCCCGCCGGCGACCCGCTGCCCGGAACAGTACACTCCGGCGGGCAGCCGGCGGGTGGCCCCCCACCCACCGGCTACCCGCTGGAAATTAATCCCACCCGGGATCCCGGCTTCCCCGTTTGATGTTCCCCCGTTCCCCGTGGTGTCCCAACGGACTCCGTTTATCGTGCCTATGTCTAGTTTGATATTTCGGGTACCGTTCGTAGGTTTACGAGTCTACTATATTGCATGCTAGTTGAATTGGTATCCCGTTGACCTAGGTGGAAGGAGTATGAACCCCTTAGGACTATTCTTAGTTTGTGAAGGATCACGCATAGGTTTTGTTATACGCTTTCTCCCCCTTCCCAATATGTAATATGGGTTGCATGTGCTTGCTATGTGATATGCGTGTGTGTTACCCCAATTCGGTTGCGATCGGATTGGTTATCCTGAGCTGCGGTTCAGAAGCTGGCTGCGGTCAGATTGATACTCTTGGGCTGCGGTCCACCGTTTGGTTGCGATCAAACGTTTCTATATGAGCTGCGGATCGTCCTTTTTCCTGGCTGCGGTCAGATGACATTCTATTGGGCTGCGGTCCACTGTTTGGTTGCGATCAAACACTATGATGAGCTGCGGTTCATCGGTCGGTTGCGATCGACCCCTACGTGTTGCGATACGGGGCAGGGTGCTGTGGGGCCGTGTCAGAGCTATATGCGCTGACCCTCATGTATGGGCATGCGATTGGTCCTGTGGCGCCAACAAAGTGTGTTATGTGTTGTGACCTGGACGAGTTGTGATTACGAGTGTCTTGGGGGATGTGACTATGGGATTTATATTGGGGATCGTTCATGTTGGGTTATGATCATTGTTTATGCTTTGCCTTATCTACCTTATCTGTTGTGAACTGCATGTGCTCGTTATAACTGTGCTTGTGTCTAGCCTTATCTGTCGAGTCATTCCCGGTTTTAAAGCTAGTGTTCGTAGGATATATCTTCATGCTCAAAATGGTTTTCGTATATCTATATATATCTCTATATGTATTGTATTTCAACGCGTTGGAGTGGGTTACCAGCATCTCTCGCTGAACAGATATATTTGGCTTTCAGGCACAGAGGACTAGAGCACTGGAGCGCGCTAGAACTGGAGCGTAGGAGTAGTTTCCCTTTCGGCCTGCGTGCCATATTATGCATTGTGTTTCAATGGGTATTATTTAGACAGCCTGTGCACCTGGGTTCTCTAGCCCAGGTGTGGCATAGCACCCCGTACACTTATGATATACTTTGGGATGTAATGAGATATTACCTTTATTATATAAGCTTAAAATGTGTTGAAAATCTGGGGTGTTACAGGCAGGGTGCTGCGGGGCCGTGTCAGAGCTATATGCGCTGACCCTCACGTATGGGCATGCGATTGGTCCTGTGGCGCCAACAAAGTGTGTTATGTGTTGTGACCTGGACGAGTTGTGATTACGAGTGTCTCGGGGATTTGACTATGGGATTTATATTGGGGATTGTTCATGTTGGGTTGTGATCATTGTTTATGCATTGCCTTATCTGCCTTATCTGTTGTGAACTACATATGTTGTTATAACTGTTGCTCGTGTCTGGCCTTATCTGTCGAGTCATTCGCTGAACAGATATATTTGGCTTTCAGGCACAGAAGAATAAGTCACTGGAGCGCGCTAGAACTTGGAACGTAGAAGTAGATAATTTCCCTTTTCGGCCTGCGTGCCATGCTTATGCCTTTACATTATTGAGGATATTAGTTAGTTAGCCTGTGCACCTGAGTTCTCTAGCTCAGGTGTGGCATAGCACCCCATACTCTTGTATTATGTTTTGGGATTTAATGGGATTTCACCTTTATTTTATAAGTTTTAAATGTCTTGAAAATCTGGGGTGTTACAATACCCGTTGCCGTTTGGTCCCCTCAAAACCACTTTTTGTTCGCCGCATAGGATCTGTGCTCGGAATTTCCCTAGGCAGTCCATACCCAAGATTACTTGTATTCCGTCCAGTTTGAATTGTTTTAGATTGCTAGGGAACTCTACTTCCTTCGATGGTGATCATTATATTTTTGTACATGCGATCACATTTTATTACTTCGCCTGATGCTACCTTGACTTGCAGTTGTACTCTTGTGTAGGTGTTTAAGCCAAGTTGGGTGGCGAATTCGGCTGCTATGAATGAATTCGTGGCTCCTGAATCAAATTGTACGGTGGCAGGGGCGGCGTGTATGAGGAACGTCCCGAAGACTATGTTGCTATCCTCGATTCGGGCTTTGCTTATGGTAAGAATCCTTCCTTGGGTGCTTCCCGTTTCCTTTGTGGGAACCTGTAACACCCCAGATTTTCAAGACATTTAACACTTATATAACAAGGATAACATCTCATTAAATCCCAAAGTATAACATAAGCGTACGGGGTGCTATGCCACACCTGGGCCAGAGAACCCAGGTGCACAGGCTATCTAACTAATATCCTCCGAAATATAAATGCATAACATGGCACGCAGCCCGAAAGGGAAACTACTCTACTTCTACGTTCCAGTCTAGCGCGCTCCAGTGCTCTAATCCTCTGTGCCTGAAAGCCAAATATATCTGTTCAGCGAGAAATGCTGGTAACCCACTCCAACGCGTTGAAATACAATACATATAGATATATATAGATATACGAAAACCATTTTGAGCATGAAGATATATCCTACGAACTCTAGCTTTTAAACCCGGGAATGACTCGACAGATAAGGCTAGACACAAGTAACAGTTATAACAAGCGTATACAATCCACAACCAGCAAGACAGATAAGGATGAGCACAATTAATAATCATAACCAAACATAAACAATCCCCGGCATAAATCCCATAGTCACATCCCCCAAGATACTCATAATCACAACTCATCCATATCTCATCACATAGCACACTTTGTTGGCGCCACAGGACCAATCGCATGCCCATACATGAGGGTCAGCGCATATAGCTCTGACACGGCCCCGCAGCACCCTGCCCCGTATCGCAACACAGAGGGGTCGATCGCAACCGACCGATGAACCGCAGCTCATCATAATGTTTGATCGCAACCAAACAGTGGACTGCAGCCCAAGAGAATGTCATCTGACCGCAGCCAGGAAATATGAACCGCAGCTCATGTAGAAACGTTTGATCGCAACCAAACGGTGGACCGCAGCCCAAGTGTGTAAATCTGACCGCAGCCAGCTTCTGAACCGCAGCTCAGGAATAACCAATCCGATCGCAACCGAATTGGGGTATCATGCACACATAACATATAGCAAGCACATGCAACCCACATTAACACATTGGGAAGGGGGAGAAAGCGTATAACGAAACCTTATGCGTGATCCTTCACATACTAAGAATGGTCCTAAGGGGTTCATACTTCTTCCACCTAGGTCAACGGGATACCAATTCAACTAGCATGCAATATATAAGACTCATTGACCTACGAACGGTACCCGAAACATCAAACTAGACACGGCACGATGAACGGAGTCCGTTGGGACACCACGGGGATCGGGGAAACATCAAACGGGGAAGCCGGGGTCCCGAATGGGGGAGATTTCCAGCGGGTAGCCGGTGGGTGGGGGCCACCCGCCGGCTGCCCACCAGTAAACACTGTTCCGGGCAGCGGGTCGCCGGCGGGCAGCTGCCCGCTGCCAGAGACGCCCCCTTCTGGCCCTGGGTAGGTGGCGGGTCCCCTACCCCCCCACTGACTCATTATACACAAAACACCCCGGGAACCATTATGGAACCCGAAACCATGCTTAGACACTTTACAACGCAATTAACGATCAACACGTAGACAATTAACGGATGAAATACGAGAAACGTACGGCACATAACCTATCATGCTTTTCTAAACATAATCGACACCCAAACATGCGATTTCCCCACCCGATACACCAAGAATAATATCATACGATACAACCTAGGGTTCTAATCACTTTTATACCAACAAGAATACGATTCGTCTTCTAATTACAAGATTCGGTACAAATAACACATAAGCATCCAGTAATGCCATACAATTATCAAGAACGACATATAAACATCAAGAACTCCACATAATCATCAAGAACACCATAATTATCAAGAATCTCCCAATATCAAGATCACCCATGGAATTATCCCATCAATCATCAATAATAATATCACAAATCATCAATACATAATAATATGGGGAAATCCTATGGGGGAAATCATAGCTATGAAATTAGGTTTTGTTGAGACATGGGTTACCTCTTAGCCTTAATTAATTCCTTGGCTATGAAGGGTCTTTCTTTAAGCTTTCTTGATTTCTTCTAAGGGAATTCTTGGAGCTCTTTGGGGTGGTCAGTCGTTTATTGTGGTGGGGGGGTTCTAGGTGCCTCTTAAGTCCCCTATTTATATATTTAGGAGTCCTAATTAGGAACTAATATTATAGGCTTGCTAATTCTATTCCTTTTGGAACTAAGGATTGGGTTTAGGGATGAGTGTCCATGGTCCAAAGTGGACCATATTAATTAATTAAAGAGAATCCTAATCATAATCTGAATAGTAAAAGGCCTACTTCCTTTATTCCTAATAGGCCTAAGACTCTCATTCAGGCAAGGGTCCATGGTTCATGGTGGACCTCATTAATTAATTAAAGGGAAACCTAACCGAATTAAATCGTATTTAATTATTATTAACGGGATTAATTAAATAATTAATCCGGGATTGAAAGCCGTAACACGGGGTGTTACAGAACCGTTGCTATGGCTTTTCGGGGCGAGATGGCCCTAGCAGTCTTTGATTTCCGCGGGGGGTTGTGTGACTTTCCCCGAGTTTCCTTTTGTGCCCCTGGTGTGTCTCCGGTGGTCCGTACAGTATTTGTTGAAGTTGGGCTGCCTTGGCATAGGCTCTCTCGAGAGTCCTTTATTTGTGTAGGGTTAGGGCCTTCCGGCTTTCCAAGTTGAGGCCTGTCACAAATTTCTTGATCTTGGTTGATTCTGTAGGTACCAGCTCGGGTGTGAGGCGAGCTAGCTTGAGGAACTGTTGGTAATATTCTATGATTGGGGTTGTTCCTTGCTCCAGGTGGAGGAATTCTTCGTATATGGCTGTCCTTATGTGACTGGGTAGAACCGTTTTCATAGTCGTGCTTTCAGGGACTCCCAGTTGAACTCTGGTTCTTGTTTATAATTAGATCCCTTGTGGACCCACTAGAGGTCGGCTTCGTGTTTGAAATAAAAGGAGGCTACTTCTATCTGGTGGTCCTCCGGGCATTTTACTGCTTTGAAGATTTTGTCAAAGGTTCGGATCCATTCTTCGAGAATTGTGGGGTCTTCTCCTCCCGAGAAGTTGGGCGGCCGATGTTTTGGGATCTGGTGGTTGACTTCTGAGTTTTCACTTAGTAGCGGTGGTGGTGGCTAGCTACTGTTTTGGAGGGTAGTGTTGCTTAGTGTTTGAGCAGCTTGAGCCAGTAGCTGCAGGTTTTGAATCAAGGATTCGTGCGTGGAGGGTTTCGGTGTCTTTGACTGTGTCCTTGTTGGTGCCATCCTGACGGTTTACAGGGCCGATGTTATTTTTAAGTTACATCCTTACCTTGATGCTATAAGTGTAGGGAGAGTTCTTTAAATTAAGTGCAGAATAGAGTGAGGGGAAGGTTATGTAACGATATGTGGGCTCACAATCTCACCGCACGTCCTAAGTTTCCTAAATCCTATGTTCCTAAATACCTAAAATTCCAGCTTAATGTCCTAAAGTCTTATCTTAAGAGTCTTATCTTGGGGTCAAACTTAGGCTCTGATACCAACTGTAACACCCCAGATTTTCGAAACTTTTAAAACTTATATAATAAAGGTAATACTAATATTAATTCCGAAACAGAGCATTACTAAACATAAGAGTTTGGGGTGCTATGCCACATCTGAGCTGGAGAACTCAGATGTACAGGCCATACTAACAAAATATCCTCAAAGCAATGTAATACATCATCATGGCACGCAGGCCGAAAGGAAAACTAACTATCTAAGCTTCGGACCTCTAGTGAGCTCCGGAGCTACTTATCTGTTCCTGAAAGCCAAATATATTTGTTCAGCGACTATGTTGGTAACCCACTCCAATGCGTTAAAATACAATATAGGTATATATATACATAGATATAGGAAAACCATTTTGAAGCCGGAAGATATATACTTAGGAGACTCTAGTTTTAAAAATCGAGAATAGACTCAACAAGTAGGGGCAAACACATTCAACAATTATAATCATGCATATAAAGATACTAGAATATATCCTAAGGTCACAAGATTATTTCACATCATTCATATCATCATTCCGTCATTATCTCAAGCACATAAGCACACTTTGGTGGTGCCGCAGAACCCTTCACGCGCCCATACACGAAGCGCCAGCACATATAGCTCTGGCATGGCACCGAAGCACCCTACCTGTACCGCAGCACAAGGGGTCGATCGCAACCGACCGATGAACCGCAGCTCATCATAATGTTTGATCGCAACCAAACAGTGGACCGCAGCCCAAAAGTGTATTTCTGATTGCAACCAGATTATGAACCGCAGCTCATGTAAAACGTTTGATCGCAACCAAACGGTGGATCGCAGCCCTGTATAATATATATATATATATACAAGACCGATCGCAACCGGCCTGGTTATCAGTTGGTATGGTTCTCAACCCATCCAACTGCCCGTATAGCCAATTTGATCGCAACCAAATTGGGTATCATGCACACATAACACATAACAAGCACTTGCAACCCACATTAGCACATTGGGAAGGGGGAGAAAACGTATAAATAAACTTAGGCGTGGTCATCCACATACTAGGAATATTCCTAACGGGTTCATACATCTGTCACCTAGGCCAACGGTATACCAATTCAACTAGCATGCAATACACACGACTCTTTTATCCTATGAATGGTACCCAAAACATCAAACTAGACTCAGGCACGATAAACGAGGTCCGTTGGGACACCACGGGGGACGGGGAAACATCAAACGGGGAAATCCACCATCCCACACTGGGAGAAACCAGCGGGTGGCCGGCGGGCGGCGAGATTACTCGGCGGGCAGTCGCCTGCCCGCTGCCGGCGACGCCCTTAGGGGCAGCGGGTTCCCCTACCCCTACCTACTCCCCACTGACTCTTTTTCAATACTTGGGTCCCGGGATCTTTTGTGGAACCTGAAACCATGTTGAGACACTTTCCAACGCAAACGACGACACCACGTAGTCAAATAACGGATCAAAACCAAGAATCACATTGAACACATCCTAACATGACTTCTAAACATAATCAACACCCGAACATGCGAATTCCCACCCAAATATACCAAGAATATCACAATACGAAATCCACGATTCAACCTAGACCTCTAATCATATTTAAATCACAAAATCATACTTTATATTTAAAATCAAGAACATCAAGATTTATCAAGAATCAACACACCACTATCAGGAACCTCTTATAATCATCATGATTATCAAGATCAACACATAAGATCATCTCAACAACATCAAGATCATATCGTAATCATCATAAGAGATTTATCAAGACACAAGCATAGAATAAGGAGCCAAGGAAGAAGATTATAGCAAGGAAAATAGGTTTTGTTGAGGCATGGGTTACCTCTTAGCCTTAATCAGAACCCTTGGCTATAAGGGGTTTTTTCTAAGATCTCCTCTTCTTGATTTCTCCTTTGGGAATTCTTGTGTGGTGAAAGCTATCGTGATGTGGATTCTAGGTGCCTCCTATGTCCTTATATATATCTAAGAGTCCTAATTAGGGTCTGAATGGTATGGGTTTACTAATTCTATTTCTTATAGGACTAAGGGTTTGGTTTAGGGATAAGGGTTCATAGTCTATGTTGGACCATTTTTTAATTAATTAAAGGAATTTAATTCTCTTTTTAAGGGTAAGTAATTAAATACTTAATTTGGGTTAGAGGCCGTAACACGGGGTGTTGCATCCAGGCCACCCTTATACCACCACCCCTTATGCCTCCAGGCAACTACATGCCCCCACCGACAAACCACCTATCAACCACCAAATTATAAAGATGGTGCTGCAGTGCCATTCAATGATTCGCACCTCTAGCGCCACTATCAAGGGGTTAGCGCATATAGCTCTAACATGACACCGCAGCACTTATAACCTGACCCATGCTCAACGGAAAGCTAGTCGAAGGTGGGTGTGTGCCTTTAGCACAGTCACCGCTATGACCTGTACATTTAGTACAATGACCGGGCACAAGTGGTGCCAACTGCCAACAATTAATTTCCACCAATCACAATCACATTATCATCATCATTCACACCGGCCATTGCGCAATGACCACGATACTCATCACCATTCAATCAATCAACACCTAATCACATAACAATCAAGACACAGCAACAACGACAGGTATTACATATAAATTTCTAGAACGATGCCTAAAACACCAAACGAGCCTCATACACGACAAACGGGGTACAACGGGACACAACGGAACACGGGGAAACATCAACGGGGGAAAACATTTCGACACACATCAACATTCCAGCGGGTAGGTGGCGGGTCGAGGACCACCCGCCAGCGGCCACCTTTTATTCCAGCGAGTGGCCTGCAGGCAGACCACTGCCCGCCAGCTGCCCGCTGGAACAGTAGTCCCGGGCAGCTGCTGGCCACCCCCCTACCTACCCACCGCTGGTACACAGGAAACTTTTCGGTCTCGGGATCACTTGTGGAACCCGAAACCATGTCCAGACCCATTCAAACACATAACAACAACACAACTGACTCAAATAACAGAATTAAACCAAGAATTACACCAAATACGTTATAACACGACTCCTAAACATGCCAAGACTCCACATAAATCATATAATGATTCATGAACATCCAGAACCACAAGAAAATCAATAAATCTATATACAAGGTCTTAAACACAAGTCCTAGGCTAGACTCAACACCCGATCATGCATAATCCCACCCAAATATACCCAGATCATCATAATACAAAATTCACGATATAAACCCTAGGCCTCTAGACATAATCAAAATACAAGATCATTCATATAATCAATCATAATATCAAGAACATCAAGATTATCACATAAATACTATATAAACCCTTAGCAAGGCTCTATCAAGACTCAATCGCAGAATTACACATACGATTATCAAAGTAGCCAATAACTAAGATATAGCATGGAAAATAGGTTTTGTCGAGACATGGGTTACCTCTTAGCCTTAATTAATCCTCCCTTGGCTATTAAGGTTCTTTTCTAAGACTTCCATCCGATTGATCTCCCTAGGCTTGGCGGTGGGGAATTCCTGGGAATATCTTGTGTGGTAGAATCAATTGTGGTGGGATCTCTAAATGCTTCCTAAGTCCTTATATATTTATTTTAGGAGTCCTAACTAGGGTCTGAATATCAAGGATTCACTTATCCTATTCCTTAGAAGACTAAGGATTTGGCCTTCTGGTTAGGAAATGTGGCTCCACATGTCGTTTTTGCTGGGGTAGATTGGATCTTTGGTGAGGCAGTGTTTGGAAAGTTTGGGACCACCTTGGTTTCTTACTCCCGAGCTGGACGCCCCGCGTGTGCCCAACATGGCCTCGATTGTTGCCACCCCTTGATCTAACGCGCGTGTCGCGTGGATTAGGGATGAGAACCCTTCGTCCATGATTTGGTTTTGCCGAGTAAGTTGCGCGAGGATGCGCTCATTGATGGATTCTTCATTTCGGCCTTCTGGGTTTCCTCTTTCCTGTGCCAGCGCAGGTGGGCTAGGTTCGCTATCTTCTTCTTGTTCCTCGTGTTCGTCCACTCCTCCACATTCTTGCATTGCCCGCCTTAGCTTTTTGTTGGAGATATAAATTTGATCAACCAACTCTCTTCGTTCTTCCGAGGGGTTCAAGCAAACCTCCTCGAGGGTGATGTATTGTCCCTCTCCGACAGAGTAGATGTCATTGCGGCGGAGGTTTTGGGTATTGAAAACCATCCCGCTTACGGGTTTGATCTCCGTGTGGCTTAGGTCCACTCCCTTTTTCTCCATGATCCAACTCAGGATCATCCCGTAAGGTAGACTGAGCTGGTTGCTAGTCTTGCAAAACTCCATGTGTTTCAGCATAAGGTCCGGCAGATTGAATTTGACTTTGTGTTTTAGAAAGTAGGCAAAGGTGCACTCTAGGCTTCCCAAATCTTTGCTCTTGTTGGTTGTAGGCAACAAGCTATCAGTTACAATCATGACTAGTATCTTTTGCTCCGCGATTAACCGTTTCCTGTTTGGTCAGGTGGCCGAGGTGAAGCCTTCCTCCTTCCCTAATAGGTAGCCGAGGTAATCCTTATACCTCGTGCCTTGGGTACAGGTCCACCCCTTCCGGTCGTAGTCCGACACACTCGTGGTGGTCAGTTTTAAGAGTTTGGCCAAGCGGCCTTCGGAAAGTACTATTTCCTTGCCTCGGACATTGGCGGTGATTTCTATCTTGTCACCCCGTTTGACGGCTACCAGGTGGTGATAGAATTATTTTACCAATTTGGGGTACGTATCCCCTTTAATGGTGAGATACGTTGTAACACCCCAAAATTTTTAAAAACTTTTAAAGACTGTATAACAAAGGTAAATGATCATAAATCCCGAAACATTTATAAGAATACGGGATGTTATGCTACACCTGAGCTAGAGAACTCAGGTGCACAGGCTAAATTCTAAAAACCTCAAAAAGTATCAATACAAAATCATGGCACGCAGGCCGAAAGGGAAAACTATCTAATCTACGCCCCAAGCCTCTAGCGCGCTCCGGTGATCTACTCGTCTGTGCCTGAAAGCCAAATATATCTGTTCAGCGAGAGATGCTGGTAACCCACTCCAACGCGTTGAAATACAATACATATAGATATATACTTAGATATATGAAAAACCATTTTGAAGCATGAAGATATATCCTAAGAGACTCTAGCTTTCAAACGGGGATTAGACTCGACAGATAGGGATAAGCACAACCAACAGTCATAATCAAGCATGCACAATTCACAGGCGTAGGGAACAGATTCGACAGATAGAGATAAGCACAGCCAATAGTCACAAACAAGCATATACAGTTACTAGCATATAGGTGGCGGGTCCCCTACCCCCACCTACCCCCACTGACTCTTGCATCACAAAAATGCCCCGGGAACTTTAGTGGAACCCGGAACCATGCTTAGACACTTTCAGACGCAATTGATAACAACACGTAGGCATTAACGGATCAAAAGCAAGAAACATACAGCACATATCCTATCATGTTTTTCTAAACATAATTAACACCCGAACATGCAAATTCCCACCTAATACATGAAGAATAACACCATACGAATTCCACGATACGGCCTAGGGCTCTAGACACATCCAATTTAACAGGAACATGATTCCTTTTTAAACATCAAGAACAATCAGGAATGGATCATAATCATCAAGAATCTAGGTTCCATAAAGAATCACACAATCATCAAGAATCCCTTTTCATCAACAAGATTATCATGATCGCCCATGGAATCATAATACCAATCGTCAAGAACAATATAAAGAATCATCAATACACAATAATATGGGGAAATCCTAAGAGGGGAATCATAGCTATGAAAATAGGTTTTGTTGAGACATGGGTTACCTTTTAGCCTTAATTAATTCCTTGGCTATGAAGGGTCTTTCTTGAAGCTTTCTTCTTTCTGGATTTCTCCTAGGGGAATTCTTGGAATTTCTTGCGTGGTGAGGGATTATTGTGGTGGGGGTTCTAGGTGCCTCCTATGTCCCCTATTTATATATCTAAGAGTCCTAATTAGGGTCCAAATATTGTAGGCTTGCTAACTCTATTCATTTTAGGACTAGGGGTTGGGTTTAGAGAAGAGGGCCCACAGACTTTGGTGGGCCTTTTCCAAATTAATTATTGTAATTTAATTCTTTCATTGGATAATTGGTTAAATGATTAATTTGTTTTAGGGGTCATAACACGGGGTGTTACATACGTATCCAAGAACCCTTGGAATTTAAGCATATCGACCAATTCCGGAGAGAATTGGTCAGGTTCGAGGGCTTTACCTCCAATTATTGTGTAATCGGCGTCGTTCCACTCCGGGATTCAGATACCAATGGGCTTCTTTGGCATTTTGAGATCTCTCTAGGTGGTGATGTTTTTCCCAAAGGCGTTTATGGCGAAGGGACTTTTCCGGCGGTGAAGGGGACGGTGTGGCTTGTCGACCCGGGGTTGATGGCGGGGGTGTTACGGCCTGGTCGGAGCTGCTCGCAGCGGGAGGAGGCCGGGTGGTGTCCGGGTTGCGCACGGTCGTGGTGGGTGGCGGGTGGCGGCCGGGCTTGTGGCGGTGGCATGGCGTCGGCTGCTGTGGTTGTGGCTCGTTGTCGGGGAACGGAGCGGCGAGTATGGTGGTGGCTGGTGGCGTGGCTGTCGGTTGTGGGGATGAGGAGGGTGGCGGTAGGAGGGTTGACCTGGTCTTCTTTGTTGATCCTTTGTCTCATGGGTTCTTGGAATTATCTAGTCCTTTATGTTAATGTAGTTTGATTTTGTTTCTTTATTTATAATAATTCCGAAGTAGCTAAACTAAACAAGAAATTTTACTATGACGGTGATTACAGGGGGTTCGCTAATCAACCTAAACAGAATTCATCTTCTTGGTTTCCTCCCGATTGGTTTGTGGGGTCCTCGTCTCATGGGGCCACATTTTCTTCGTTGAAGTTGCCTTCGTTTTCAAGTTCGGCCTGGGTGCGGCTCATGACTAACACTTTTTCAGCAGTACCGTAATTTCCTTGATTGTTCGATCCTCCGCGTTGGCTCATGACGGTGGGTCGTGAGTTCAGGAGTTGAGGGCTGTGGAAGGACCTGTGGCTTTCTCCTCCGTAGTTGAAACATCGCCAGGGGTTTCCCCTGCAATCCGTGCCCTTGTGATCGTTGTTACATTTTTGGCAAAGGGAGGGTCTCGTATCAGATTCGTTGTTCCTTAGAGGCGGCCTTTGGCCAGCCGGGTTGCCTGGCCTCATGTTAGTGTCGTTTCTTGTCCTTTTTACAGGTGGCGCTCCACCTCCTGTGTTCCTTTTACGAATCTGTTCCTGGACCCCACGTTGTAGTAGTTGGATTCGAAGGTTTGCTGTAAAACCCCGTGTTACGACCTCTAACCCAAACTAATTATTTTATTACTTATCCTAAAAAGAGAATTAAAATCCATTAATTAACTAAGAAGTGTCCACCATAGTCCATGGACACTTATCCCTACAACCAATCCCTTAGTCCTATAAGGAATAGAATTAGCAAACCCATACCATTTATACCCTAATTGGGACTCTTAGATATATAAATAGGGGCATAGGAGGCATCTAGAATTCACACCGCAATAACTTTAACCACACAAGAATTCCCAAGAATTTCCATAGGAGAAATCAAGAAAGAAGAGATCTAAAAGAAAGACCCTTCAAAGCCAAGGAATTTAATTAAGGCAAAGAGGTATCCCATGTCTCAACAAAACCTATTTTCTTTGCTATAATCTTCTCCTTTGGCCTCCCTCTATATGGTTGTGTCTTGATGAAATCTTCTATGATAATTTTGATATGATCTTGATGAATGATGAAATGATTTTATGTGTGATCTTGATGATTTTGATGATGATAAGAGGATCTTGATGATTGTGTGATATTCTTGAAAAATCTTGTTGTTTCTGGATATTAAAGAGGAACTATGATCTTGATGATTTAAATATGATTAGAGCCCTATGTTGAATCGTGAAATTCGTATTGGGATATTCTTGGTATATTTGGGTGGGAATTCACATGTTCCGGTGTTGATTATGTTTAGGAGTCATGATAGGATGTGTTCTATGTGATTCTTGCTTTTGATCCGTTAAATGTCTACGTGGTGTCATAAATTGCGTTTAAAAGTGTCTAAGCATGGTTTCGGGTTCCAAGGTGGATCCCGATACGTATATTTTGGAAAAGAGTTAGTGGGGGGTAGGTGGGGGTAGGGGGACCAACCGAAGTAAACGCCACCGGCAACGGGCAGCTGGCGGGCAGACGACTGCCCGCCGGGCACCCGCTGCCCGAAGGTCTATCGCCGGCGGGTGGCCGCCGGGTGTCCCTCCACCCGCCGGCCACCAGCTGGAATTTTGCCCACTTTGGAACTTCGGCGTCCCCGTTTGATGTTCCCCAACCCCCGTGGTGTCCCAACGGACTCCGTTTGTCGTGCATAAGTCTAGTTTGATGTTTCGGGTACCGTTCGTAGGATAAAAGAGTCTTTGCATGCTAGTTGAATCGGTAACCCGTTGGCCTAAGAGAAAGATGTATGAACCCCGTAGGATTATTCTTAGTATGTGGATAATCACAAATAAGTTTATTTATACGCTTTCCCCCTTCCCAATGTGTTAATATGTGTTTACTATGTGTTATGTGTGCATGATACCCAAATTTGGTTGCGATCAAATTGGTTATACACGAGTTGCGGTTCTGTAACACCCCGTGTTACGGCCTTCAATCCCGGATTAATTATTTAATTAATCCCGTTAATAATAATTAAATATGATTTAATTATGTTAGGTTTACCTTTAATTAATTAGTAAGGTCCACCATGAACCGTGGACCCTTGCCCAAATAAGAATCTTAAGCCTGTTAGGAATAAAGGAAGTAGGCCTTTTACTATTCAGATTATGATTAGGATCCTCTTTAATTAATATGGTCCACTATGGACCATGGACCCTTATCCCTAAAACAAGCCCTAGCCCTATAGGAATAGAATTAGTAAACCCATACCATTCAGGCCCTAACTAAGAGTCTTAAATATATAAATAGGGAACTTAGGAGGCACTTAGAATCCCCACAAGATTAACGCCCCACCACCCCAAAAGATCTCCAAGAATCCCCTTAGGAGAAATCAAGAAAGCAAGGAAGCTTAAAGAAAGATCCTTTATAGCCAAGGAATTAATTAAGGCTAAGAGGTAACCCATGTCTCAACAAAACCTATTTTCATAGTTATAATTCCCCCTTAGTGTTTCCCCATATTATTGTATATTGGCGAGTTATGATGATTATTATTGGTAATTGATGTGATGATCTCATGGGGGATCTTGATGATCTTGATATTGGGAGATTCTTGATAATTATGGTGTTCTTGATAATTATATGGAGTTCTTGATGATTATGTGTTGTTCTTGATAATTGTGTGATGCTCTTGATGTTTATGTGTTATTCTTACCGAATCTTGCAATTAGAAGACGAACCGTATTCTTGTTGATATAAAAGTGATTAGAACCCTAGGTTGTATCGTATGATCTTATTCTTGGATTATCGGGTGGGGAAATCGCATGTTTGGGTGTTGATTATATTTAGAAAAGCATGATAGGTTATGTGTCGTTCGTTTCTTGTATTCGATTCGTTAATTGTCTACGTGTTGTCGTTAATTGCGTTGTAAAGTGTCTAAGCATGGTTTCGGGTTCCACAACGATTCCCGGGGCGTAAAGTGTGTGAAAAGAGTCAGTGGCGCCGGCGACCCGCTGCCCGGAACAGTATTCTCTGGCGGGCAGCCGGCGGGTGGCCCCCACCCACCGGCTACCCGCTGGAAATTCATCCCACCCGGCATCCCGGCTTCCCCGTTTGATGTTCCCCGTTCCCCGTGGTGTCCCAACGGACTCCGTTTATCGTGCCTATGTCTAGTTTGATGTTTCGGGTACCGTTCGTAGGTTTATGAGTCTATTATATTGCAAGCTAGTTGAATTGGTATCCCGTTGACCTAGGTGGAAGAAGTATGAACCCCTTAGGACTATTCTTAGTAAGTGATGGATCACGCATAGGTTTTGTTATACGTTTTCTCCCCCTTCCTAATGTGTAATTTGGGTTGCATGTGCTTGCTATGTGTTATGTGTGTGTGTTACCCCAATTCGGTTGCGATCGGATTGGCTATCCTGAGCTGCGGTTCAGAAGCTGGCTGCGGTCAGATTGATACTCTTGGGCTGCGGTCCACCGTTTGGTTGCGATCAAACGTTTCTATACGAGCTACGGTTCGTCCTTTTTCCTGGCTGCGGTCAGATGACATTCTCTTGGGCTGCGGTCCACTGTTTGGTTTTGATCAAACACAATGATGAGCTGCGGTTCATCGGTCGGTTGCGATCGACCCCTCCGTGTTGCGATACGGGGCAGGGTGCTGCGGGGCCGTGTCAGAGCTATATGCGCTGACCCTCATGTATGGGCATGCGATTGGTCCTGTGGCGCCAACTAAGTGTGTTATGTGTTGTGACCTGGACGAGTTGTGATTACGAGTGTCTTGGGGGATGTGACTATGGGACTTATATTGGGGATTGTTCATGTTGGGTTATGATCATTGTTTATGCTTTGCCTTATCTGCCTTATCTGTTGTGAACTGCATATGCTCATTATAACTGTGCTTGTGTCTGGCCTTATCTGTCGAGTCATTCCCGGTTTTAAAGCTAGAGTTCGTAGGATATATCTTCATGCTCAAAATGGTTTTCGTATATCTATATATATATCTCTATATGTATTGTATTTCAACGCGTTGGAGTGGGTTACCAGCATCTCTCGCTGAACAGATATATTTGGCTTTCAGGCACAGAAGATTAAGTCACTGGAGTGCGCTAGAACTTAGAAGTAGATAGTTTCCCTCTTGGCCTGCGTGCCACGTTTACGTATTTACGCTTTGAGGATATTAGTTATTTAGCCTGTGCACTTGGGTTCTCTAGCCCAGGTGTTGCATAGCACCCCGAACGCTTGTATTTATATCTTGGGATTTAATAAGATTCTACCTTTATTATAAGTTTTAAATGTCTTGAAAATCTTGGGTGTTACAGTTGGTATCAGAGCTTAAAGTTTGACCCGAGGATAAGACTCTTAAGACCGGACTTTAGGACACTAGGCTTGAACTCTAGGTACTTAGGAACATAGGATCCAGGAATCTTAGGACGCGCAGTGAGATTGTGAAACCTACACATAACCTCCCCTCACTTCATCCCTCTCTAACTTAAAGGAACCTCCCCCTACGCTTACCACACTAGGTAAGGGTGCGAATAGATAAGTTAATTCCACAACTGGGTAACGTACACTTACCCGATAAATCGCCTCGTCCTAACTCCCGTCAAAAGACTTGACAAGGACCCTGACCAACGAAGAAGGAAGATTTGGATGACTACTAAGAAGAGGCGTTATAGTCAGGACTGCTAAAAGGGACGGACTGCAATACGCACCAACCCAGGGTAACCACGATAAACCCCCGAGTCAGACAAATGAAATGCACCTTCCGACAAGTTTCCTTATCTCGGCAAACCCGGGTTGCGGCTACAACAAACAGGAAGGAGAACTAAGACACCTATTAAAGTAGCGAAGGAACGACACCATTAGTCGAATCCTTGGGTGCAAGGTAAGTATATCGCGACACCTTGCGACCCCACCACCCCAATTTAAAATATCATCCGCCCTGAAACCCCAGCATCTTGATACCCCTATTTGTTGAAAACTCCCACCCCGAATCCTTAATTACCTTAAGAGCAAATTCGCAACCGTCATGACCATGCTCACCCTTTGTTGCGCTTAACCCAAACCCTCGGAAACCCTAAATTGTTATTGCCTTACTCTAAGTTCATATCCCCACTCCGTTTGGAAACCCTGTTAAAAACCGTAGAGCAGCATAAGGCCCTTACCCTGCCCAGGGGCGTGAAGAACCGACATTCATTGATTCAATATTAAAATAGGTTGTTAGATAGGAATCGGCGAAGTAGGTGGAGGTTACGAATATGTATCACCCCACCCTGGCACAAAAACCGTGAAGGCTTCACGAGAAACCATAGCCTGTACGTACGCCACCGAAGAACGCCATGCGTTGACAAGAGCGGGCAAACAAATACGTTCAATGTGTCAGGGGCCCTCGCTATAGAAAACATCGTCAAATAGGTGCAACAGGCCGAACCTCAAGGAGGACATAAAGCCTTGCTAAGAATTTCATCCACCAAGGAAGAGATGAAACCCAATAGAACAAGAAAGACTAACCCGAAAACCCCCTTACCCTTAAGAACCCTCGGCAAGGATTAGGAGTCATGACCAAGGGGTTTGACCCACTAAACCGACTGGGTCCAGACTTCTGGACATCCGAGGGGAACGTGCATGGAAACCATCACGAGAATTCCCCTGGAAGCCATAGAGACGAAGGGGACTTCGACACGGGAAGAGAATACCAAACGAAAATCTTAGAATCAAACAAAGCCAAGGAAAAGGGATCACCAGTTCGACTGCACGCCACAACCAAGCCCCAAACAGGCATAATCACTCGAAGCCAAGAGTCCTTAGCCCCTTTCCCTCCCCTTGCCAATCAAGTACCATTTCGTTAAAGAATCCGTCCTATCACTCCAAACCTCGCTCTTGATCCCTCATTACAGACAAACCCGTACAAGGTGGCAACCTTCCTTCCTGTATTACGACCTTGAGACATCGACCCTATCTGCCCCTCGACTTTGAAACCTAGCCCTTGCACTTCTTACACCCCTTTAAACCCAGACCAAGAAATCATAGATATATATATGTATGTATATCTACCTCTAGAACTCGTGCTTAAGGATCAATGAACATTGTACGATGGGTCATCCTATGTATCCAAGTCCCTTTTATTGTGCACAAGGGCATGGGACTTATCAGGACATGAATCTGTGCATTTTTGGGGTCTTTCCCAAAGGAATTGACTATTCCTAGTCACTTTCCCGCGGGTCCCCAACGGGTCCTTGACGGGAGCTTGGCAGGAGCTTGGCAGGCGGACGACCGGCCACCTCGCGCCCACTGGTACAATGTGCTGATTTCTTAACCCCTCATTTTATTGATTTGTGGCGCACTTGTGTGCCTCGATTGAGGAATGTGAGTCTTGGGTAAGGAACCATGGACCACCCAAACATAGTGTCCTACGTAAAAGACCTTGACGCACGAGACACCATCGGGAAATCACAATCAATTACATTGCACGAGTAATCGAAATCGGATCCTACGATACAACCGACTAGGGATGTTTGGCGTAAAGGATTGCGCAAACCAAGGAGGCGAGTTGGGAACTCGTACTAAGAACCCACGAAAACCTTAAAAGTCAAAATGCTAAGGAGGGACCGGGACTCCTCCAAACCATGGACATCGTTCGAGCAAATCAGAGGACTCCTTACAAGTTGTATGGAATCAAGAACTACGTAGCCCATGGTGCTAAGCAAAAGGGTGAAAAACACATTCGCGCCAAGACTTCAAGGGTCATTAAGGACCCACAAGGAAATGAGGTGACTCGTAAAGTCGCCGAGTCATCCCACAAAGAGATTTGGTAACCGACTGCGCTTTAAAAGAAAAATGGCACGCAAGGACACCTTCATCATTAAAAATAACACAAGCAGGGCACAACAATGCCGAACCTCGGGTAAGACATGAAGTGTTACTAAGAATTTCATCCACTAAAGAGGAGATGAAATTCAATAAAAAAAGAAATTCAACCCAAAGTCCATCGACTCCCAAGAGACTTTGGGAAGAATTTGGGAAGTGCGCCCTAAGAGATTGGCTTGGTTGACCCAACTCGGTCAAGACCTTGGGCGCATTAAAGAAGTAAGTGTTGAATCACCACGGGAAATTCCCTCAAGAAAGAAGAGAAGGATGAAACCTTAGCCTGGGAAGCAAGGTCTAACAAGGATCTTAAAGTCAAGCAAGCACCAACACCAAGGAAGGAGGTTCATCAGCTCGTCGGCGCATCGTGATCAAAGCATCTAACCAGATTATTCACTTGGGATAGAGAAACCTTAAACCATCCTAGCCGAATTCCTTTCCCTCCCTCTGAAAATCGGCCCCTTCCTTACTTCAAAACCCTTTCTACCCTTCAGGCCCCATTCTCCATCCCATGTTTTAACGATTCCATACAAGTGGCAACCTCACAACCTAAGTTGCAACCTCGAAGACTTGATCCTAATTCCTGATTTCACCGTGTCCTCAAGTTTGAAACCCACTCTCTTAGCCCTGTAAACCTAATCGTTCCCAAAAACCCAACACCCATAGGCGTGCAAGTATACAATTTCCCCGTGCAATACCTTCTCTATAGGACCACGGTTCTTCTCTTGACTCGTTAACCCTGCAATGATTTCCAAGCTTCGGGGACGAAGCTTCTCGTAAGGGGGGGAGAGTGTAACACCCCGTGTTACGGCCTTCAATCCCGGATTAATTATTTAATTAATCCCGTTAATAATAATTAAATATGATTTAATTATGTTAGGTTTACCTTTAATTAATTAGTAATTTCCACCATGAACCGTGGACCCTTGCCCGAATAAGAATCTTAAGCCTGTTAGGAATAAAGGAAGTAGGCCTTTTACTATTCAGATTATGATTAGGATCCTCTTTAATTAATATGGTCCACTATGGACCATGGACCCTTATCCCTAAAACAAGACCTAGCCCTATAAGGAATAGAATTAGTAAACCCATTCCATTCAGGCCCTAACTAGGAGTCTTAAATATATAAATAGGGAACTTAGGAGGCACTTAGAATCCCCACAAGATTAACGCCCAACCACCCCAAAAGAGCTCCAAGAATCCCCTTAGGAGAAATCATGAAAGCAAGAAAGCTTAAAGAAAGATCCTTCATAGCCAAGGAATTAATTAAGGCTAAGAGGTAACCCATGTCTCAACAAAACCTATTTTCATAGTTATAATTCCCCCTTAGGGTTTTCCCATATTATTGTATATTGGCGAGTTATGATGATTATTATTGGTAATTGATGTGATGATCCCATGGGGGATCTTGATGATCTTGATATTGGGAGATTCTTGATAATTATGGTGTTCTTGATAATTATATGGAGTTCTTGATGATTATGTGTTGTTCTTGATAATTGTGTGATGCTCTTGATGGTTATGTGTTATTCTTACCGAATCTTGCAATTAGAAGACGAACCGTATTCTTGTTGATATAAAAGTGATTAGAACCCTAGGTTGTATCGTATGATCTTATTCTTGGATTATCGGGCGGGGAAATCGCATGTTTGGGTGTTGATTATATTTAGAAAAGCATGATAGGTTATGTGTCGTTCGTTTCTTGTATTCGATTCGTTAATTGTCTACGTGTTGTCGTTAATTGCGTTGTAAAGTGTCTAAGCAGGGTTTCGGGTTCCACAACGGTTCCCGGGGCGTAAAGTGTGTGAAAAGAGTCAGTGGGGGAGAGGTGGGGGGAAGGGGACCCGCCACCTACCCACGGCCGTGAAACACCGCCCGGCAGCGGGTGACCGGCGGGCGGGCAGCTGCCCGCCGGCGACCCGCTGCCCGGAACAGTATTCTCTGGCGGGCAGCCGGCGGGTGGCCCCCACCCACCGGCTACCCGCTGGAAATTCATCCCACCCGGCATCCCGGTTTCCCCGTTTGATGTTCTCCGTTCCCCGTGGTGTCCCAACGGACTCCGTTTATCGTGCCTATGCCTAGTTTGATGTTTCGGGTACCGTTCGTAGGTTTATGAGTCTATTATATTGCATGCTAGTTGAATTGGTATCCCGTTGACCTAGTTGGAAGAAGTATGAACCCCTTAGGACTATTCTTAGTAAGTGATGGATCACGCATAGGTTTTGTTATACATTTTCTCCCCCTTCCTAATGTGTAATGTGGGTTGCATGTGCTTGCTATGTGTTATGGGTGTGTGTTACCCCAATTCGGTTGCGATCGGATTGGCTATCCTGAGCTGCGGTTCAGAAGCTGGCTGCGGTCAGATTGATACTCTTAGGCTGTGGTCCACCGTTTGGTTGCGATCAAACGTTTCTATACGAGCTGCGGTTCGTCCTTTTTCCTGGCTGCGGTCAGATGACATTCTCTTGGGCTGCGGTCCACTGTTTGGTTGCGATCAAACACTATGATGAGCTGCGGTTCATCGGTCGGTTGCGATCGACCCCTCCGTGTTGCGATACGGGGCAGGGTGCTGCGGAGCCGTGTCAGAGCTATATGCGCTGACCCTCATGTATGGGCATGCGATTGGTCCTGTGGCACCAACAAAGTGTGTTATGTGTTGTGACCTGGACGAGTTGTGATTACGAGTGTCTTGGGGGATGTGACTATGGGACTTATATTGGGGATTGTTCATGTTGGGTTATGATCATTGTTTATGCTTTGCCTTATCTGCATTATCTGTTGTGAACTGCATATGCTCGTTATAACTGTGCTTGTGTCTGGCCTTATCTGTCGAGTCATTCCCGGTTTTAAAGCTAGAGTTCGTAGGATATATCTTCATGCTCAAAATGGTTTTCGTATATCTATATATATCTCTATATGTATTGTATTTCAACGCGTTGGAGTGGGTTACCAGCATCTCTCGCTGAACAGATATATTTGGCTTTCAAGCACTGAAGATTAAGTCACTGGAGTGCGCTAGAACTTAAAAGTAGATAGTTTCCCTCTTGGCCTGCGTACCACTGTAACACCCCGTGTTACGAATCCAAAAACCAATTGATTAATTAATTAATTAATAGCCCAGGAGAAAGAATAAATTATAATGATTAATTAGGGAAAAAGGCCACCGTAGCCCATGGGCCCAAATATATAAACCCAACCCCCAACCCCAATAGGATTAAACTCTAAATAAACCCTTGGATCTATAAATAGAGATCTTAGGGAGCACCTAGAACCCCCACACGCCTAGACGCCCTACCACCCCAGGAGAGCTCCAAGAATTCCCTTAGAAGAAATCAAGAAAACAAGAAAGCTTAAAGAAAGATCCTTCATAGCCAAGGAATTAATTAAGGCTAAGAGGTAACCCATGTCTCGACAAAACCTATTTTCATAGCTATGATTTCCCCCTTAGGGTTTCCCCATATTTTTGTGTATTAATGACTTGTGATAATTATTGTTGATGATTGATGTGATGATCCCATGGGGGATCTTGATAATCTTGATATTGAGAGATTCTTGATAATTCTGATATTCTTGATGATTATATGGAGTTCCTGATGATTATGTGTTGTTCTATATAATTGGGTGATGATCTTGATGATTATGTGTTATTCTTACCGAATCCTGCAATTAGAAGACGAACCGTATTCTTGTGGATATAAAAGTGATTAGAACCCTAGGTTGTATCATATGATCTTATTCTTGGATTATCGGGTGGGGAAATCGCATGTTTGGGTGTTGATTATACTTAGAAAAGCATGATAGGTTATGTGCCGTTCGTTCCTCGTATTTGATTCGTTAATTGTCTACGGGTTGTCGTTAATTGTGTTGTAAAGTGTCTAAGCGTGGTTTCGGGTTCCATAACGGTTCCCGGGGCGTAAAGTGTGTGAAAAGAGTCAGTGGGGGGTAGGGGACCCGCCACCTACCCATAGCCGTAAACCACCGCCTAGCAGCGGGTAGCCGGCGGGCGGGCAGCTGCCCGGAACAGTAGAAACCTGCGGGCAGCCGGCGGGTGGCCCACCACCCACCGGCTACCCGCTGGAAAGTCGTCTCACCCGGGACCCCGGCTTCCCCGTTTGACGTCCCCCGTTCCCCGTGGTGTCCCAACGGACCCCGTTTATCGTGCCTATGTCTAGTTTGATGTTTCGGGTACCGTTCGTAGGTTTATGAGTCTATTATATTGCATGCTGGTTGAATTGGTACCCCGTTGACCTAGGTGGAAGAAGTATGAACCCCTTAGGACTGTTCTTAGTATGTGATGGATCACGCATAGGTTTTGTTATGCGCTTTCTCCCCCTTCCTAATGTGTAATGTGGGTTGCATGTGCTTGCTACGTGTTATGTGTGTGCTACCCCAATTCGGTTGCGATCGGATTGGTGATCCTGAGCTGCGGTTCAGAAGCTGGCTGCGGTCAGATTGATACTCTTGGGCTGCGGTCCACCGTTTGGTTGCGATCAAACGTTTCTATACGAGCTGCGGTTCGTCCTTTTTCCTTGCTGCGGTCAGATGACATTCTCTTGGGCTGCGGTCCACTGTTTGGTTGCGATCAAACACTATGATGAGCTGCGGTTCATCGGTCGGTTGCGATCGACCCCTCCGTGTTGCGATACGGGGCAAGGTGCTGCGGAGCCGTGTCAGAGCTATATGCGCTGACCCTCATGTATGGGCATGCGATTGGTCCTGTGGCGCCAACAAAGTGTGTTATGTGTTGTGATATGGATGAGTTGTGATTATGAGTGTCTTGGGGGATGTGACTATGGGACTTATATTGGGGATTGTTCATGTTGGGTTATGATTATTGTTTATGCCTTGCCTTATCTGCCTTATCTATTGTGAACTGCATATGCTCGTTATAACTGTTGCTTGTGTCTGGCCTTATCTGTCGAATCATTCCCGGTTTTAAAGCTAGAGTTCGTAGGATATATCTTCAGCTCATAATGGTTTTCGTATATCTATATATATCTCTATATGTATTGTATTTCAACGCGTTGGAGTGGGTTACCAGCATCTCTCGCTGAACAGATATATTTAGCTTTCAGGCACAGAAGAATAAGTCATTGGAGCGCGCTAGAACTTGGAACGTAGAAGTAGATAGTTCCCTTTTTGGCCTGCGTGCCATGCTTATGCGTTTACATTATTGAGGATATTAGTAGTTAGCCTGTGCACCTGAGTTCTCTAGCTCAGGTGTGGCATAGCACCCCATACTCTTGTATTATGTTTTGGGATTTAATGAGATTTCACCTTTATTCTATAAGTTTTAAATGTCTTGAAAATCTGGGTGTTACAGTTGGTATCAGAGCCTAAGTTTGACCCTAGGATAAAACTCTTAAGACCGGACTTTAGGACATTAAGCTTGAACTCTAGGTATTTAGGAACATAGGACTCAGGAATCTTAGGACGCGCGGTAAGACTGAGAAACCTACACATCACCTCCCCTCACTTCACCCCCTCTAATATTAAGAACTCTTCTCCGCTTATTACATCAAGGTGAAAGCACAAAA
The DNA here is from genome assembly GCF_001879475.1 of Ipomoea nil. Classification (NCBI taxonomy): domain Eukaryota; kingdom Viridiplantae; phylum Streptophyta; class Magnoliopsida; order Solanales; family Convolvulaceae; genus Ipomoea; species Ipomoea nil. The sequence continues at coordinate 558,960 of NW_017617183.1, forward strand.
TAATATCAACCTTTAACCACCAGGATGGCACCCAAGAAGAAACCGACAGGAACACCGAGACACCCTACCCAGGAACTCCTGACTGAGAATCTACAACGCCTGACCCAAATTGCCCAGGCACTAAGCACTGTCATTCCTCAACCCCTACCAACGAACGAGAACTTGGAAATCCACCACCAAGTCTCGGCACACCAACCGGCCACCTTCTCGGGAGACGAAGACCCCACGACCCTCGAGGAATGGATCGAGACCTTCGACAGGGTATTCAGGGCAACCCAATGCCCCGAACACCGCCAAGTCGGGATAGCCTCCTTCTACTTCAGACACGAGGCCGACACCTGGTGGGCCCGTGAGGGACCTACGTACGAACACGACCCCGGATTCGACTGGGAAGGCCTGAAAACACGGTTACGAGAACGGTTCTACCCCGATCATCTGAAAGCCGTCACACGCGAGGAATTCCTCCATCTAAGGCAAGGGCGGCCCCAGTCTCAGAATACTACCAATGATTCTGCCAACTGGCTCGCCTCACCCCCGAGCTAGTATCCACCGAAGGAATCAAGGTCAGGAAATTCCTAGCAGGCCTTAACCCCGAACACCAGAGGGCCTTGGCCGCCCAAGAACCAAAGACCCTCGGAGAAGCCTACGCCAAGGCGTGTCAACTACAACAGGTAACGAACCCGCCCAAGGGACACGACTGGGGTATAAAAGGAAGCCCGAAAGAAGTCGCCCAATTCCCGCCAAAGAGTCTAAAAACCCCAAAACCACCCCACTGAGCCGGGCCATCACGCCGACTGCCCGGGGAAGGGTCCTCACCCTAAGCAAGGCCAGGGTCGGAGATAGCAACATAGTCTCCGGAACCTTCCTAGTGAACGCCACCCCAGCCACCATACTATTTGAATCGGGGGCTACCAACTCATTTATAGCAACCGAATTCGCCACCCAGCTCGACCTTAACACCAGCACCAAGGTCCGGCTCCAAGTCAAGGTGGCCTCAGGCGAGATCATAAAATGTGATCGCATGCACGAACATGTGATAATCACCATCCAAGGGGTGGAATTTCCCAGCAATCTAATCCAGTTCCAACTGGATGGGATGCAAGTGATCTTGGGCATGGACTGGCTAGGGAAATTCCAAGCGCAAATCTTGTGCGGAGAGCAAAAAGTGCTCCTACGAGGACCAGACGGTAAGAGGTGTCATACTGCAGTATCCGCCAGGATCCGGGGATCAAGCTTGTAAACATGATGAAAATTAAGAAGTATCTGGGCCAAGGAAACGAGGCCTTCTTATGCTCAGTCCGAAGACCTCAACGCCAAAATACTCGAACCACGAGACATCCAGTGGTAAACGAGTTCACCGACGTTTTTCCGGACGAAATTCCCGGGGCACCCCCGGCCAGAGAGGTCGAGTTCACCATAGACCTCAAACGGGCGCCGCCCCGATCTCTAAACCACCCTACCGACTGGCACCAAAAGGAAATGAAAGAACTGAAAGCGCAACTCCAGGAACTACTAGATAAGGGTTATATCCGGGCCCAGCACCTCCCCATGGGGGGCACCGGTATTGTTCGTTAAGAAAAGGATGGGAGCATGCGCCTGTGCATCGACTACAGGGAACTCAACCAGGTTACAATAAAGAATAGGTACCCCCTTCCCCGGATAGATGACTTGTTCGACCAACTTAAGGGGGCAGGAGTATTCTCGAGAATCGACCTAAGATCCGGATATCCATCAAATCCAAGTGGCCAAACCGGACATCCAGAAAACGGCCTTCCGAACACGTTACGGCCACTACGAGTTTACCGTGATGCCCTTCGGCCTCACTAACGCACCCGCCATATCATGGACCTCATGAATCGAGTATTCCGACCTTACCTGGATGACTTCGTCATTGTGTTCATTGACGACATCCTAGTCTACTCCCGAGATAAAGAAGAGCATGGGAGGCACCTTCGCACATCACTACAAACCCTCCGAGAAAACCAACTCTACGCTAAATTCTCTAAGTGCGAATTCTGGCAAGACAGCGTAGCCTTCTTGGGTCACGTAATAACCAAAGAGGGGATCAGGGTGGACCCCGCTAAGATTCGCGCCGTTAAAGAATGGACCACGCCAAGCTCACTCTCGGAGGTCCGAAGCTTCCTAGGCCTGGCTGGTTACTACAGGAGGTTTGTACCCGACTTCACCAAGATAGCCCAACCCCTCATTAAGCTCATGAAAAAGGAAAACCCCTTCCGATGGGACAACAACTGCATCTCGGCCTTCCAAGAATTAAAGGACAAGCTAACCACGGCGCCCGTGCTAGCTATCCCCTCCGGACGGAAGAATTCGAGGTCTACAGCGATGCATCCAAGAAAGGGTTGGGATGCGTGCTGATGCAAAAAGGGAAGGTAATAGCATACGCATCCAGGCAACTCAAGACCCACGAAGAAAACTACCCCACCCATGACCTCGAACTAGCCGCTATCGTTTTCGCACTAAAGATCTGGAGACACTACCTGTATGGTGTGCAATGCAAAATCTACACCGACCATAAGAGCTTAAAGTATATCTTCACCCAAAAGGACCTAAACATGAGACAACGAAGGTGGCTAGAACTCATAAAAGACTACGACCTAGACATCCAATACCACGAGGGAAAAGCCAACGTCGTTGCAGACGCTCTAAGCCGAAAGACGACCCATTCCCTCAACACCACGTGGTCCTACCGGACCAACTATACAGGACTTCCAAAAACTACACTTAGAAATAATAGAGCAGGGACAAACCCGCCCTAATGCCTACCTACTCAACACGCAAGCCATACCCGCCTCTTCGAGGAGATCAAAGCAGGCAACATCAGGACCCGGAACTAGATAAGATTCGCCACGACCTAACCCAAGGGAAGGAAGGCCCCTTCGAAGCACACCCGGACGGTAGCCTCCGTTACAAGGGAAGGTGGTGTGTACCCTCAACACACCCCCACTTGAAACAACGGATCTTGGAGGAAGGACACAACTCCCGTACTCAGTCCACCGGAGGTGACAAGCTATACCAAGACGTAAGGAGGACGTTTTGGTGGCCAAACATGAAGAAGGAAATCGCAGATTTCGTGGCCAGGTGCCTGAATTGCCAAAGAGTAAAGGCCGAACGATGCAGGCCAAGGACTCGTACAACCCCTCGAAATACCCCAAGGAAAATGGGATTCCATATCCATGGACTTCGTCGGAGGGCTACCCCGACAAGAACCGGCAAGGACAAAATCTGGGTCATAGTGGATCGGCTGACCAAAACGGCACGATTCATTGCCATGAAGGAAACCTGGACAATGACGCAACTAGCCCAAGCCTACATAAACCGAGTGGTGAAATACCACGGAGTCCCCCGAAACATTGTGTCCGATAGAGATTCCAGATTCCTCTCACAATTCTGGAAATCACTACAATCAGCATTGGGAACGCACCTAAAGCTAAGCACAGCTTTTCACCCCACCACAGACGGCCAAACCGAGAGAACCATCCAAACCCTCGAGGACATGCTGAGAGCCTGCACTAGACTTCGAGGGACGTGGAAGAACACCTAGACCTCATCGAGTTCTCATACAACAACAGCTACCACGCGAGCATTCGAATGGCACCCTACGAAGCACTGTATGGTCAGAGATGTAGAACCCCATTATGTTGGGAAGATGGTCAACCCGGTAACACTGGGCCCCAATACCTACAAGACACCATAGCTAAGGTCAAACACATCCAGGAAAGGATGAAGGCCGCCCAAGACCGCCAGAAGTCTTACGCCGACCTAAAGAGGAAGCAAGCCGAATTCAACCTCGGAGACAAGGTCTGGCTAAGGATCTCGCCCACACGAGGAGTAATGAGGTTCGGAAGAAAGGAAAACTCAGCCCCGATTCATCGCCCTTACGAAATCGTGGAGAGAATCGGAGAATTGGCCTACCGCCTCGCCTTACCCGTCGAGCTAGAACGAGTCCACAACGTGTTCCACGTATCTCAGCTAAAGAAATACATACACGATCCAAGCCACGTACTCCAACACGAGACCGTAGACCTCGAGAGTCACTAGTGTACGAAGAGAAACCCGTAAGAATCCTGGACACCAAAACAAGAAATACCCGGAACCGAGTCATAGAAATGGTGAAGGTCCTCTGGACCAACCACGGGACCGAGGAAGCAACATGGGAACTTAAAGACACGATGAAGGAACAGTATCCCGAGCTGTTCACTCCAGGTAACTAAGAGAAAACTTTCTTTTTTCTCACCCGGGCCAAGCTTCGGGGACGAAGCTTCCTATTAAGGGGGGGAGAGTGTAACACCCCGTGTTACGAATCCTAAAACCAATTGATTAATTAATTAATTAAATAGCCCAGGAGAAAGAATAAATTATAATGATTAATTAGGGAAAAAGGCCACCGTAGCCCATGGGCCCAAATATATAAACCCAACCCCTAACCCCAATAGGATTAAACTCTAAATAAACCCTTGGATCTATAAATAGAGAACTTAGGAGCACCTAGAACCCCCACGCCTAGACGCCCACCACCCCAGGAGAGCTCCAAGAATTCCCTTAGAAGAAATCAAGAAAACAAGAAAGCTTAAAGAAAGATCCTTCATAGCCAAGGAATTAATTAAGGCTAAGAGGTAACCCATGTCTCAAAAAAACCTATTTTCATAGCTATGATTTCCCCCTTAGGGTTTCCCCATATTTGTGTATTAATGACTTGTGATAATTATTGTTGATGATTGATGTGATGATCCCATGGGGATCTTGATAATCTTGATATTGAGAGATTCTTGATAATTATGATATTCTTGATGATTATATGGAGTTCCTGATGATTATGTGTTTGTTCTTGATAATTGGTGATGATCTTGATGATTATGTGTTATTTCTTACCGAATCTTGCAATTAGAAGACGAACCGTATTCTTGTTGATATAAAAGTGATTAGAACCCTAGGTTGTATCGTATGATCTTATTCTGGATTATCGGGTGGGGAAATCGCATGTTTGGGTGTTGATTATACTTAGAAAAGCATGATAGGTTATGTGCCGTTCGTTCCTCGTATTTGATTCGTTAATGTCTACGGTTGTCGTTAATTGTGTTGTAAAG